>NC_133294.1:9085552-9423218 GCF_005239225.2 Populus alba | reverse complement strand
TATTCTATGAACCATAAATAACTCTATTTGTAAGGCCAAAGCGCAAAAACCTTGGTCTAAAAACTTGTTATGATCTACTTTTCTAAAAAGATTAAATTTTTAAACCAACTACATATAACTCTTTTCTTTAAAAGAAACTTATTGACATCATAATTGATTTTTTGATGGCCGACCAAAAACTCTCTATCCTCTTCTTTTTTCTGGTGAAAGAAACTTTGAATTTTACTCAGATAGTAACAAGATGGAATGACTACTATCTGCATCTATCAAAAGTAATTGGATGACTAGTATCTGTATCTATCAAAAGTAACTGGTGGGTTTTGGCAGGTGAAGATACACATGCAATGATCACATAACGTAAATTAAAGTTCTTAAAAACAATCATATTAAAATAATTTTATTAAATTAACTTTTATGAACAATAATCACAAAACACATAATCAAGTTTCTTAAAAATATAGAGAAAGTAGAAAGTAGTACATAAACCTATATTTGAAAAATGAATTTTTAGAAAATATAATATTTTTGTGTACTAATTGATAAACTAATTAATTAATAATTCGGTTTACATTTATCTACTTAATATATATATATATATATATATATTAAAAAATCAACTTATTCAAATCCTTACTTGATTTTTCTACATCTAGAAATATAATCTCTATATTAATTATATTCTAGTCCTTAATTTCTAAAATATATTTAATAAAGTCATACTTAATTAAATCATCTCAGTTTAATTTCTGACTAATAGTTTTCAATGTGTGTGACCCATTAGGTTCCTAATATATGTTGGCATAAATATAAATTATAATTATTTAAATAAAATTAAATAATTTAATTTATTATCAATTAAAAAATTAATTAATTTATTCAGATGCATTATCTAGCAACATATAATGATCCTCCAAATATTAGAAAAGTTATTTAGTAGTTTGACTAACCTTTTTAGTGACCAGCTGCTTAGTGTAATTAATATCTTTTCATTAATAATATTCTAATAAAACATGGAGTGTATCTGTCATGTTAAATCATGTTTGCTCTCTACATAATAGTCATTGATCATTTTTATAAGATTTGAAACTCTTTTTAAATCTCATTCCACCTTGGCCAAGGATTTCTCAATCAATACTATTTGAGAATAGATAAAACATTTTTCCTAATTCACCTAGGGTGATGAATCCTCTTTTGATCATTCAAATACCTTCATATAGTTCATGCTATATCCAATGACTGCCTTTTCGTTACCTCGATTAAGATAACATATAACAGGATCAAAGCTTAACATTTTTATATAAAATAATTTACTGATTTCAAGTCTAAGGATTACTTACACAACTATCAAGTGAGCCTTTTCATAGACATAGGTGATCTCTCCATATATAATTCTCATACAGGTCAATTCAGTGTACATATCTTATAACAAACACCTACGTATTAGTTTTAGGTATCTCTTATACCTCAGCTTATAAGAATTGTTGCTCTATTTCATAAAAGAAAAAATATAATATGTACCACTTTTTATGACTCTAATGAATGTCCAATATTTAAGAGAACATAAACGAGGAATATTTTAGGAACATTACTTTGATGCAATAGGAATCTCATAATTATAACAACTTCATAATTTTCTTTGCCAAGCATTTTTGTCTCGTAGATTTTATCTTTACTCTAGATTTATTAATTTAATATTTTTATAAATATTAAAGATAAATTAAACCTTTATTAATAATAAATATGTATTTACATGAATATAATAATATCACGTATAACCAACTAGTTGGCTACAAGGCATATTAAACAAACAATCTCCTACTTGCATTAAAGTTGACCACTCATGTATCTAATATTGTATTGCTCCATATAACATTAATGATTATGCATGGATAGTAGCTTAGTAAGAGGATCTTCTAGATTTTTTTTGGTGGGTACTCGCTCTATCTTTACATCTTTCATTTAATTGATTTATCAAATCAAATGGAATTTCTAAAGTACTTGATTGGATCATTGATGGGACTTAGTTCATTTGATTATGCTAGGAACCATCCTAATTCATTGACAAACTTCTTGATCCAAACAACCTTTTTGTTTTCTCAAATGTGAAGGTGTACTCTATTCAAATGTAGAATTAGTTGTGCTATATTGTTTAGAACTCTTCCAACTCAAAGCATTATCATTTCGGATCATACCCTATATTGGAGGCAAGTGACATTTCAATGATCAATAATTGATAAAAAGCCTTGAGAAAGCTAAAAGATAAAAAAGCCTAATAAAATCAAATGCTAAGGGCATTCTCAAATTTATAGTAAAAATAATAATTAAAACAAAGCAATGATGGCCCACCAAAATAATAAAAGGGGTAAATTAAAGAAAAACAACAAAATAAAAAATATTAAAAGACACAATGAGTCTAAAGCATAGTTATTTTAAGTCTTTAAAACCTTGAAATACTTTTTAAGCATTATGAATCATTTTCTTTCATATCTAAGAGCCATAGCCTATATTACATGCCTTTAAAAGTTCATTCTAATCATTCAAGAAAGTAACCTGGACCAATAAACAATGCTTTCAAAATGCAAAAGAATTTTTTATAAGGGTCGTGACTTCGTGAATAAGCTACTCATTATTATTCTTGTTGATAAAATGAGTGCTTAAAAAGAAACAAAATTTTCTCAAACAAAACCTCGATCTTTTACTTGATCCTTTTGCTTTGAAACCTATAAAAGCAGAAGGTCACCCCATCATGTGCCTTCACTAATTTCAATCTTGTCGACATAAGAACATATCATCCTTTTTTTCCAAATATTCCAAAGGAGTTGCAATATTTCAAAAGCACATTGTTTTAAATTCATATTAAAACAATTTTCATTTCAAAATGAAAGATGTTAAGGATTTCAAAATTCATTATGGATAAGAATTTCTTCATTAAAACCAAGCCAAAAAAAGAGAGAAGTGTTACTCAAAGCCATTATTTTTTCAAGTCATTAACAAAGCACACTTTGGGGGAATGGTCAAGACAAAGGGGTAATGTTGTATTTAAAAGGTGATTTGATACCTAAAAAGTAGCAAAGAAGAGAACATTTTTGGCAGTGAGACAATAGGGCATTATTGTTTACAATAGGCAGTTTGAATCTTTCAAGACAACAAGGGACACTAAATGTTTTTAGCAGTGAGACAAGGAAGTAATAAATGATCCTCTTAGCAAGAGAAAGAAGCTCTCAGTTGCAGTAAAAGAAACCCGCTTATGTTTTCTCCCTTCCCTGGTGCAACGTTTCTTCTCTTGCTTTCTGCACTCTTATAGACTCCTTTTCTGGTCACTTAGTGTTTATTCCATGGCCAAGTCATGGAAAAAGTCCCTAGTGTTAAGGTTTGCCTAACATGATTATGATTTCTGCTTGTCGCACCCTTCTTCATCAAATGCTCAATGCTTCCTTCGTGAACAACACTCCTCTGGTCATTCTTGAACTCCCTCACCCCCTTTGATACCTTAATTTATGGTAAATGCTCATCTTAAATGCAGGCCTATCACATAAATAAAAGGATTGATTGATGAGTTTAAGTATTGAAAGTGAAAGGACAAAGAGATGACCAAACTTATAAAAGAGATGCCAGTGCAATCCAAACCGGAACATTGCTCGGTAATTGGATCATATCTGGAGCTCTAGATCTCGGATTTAGGTCTATTTTATATGGATGGAAAGGTAAGACAAAGGCCTACAACTTTCATGGGAGCCCAAGATTTAAAAAGGCCGTTTTGAAATCCAAACTGAAGGAACAACGAAGAAGTCTGACGCTGTCCTGCAGCCCAGACACTATTTAGTGTTCAGCCCATATCTTGAGTTCTAGAAGTCCAAATGACCTCATCTTTTTTTTGTTGGAAAGCTGAGATAATTTCTTAGAACATTCCTGAGGATTCTGGGCAAATTATGATGTTATCAATGACATATTGTTCAGACAAGAAAATAAGGATTGTCATCAAGTCAAGATGTGGCCACCCACTCATCAATTAATTAACAAATCAATAGTTCTAAATTTTGGCCTATAAAAGGAGGCACTTACCATGTATTGAGGCATCTTGGTTTCCAGATCAAGATCATGCTCTTGCTTTCTCTCTTTGTATTGCTTATGTTTTGCTTTCATTAATATCAAGTTTATACACTTCATTTCCTTTCCTTTACTTAATTAACTTCTTTCTCATTTATGTTCTTATCTTGTTCATTTATGTTTCTTTCTTTCATTATGTTTAGCTAAGTTAATTATGTCAAGGTGAAAAGGGTACGCTAATGGTGTAAGAATAAGTATAATATAAACTTAACATGGACCTTAATGTTGGATACTAACATGTTTTATATTTGTTATCTTGTTCACTTTTAATACTTTGCTTGTTAAATGGTTAATCTAGATTTATGTTGTATAACACTTGGTACAACAAATACTTGTACTTTCATAGCCCATACTGTATGGTATAACCGACACCTGAGCTATGAAAGGAACTTGATTTGTTGTTAACATAAGTTATAATCATGAATGCCTGCCAACATTTACAAGTATTAGCTTTACTAGAATAAGATAACTAATGTAATCATGTTAACAATTTATAATCTGATTGGAAACCTCCTTTATGTGTGGTTTCCAATTGAGTAATAAGAGTTTATACTATACTTGTTTGAAGTACCATTAGTGGATCCTCTAACCTTGACATTTATTTTTATCGTTGTTTAATCCTTACACTAATCTTCCATCTCAAAGTTCTCATTAATTTCTTCATCTTCTTCTATTATTATTATTATTATTATTATTATTATTATTATTATTATTTACGTTCTATTATATATATCTTTGATCTTTTCATAAACTCAATATATAGGCTGGAAACCTGTGACCTGATCTTTTTAGATCATTCTCAGGTATAAACAACGCCACGTACTGAGTATTATTGTTATTGTTATTGTTGTTATTGTTGTTGTTGTTGTTGTCTTGTTATTTATTATTTATACAATTAATCTCTCTGTGGTTCGACCCCGGTCTTGCCGGGTTATTTATTACTTCGACACTCCTACATTTGGGAGAAGACATCAAGCTTTTGGTCGTGTCAAGTTTTTGGCGACGTTGCCGGGGAGGTAAATTCTTGTATAAATTATAATATTTAATTTTATTTCTCTTTTCACTTTTCATTTATCTAACTTTTGTTTTCTTTGTTTTGTTTTTTCTTTTTCTTCTATTTTCGTTTCTTCCTTTTATTTCTCTTTTTACACGTGCATGCGAGTTTGGTCACGTACATTAAGTGGTCGACTTTGTAGGGTATCCTCATCATTTTCAGAAAATATGGCCGAAGAAGATAATCAATCACTTCATAATGAGAATAATGAGAATAACTGTATGAGAACACTTAGAGACCACATGAATCCCACAAGAACAAGTGCACCATCATGCATAGTTTTCCCTCCTGATGCATCTCATTTTAATTTTAAGCCAGACATTATTCAACTTTTACCATCTTTTCATGGCTTAGACTTAGAAAATCCATACTTGCATTTAAGGGAATTTGAGGAGGTCTGTAATACATATAATGACTCAAATTGTAGCATGAACACCATTCGATTAAAGCTTTTTCCTTTTTCATTAAAAGATAAAGCTAAAACATGGCTATAAAATTTAAGACCAGGATCCATTCGTGCTTGGGATGAAATGCAACAATAATTTTTAAACAAGTTTTTTCCGTCTCACAAAACAAACTCTTTCAAAAGACAAATCATCACTTTCACTCAAAAACCAGGAGAAACATTTTACCAATGTTGGGATAGGTATCGAGATTTACTTAATACTTGCCCTCATCATGGTTTTGAAACATGGAGATTGGTTTCACATTTTTATGAAGGTTTAACACCTAGAGATAGGCAAATGATTGAATTGATGTGCAATGAAACCTTCGAAGATAAAGACCCTAATGAAGCAATGGAGTACCTAGACTTGCTAGCCGAAAATGCTCAAAATTGGGACACCACAGGTACTTATGAGGCACCAAGTAAAACTCAACCTCATACATCTAGTGGAGGTATGCATAACCTTAGGGAAGATCATGACCTCCAAGCCAAGTTTGCATCTTTAGCTAGAAAAGTCGAAGCACTTGAATTGAAAAAAAATGGTCAATTAAAATCTGTTCAAGACATTGTGTGTCAAATCTGTGAAACCAATGAACACTCAACAAATGATTGTCCAACTTTGCCTTCTTTTAGGGAATGCCTCCATGAACAAGCTCATGCTTTAAACAGTTTCCAAAGACCCAACCATAACCCATACTCACAAATGTATAACCCTGGTTGGAGAAATCACCCAAATTTCAGTTGGAAGAGTGATAGCAACAATGCACAAACTTCACAGCCACCGTTTCAAGCACACCATAATTTTCAAAATTCTCATGGATATGCACCTCCTTATGCTCCACCTCCTAGAAGAAATCTTGAGGACACATTGCATGCATTCATTGAAAAGCAGGAGACAATCAACACTCAACTTGCTCAAAGCATGACAGATTTTAAAGATGCTCTTGCAAAATTAACATCTGCTCTCAGTTTCCAAGAGAAAGGTAAGTTTCCATCTCAACCAAAACAAAATCCAAATGGGCAATACAATGCAAATGCGAGTAGTTCTGGAAGCCAACACATGGCTCAAGTCAAATCAGTCATCACTCTTCGTAGTGGTAAGGTTATTGAAAAACCCATTCTTGAACCTTGTGAGAAAGATGATGAGTCTATCTCTGAGGGTAAGGAAGGAGTTGAACCTGAACATTGCAAAGAGAAGGCTGATTCCCCGCCAGCACTTCCATTTCCTCATGCCATGACCAAACAAAGGAAAGTCAATCACAACTCTAAAATCTTTGAAACTTTCAAACAGGTAAGGATCAATATACCTTTGTTGGATGCTATTAAACAGGTTCCTTCCTATGCTAAATTTTTGAAAGATCTGTGCACCGTGAAGAGAAAACTGAATGTGAAAAAGAAAGCCTTTTTAGCCGAACAAGTAAGTGCCATTCTTCAAAACAATAATGCTTTGAAATATAAAGACCCTGGTTGTCCTACAATTTCTTGCTTTTTTGGAGAACATAAAATTGAAAGAGCCTTACTTGATCTTGGAGCTAGTGTGAATTTACTTTCATATTCAGTCTTTCAAAGTCTCAATCTAGGTGAGTTAAAACTAACCTCTGTAACTCTTTTACTTGCCGATAGATCTGTAAAAGTGCCTAGAGGAATAGTTGAGGATGTGTTAGTACAAGTTGATAAATTCATTTACCCTGTAGATTTTGTTGTCTTGGATACACAACCTGTTGAAGCATGTAATTCAATTCCTGTCATTTTAGGACGTCCATTTCTTGCCACTTCTAATGCATTGATTAATTGTAGGAATGGACTGATGAAGCTATCATTTGGAAACATGACATTGGAGATGAATATTTTCAACATTTACAAGCAACCTGGAGATAATAATGATTTACAGGAAGTGGACTTTATTGAAAAATTAGTTCATGATCAATTTCAAACCACTTCCAGTGAAACTGAGATTGATGAATCTGATGATTTGCAAATGGTCTACTTTCAGGAAGAATCAAAGGCCTGCAATTGGAGACCACAGATTGAAGAATTGCCACCACGATCAATTGAGCCCATACCTTTAAGTGTTCAACCACCAAAACCTGAATTGAAGTCGTTACCATTTAATCTCAAATACTCATTTTTGGGAGAAAATGAAACTTTTCTGGTAATAATCTCTTCCAAACTTAATGCACATCAAGAAGGTAAGTTATTACAGACTCTGAAAATGCACAAAAATGCATTAGGATGGACCATAACTGACATAAAAGGAATTAGCCCTTTGATTTGCACACACGGGATTTATTTGGAGGAAAATGCTAAACCCTCTAGAGAAATGCAACGAAGGCTTAATCCTAATATGAAAGAAGTAGTGAAAAATGAAGTCATTAAGCTTCTAGATAATGGAATCATTTATCCTATTTCTGACAGCAAATGGGTAAGTCCTACCCAAGTTGTATCCAAAAAGTCTGGAGTAACTGTGATAACAAATGAGAAAAATGAGTTAATTCCAACTAGGACTGTTACTGGTTGGCGCATGTGCATTGACTATAGGAAACTGAATTCTATGACTAGAAAAGATCATTTCCCTTTACCTTTCATGGATCAAATCCTAGAAAGAGTTGCAGGTCATGAATTTTATTGTTTCCCAGATGGCTATTCAGGTTACAATCAAATTGAAATTGCATTGGAAGATCAAGAGAAGACTAATTTCACATGTCCATTTGGTACTTTTGCATATCGAAGGATGCCTTTTGGATTATTTAATGCACCAGCCACGTTTCAAAGATGCATGCTTAGCATATTCAGTGATATGGTTGAACATTTTCTTGAAATTTTTATGGATGATTTTTCTGTTTTTGGTGATTCATTTGATGATTGTTTGACTAACTTAGAAAAGGTTTTGAGCAGGTTTGAAGAAAAGAATCTTGTACTGAATTGGGAAAAATGTCACTTTATGGTAACAAACAGCATTGTACTTGGTCACATTGTTTCATCGAAAGGAATTGAGGTTGACAAATCTAAAATCGAGTTAATTGCCAACTTACCAACACCAAAATCTGTTAAAGATGTTAGATCATTCTTAGGACATGCTGGTTTTTACAGAAGGTTCATTAAGGATTTTAGTGTAATATCTAAGCCCTTGAGTAACCTTCCAACAAAGGATAATATTTTTGAATGGACTGAACATTGTGAAGAAGCCTTTGTGAAACTTAAAAACTTGCTTACTTCTGCTCCTGTCATTCAACCTCCTGATTGGTCATTACCTTTTGAAATAATGTGTGACCCTAGTGATTATGCCGTGGGTGCTATCTTGGGACAAAGAAAAGATAAGAAACCTTATGTGATTTACTATGCAAGTAAAACTTTAAATAGTGCTCAAATGAATTACACCACCACTGAAAAAGAATTACTTGCAGTAGTATTTGCTTGTGATAAATTCAGGTCTTATCTAGTTGGCTCACCTGTTGTTGTTTTTAGTGATCATACAACATTGAAATATCTTCTTTCTAAGAAAGATTCTAAGGCTAGATTGGTGCGGTGGATTTTGTTACTTTAAGAATTTGATATCACAATCAAAGACAAGAAAGGCACCGAAAATGTTGTTGCAAATCATTTGTCAAGATTGACAACAGATTCGAAATCTAACATCACACCAATCGATGACTATTTTCCCGATGAATCTTTACTTTCTGTTTGTACGATGCCTTGGTTTGCTAATATTGTTAATTTTCTTGTTTCAAGACAATTGCCAGCTCATTGGAGTACCCAAGACAAAAGAAAGTTCTTGAACGAAGTGAAAAACTTTTATTGGGATGACCCTTATTTATTCAAATATTGTCCTGATCAAATATTTCGAAGATGCATTCCTGACAATGAGGTAAGTAGTGTCATTAAATTTTGTCATTCTAAGGCATATGGGGGTCATTTCTCATCAAGAAAGACAACTGCAAAAATCTTACAAAGTGGATTTTATTGGCCCACCATGTTCAAAGACTCACATGCATTCTGCAAGACTTGTGAAAATTGTCAAAAGTTGGGATCTATTTCAAAACGTCACATGATGCCTTTAAATCCTATTCTTGTCATTGAGATCTTTGACTGTTGGGGTATAGATTTCATGGGTCCATTTCCTCCATCATTCGGTTTCGTGTACATATTAGTCGCAGTAGATTATGTTTCAAAATGGATAGAGGCAATTCCAACTCGAAACAATGATCACAAAACAATGATAAAGTTTTTGAAAGACAATATTTTGAGTCGATTTGGAATCCCTCGAGCCATAATAAGTGATGGTGGAACACTTTTTTGCAACAAGCCATTTGCTTCTTTAATGAAGAAATATGGAATCACACACAAAGTTGCCACCCCTTATCACCCTCAGACAAATGGATAAGTAGAGCTTGCTAATAGGGAGATCAAACAGATCTTGGAGAAAACGGTGAACCCTAATCGGAAAGACTGGTCTTTAAGACTTAATGATGCACTTTGGGCTTATCGAACTGCATATAAAATATCATTAGGTATGTCACCTTATAGACTAGTCTATGGAAAACCTTGTCACTTGCCTGTGGAAATTGAACATAAAGCTTATTGGGCTATTAAAGCTTTCAATTCAAACATTGATGATGCTAGTCAGCTGCGAAAATTGCAAATAAATGAGCTTGAGGAAATTAGAAATGATGCATATGACAATTCAAGAATTCATAAAGCAAGAATCAAAGAGTTTCATGACAAGAAAATACTGAGAAAAACATTCAATGTTGGTCAAAAAGTCTTGCTTTATAATTCTCGACTCCATTTATTTCATGGAAAACTAAGAAAACTAAGATCAAGATGGAGCGGTCCTTTTATTGTGAAACATGTGTATCCATATGGGGCCTGTGATATCGAGAATCCAAAGAATGGCAATGTTTTCAAGGTAAATGGGCATCGGTTGAAAGTTTATTTTGACAATTTTTCAGTTGAAAATGACTTTACTGAATTGAGTGATCTTGTATATAAAGATTGATACTTTTTCTCACATTGTTTTGTGTTTGTTTTGGTGTATCTTTTGTTTTGCTAGTTTCTCTCACCCCGGTCAAATGGCGGATAACGGTATGACTTTTAAGTCAGTTCTTTCAGTTTCCCATGATAACTGATATCTGTGTATATAATTGTGCAATTCTCTGCTCTTTCTTCTTTCTTTGAATCTCCCATCCAATTCTCATTTGTAAATGGACACCACTCTTGAAAAATTAAAAAAGTATTTTCCCGCTCTGCCTCATAATGCGATTATAAAAATTTATCATGCTAGGTGTGAAAGATTGAGGTTGTTAATGAACCATGGACTTCCTGAAGATATTCGTTGGCTGATTGAAGCAAAGGTCCGATTATCAGGTGAGTCCTCCAATTCTTTCATTTCACACATGCCTGGAACAGGTAAAAGCACTTTTGCAAAGAAACGTCGTGCAAAACGACTGAAAATCTGTCACAGATGTGCCAGATGGACTTGTAATGCGACATGTCGTTCTTTAAGAATGGTATCTGTAAACTGTGAAGATAAAATACAATTCATTAAGGATGGCCTGAGTAAGGGGTTTTTAGATAATCTTTTGTTGACCCTTGAGACGCATCCTAGTGGAGATGTGCATCGTGTAATTCATGATTTATGGCCACAATTCCATAAAGAACATGATCGACTTAGTCTTGGGAATCTGACTAAAAAAGACCCTGTTTGCCAGTTTTTAAGAAAACTAGATGGGAAGCCTATCCCCGACCCATAGAGGGCGTTTAAGCCGTTCTTGGACATAAAACCAAGGGAAGATGTGAGCCACAATCACAACTACCTGTACATACATGCTTTGTCAAAATAAATAAATAAAGAGAGAGAGTGTGAGACTACAGTTGGCCTACATATAGGTGGTATGATTGCATTTTCACTTTTTCATCTATAAATTCTTCTCTTCCTTCCCTTCATTTCTACTCATCCCATACATTCATCAAATATAGAAGTGTGTAGAAATGGCAGGTTCCTCAAGTCATCACATAAGAAATATTTGTGTTTTCGGTGGATCCAGCCCTGGGAAAGAAAAAGAGTTTTTAGAATCAGCAAATCATCTTGGTCAAGTACTAGCTGAGAGAAAGATTCATTTAGTGTATGGAGGAGGCAGCCTTGGGTTAATAGGAGGTGTTTCAATGGCTGCATTTTTAGGAGGCAGTCAAGTTTTGGGGGTTGTCCTCAAAGCTTTAACAAATGGGGACATCATTGGAAAAACAATTGGAGAGGAATTATAGGTCCCAACAATGTCTGATCGACTGAATGCCATGTTTAGCCATGCTAATGCCTTCATTGCCTTACCAGGTGGTATGGGCACATTGGAAGAGATCTTTCATATTTCATCTTGGGCCCAACTGCACATTCACCACAAACCTATAGGTTTGTTAAATGTTAATGGTTTTTATGATAAGTTGCTGTCTTTCCTTGATCAAGCTGTGGAACAGGAATTTCTAACATTTTCAGCACGACAAATCATAATCTCTGCTGCTACTGCTGAACAATTGATTGACCAACTACAATCTTTCATCCCTGTCATTGATCCTTGCATGAGTCATCTAGATTGGTCAGCTAAGGAAAGCCGTAAAAAGCTTAGATTAGATTTGAGCCTTTATTTGTGAAACCTTGTGTCTTTTGGTTTTATTAATAGCATATTATTTTGTTTTGTTACTTCTTATATTTGTTTAAGTGTGTTTCAGGTTTGTCATTGTTTGATGTTTCAGGTGATGTCTTCTATACTCTATCTTTCTACCTTAGGACATTGAGGACAATGTCTCGTTTTGGTTGGGGGGGGAGGGTAGTAGTTTTAAAAAAAAAAAAACTAACCAACTAACTGTTTTTGTTTTTTTTAAAAAACCATTTGGCAAAACTGTTATTACTAGGATGGCAGAGTAAAGAGGAATTATTCTTGAGACGCATCTTAGTAAAAATTTTCTAATGGTTATTTGCAATATTCATAACAAGGCCTATTAGAATACTTCTTGAAATATTCAGGTTTACAAACTCTCGCATTGTTATCACTTAATTCTGCTTTTATACTCATTTAAAAAGTATTATTAAACCTTCATTTTCACACACACACTTCAACATATGATTGTGAGTTGCACATTGGATTATTACATTATTTATGTTCTTTTGTTGAAGGTAACAACTAAGGGAAAGGGATAGTATATAATTTGCAAAAAAAAAAAAAAAATTTATAATATTGATGATAATAAAAATGTAGATAAGTTTGGTTTCGTAGCCTCCCTAACCTAAGCAATTAAGCCCGAAGGGGTGTTTTAACACCTAATACCCTAATGTCAACTGACTTAGGAGCTATTGGTCCAAAGCTTGTTACATGGGTTAAGGAGAAAAGCTTAAGGGAATCAAATATTGCACTATCTACGTATTAGTATCTGCAACCCGAGTTGTTAAGCTCGTAGGGGTGTCTCAACACCTAATGCCCTAAGACCAACTGGTCTGGGAGTCATTAGCCTAAAACTCGTTACATGGATTAAAGATACATTGTGTTTAAAGTTGTATGTGTATATAAATAAAATAAAATAAAATAAAATAAAAAAGAGAAAAAAAAGTAATAATAATAATAATCCCAACCTAAGGAAGTTCACTTTAAACATTTGAACATAATATTGTTTTCTTCCAACAAAAGCCCCATCATCTATGTTTTCATATATTGAGCACATAAAAAGAAGGTTTATTAATATCTTGTTTAAGAAGTATGAAGTAGTAATATAAATTTAATGAGAGTTTGTTTATCTTGATAGATTAATGGAAGTTGAATGATGAATGCCTTGCTTTGTGAAACTTGCAAATTATTTCTCTATTTTAACGCTTTAGATTACTAGGGATTAGTAATAAGCTGGTTGGGGGGTGTGATTAGTACTTAAAAGTGCATGTTTATCAAGGTTTTATATCATCATTTTGCACTTGAAGTATCAATAACTCCTTAACTAAAGCATGTTTTATAATAACAAGTTTGATACTATAAGATACCTTAATTTATGGTAAATGTTCATCTTAAATGCAGGCCTATCACATAAATAAAAGGATTGATTGATGAGTTTAAGTATTGAAAGTGAAAGGAAAAAGAGATGGCCAAACTTAGAAAAGAGATGTCGGTGCAGTCCAAACCGGAACATTGCTCGGTAATTGGATCATATCTGGAGCTCTAGATCTCGGATTTAGGTCTATTTTATATAGATGGAAAGGTAAGACAAAGGCCTACAACTTTCATGGGAGCCCAAGATTTAAAAAGGCCGTTTTGAAGTCCAAACTGAAGGGACAACAAAGAAGTCTGAAGCTGTCCTGCAGCCCAGACACTATTTAGTGTTCAGCCCATATCTTGAGTTCTAGAAGTCCAAATGATAATTTCTTAGAACATTCCTGAGGATTCTAGGCAAATTATGATGTTAGCAATGACATATTGTTCAGACAAGAAGATAAGGATTGTCACCAAGTCAAGATGTGGCCACCCACTCATCAATTAATTAACAAATCAATAGTTCTAAATTTTGGCCTATAAAAGGAGGCACTTACCATGTATTGAGGCATCTTGGTTTCCAGATCAAGATCATGCTCTTGCTTTCTCTCTTTGTATTGCTTATGTTTTGCTTTCATTAATATCAAGTTTATACACTTCATTTCCTTTCCTTTACTTAATTAACTTCTTTCTCATTTATGTTCTTATCTTGTTCATTTATGTTTCTTTCTTTCATTATGTTTAGCTAAGTTAATTATGTCAAGGTGAAAAGGGTACGCTAATGGTGTAAGAATAAGTATAATATAAACTTAACATGGACCTTAATGTTGGATACTAACATGTTTTATATTTGTTATCTTGTTCACTTTTAATACTTTGCTTGTTAAATGGTTAATCTAGATTTATGTTGTATAACACTTGGTACAACAAATACTTGGTACTTTCATAGCCCATACTGTATGGTATAACCGACACCTGAGCTATGAAAGGAACTTGATTTGTTGTTAACATAAGTTATAATCATGAATGTCTGCCAACATTTACAAGTATTAGCTTTACTAGAATAAGATAACTAATGTAATCATGTTAACAATTTATAATCTGATTGGAACCTCCTTTATGTGTGGTTTCCAATTGAGTAATAAGAGTTTATACTATACTTGTTTGAAGTACCATTACTGGATCCTCTAACCTTGACATTTATTTATATCGTTGTTTAATCCTTACACTAATCTTCCATCTCAAAGTTCTCATTAATTTTTTCATCTTCTTCTATTATTATTATTATTATTATTATTATTATTATTTATGTTATGTTATATATATCTTTGATCTTTTCATAAACTCAGTATATAGGTTGGAAACCTGTGACCCGATCTTTTAGGTCATTCTCAGGTATAACAACGCCACGTACTGAGTATTATTATTATTGTTATTGTTATTATTATTGTTGTTGTTGTTGTTGTTGTTGTCTTGTTATTTATAATTTATTCAATTAACCTCTATGTGGTTCGACCCCGGTCTTGTCGGGTTATTTATTACTTCGACACTCCTACATTTAGGAGAAGACATCAAGCTTTTGGTCGTGTCACCCTTCTGTCCCTTCATGAACAACAATTACTCTTGTAGATGTTGTTAATTCCAATCATGAAACTAGGGTTCATACAAAGCATCGAAAGAGGGATATGCAGCGCACACCCTCAGCTGCTCCTTCACAGCCTTCTCCAAGACCTTGTGAGCACACTTCAACCTCCCCCGTCTCTATTAGGCCACGACATGGCCCCCCCTGCTAAGATTGGTTCTCTAAACTCACGATTTGGTGCTGGAAACCCTAACTCTAAGCCCACGGTTGGAACTGCCCCTTCCTTACCCCTAAAACAAGGTATCACCACTTCAAGGGACCATAGACCATCTACCTCACATCACCATACAAATTTGTGGTGGTGTAGTTTAATTGGGTTCATAGTTGGAAAATTTCAAGGATATATATCTCTTTCTAAATATGTTCATAATACTTGGGGTAATGTGAATTTCTCCATGCATGATTCTGGTTGGCTCATATTCAAGTTTACATCTGAATTGGACATGTATGAGGTGCTAAGTGGATGGCCTTACTATGTTTTTGGTCGGCTCTTGATATTGATAATAATTCTTGAGTATTTTGATTTTGACACTACTGATATGATTCAGATGCTTGTTTGGGTTAGATTCCCTAACCTACCACTTCAGTGCTGGTCACCATTGTGTCTTTCTAAACTAGCAAGTGTGTTTAGGAAACTAGTGCATTCTGATTCTCCAACAACTTTCATGTCTCGGCTATCGTATGCTAGAGTGATGATTGAGGTTGATTTACTTGCTGAATTACCATCATCGATTAATATCACCCTCTCCAACGGTGTTTCCAAGTTGCAGACAGTGTTATATAAATCTTTGCCAAGGTTCTACAAGCAGTGCAAGACCTTGGGACACTCCAATTCTACATGCACCAAGACTTCCAGTCACAAGCATCAAAAACACCTCTTATAGCTGCTGCTCCCTCAGGATTCTCTAATCCCTCAGCTGACACTGAAGCTAATGACAAATAGCCAACCAGGAAGAAACCTTAAGGTGAACCGGCTGTTGATCCAATATCTACTGAGGCAGCTGTGGCTATTGAAGAGAGAGCAGGTCGTTCTGAATGCAAGGGGGCTAAACTGGCTTCATGGCTTGGAACCCCTGATGCTTCTTCTGGCTCTCCTCAGGTTGTTCATGTATCCGAAGATCACTCTGATGCTACTGCAGCATTGCCTCCAAGGGGGCAATACTTGACAAGAAGAAAAGTCGCAGCCTCCTCTGCATTTGGCCGAACAGGGAAGTCAGGTCAACCTTTCAAAAGGTCATCCTCGGCTGATTCCAAGATTCAGGGCAGCATAGCTTCTACCCCTTCCTCCTCCCTTTGATGAATTATGCTCTTATGGAATATTGACCAAGAATTATGTCCTTGTGCCTCTTTAAGGTTTTGCTAGTATTTTTTTTTGGTTATCTTAGTAGGCCTAACTCTTAGTTGTTGTAGTCTATATATTCTGCCTATATCTATACTGTATAGCTCTTGCTTGTTATCTCTGCTAGATTGGTGTGTAGGTGCATTGCTCTTTGTCCCTGCATGTGTCCTCTTTGTTTGGCTCTTGCTCTACTTCCTCCTGCCTGGTTGAAGTTAATCCTACCTGCTGTTGGCTGCTGGATCTCTCTTGAAGAGGCTTTATGGATGTTTGTTCCCCTAGCCTTGCTGTCGGATTTTGCTTGTTACTTTATAGGAAGCCTGTTTTTTTTTTTTTTTTAGTCTGTGGTTGTACCACCTTATTTATGATGTATATCCCCGCAGGAGGGTTGTTTATGTTTTTTGTCTGCTGAGCAGGTTTTGCTGCTATTAGTATTTATTGTTTATTTTGGTGGTATGCTTGTTCAAAGGAGCATGTTACTTTGCATATGTTTTTCTTGTCCTAGGCTACTTATAGTCTATGTGGGAGTTCCCCCCCAATGTTTAAGGGAACATGTTCCCTTTCTTTGTTTTTATTTGTATATATTATGTAACTTGCTAGTTCTCTAGCTTTGGTTTTGATCTATATATTTCTTACATTTGATAAAAAAAATAAAATAAATGATCCTCTTAAATTGGTCAACGAGACAGAGCATTTCCAATAAGTAAATGGATCGTGACGGACATAATAAAGGTTGAGTTTTGTAAAATTGAAAATACTTTGGAAAAAGACTTACAGGGACCAACTTGAGTAGGCAAACAACCAAGAGAACTCAAATAAAAAATAACAAGACATTACCAATCAAACAACAAAGAGATTGAGAAGAAATGGGGACCTATATTTCAAATAAGATAAAGATGCATGCATGATATCTTACTTCAAAGCATCAAAAAAATTGTTTTGAAAAAATTCACAAGAAAATTCCCCAATAGGGTTAATCAAAAGGTAGGCTACCTCAAAAAGGCCAAATATGAAAATACTTTCGAAAAACTTTCACTTTTGAGAAATCTTTGTATTTTTCAAATGGACAAATTGCTAATAAAAATTAGACCAAACTAAAAAATCTTTGTATTTTTCAAATGGATGAATCACCCATGAGAATTAGACTAACATAAAAAAATCTTTGTATTTTTCATCAATGGGCAGGTTGCCCATAAAAATGAGACTAAAGTTGAAATCAATTTCATGTATTTCACAAACATATAAGTCACCTGGAAAATAAGACCATTGTTGAAATCACTTTCATATATTTCATACATGGGTAGGTCATTTGAAAAATGAGACCAAGGTTGGAATCACTTTCATGTATTTCATAAACAGGTAGGTCCTTTGAAAAATAAGAACATTGTTGAAATCACTTTCATGTTTTTCACAATTGGAGGTCGCCCATTACAATGAGACCAATGTTGAAAAACTTTCATGTTTTTTATAAAAGGTTAGGTCACCTGGAAAATAAGACCAATTTTAAAATCACTTCCATGTATTTCACAAATTGGCATGTCACCTAGAAAATGAGACCAAGGTTGAAATCACTTTTATGTATTTCAAAAAACAGGTAGGTCACCTTGAAAATTTGACTAGTATTGAAATCACTTTCATGTATTTCACAATCGGGTAGGTCACATGAAAAATAAAACCAATGTTGAGAGCACTTTCATGTTTCCACTTGGGTAGGTCATCTGGAAAATGAGACCAAGGCATAAATCACTTTCATGTATTTTAAAAATAGGTAGGTCAATTGAAAAATGAGACTAGTGTTGAAATCACTTTCATGTATTTCATAAACAGGTAGATCACCTGAAAAATAAGACCAATGTTGAAAACATTTTGATGTTTTTCACCTGGACAAGTCGCCCATGAGAACTAGACTATTTCTAAAAAGTCTTTGATTTTCTCACACCAACACCAACAGCCAGATACCAGGTATCCTGGAATAAACTTAAAAAAAATTATATATTTTTTTCATGGATGGGCATGTTGTCTAGAACAATTAGACCATTTTTGAAAATCTTTGAATTTTTTTTTATCAAATGTAAGAAATTGTATAGATAAAAAAGTGAAACAAAGCTGGAAACCAGCAAGTCAGAATATACAGGCATGTGTATACAAGCAAACAAAGGGAACAAACTCCCTTGAACAAGTAAATACAATTATAAAAAAGGAACATGCTCCCATAACAAGATAGCAAAACCAGCAAGCATAACAAAAGCTGTGGAAAACTACTATAACTAGCGGTACACATAGCCGATAGCAGAACGCATAGTTGAGAGACTAGTAAGAAGCAGCAAGCTTGTTTAAGCCTAGAAGACACACATAACCTCCAGAGCAGCACAAAATCAGCACAAAAGTGCCAAAATACAACCTATCCCATAAGTGGGCATAGTAGCATGAAGCCCCTCTATGCACCATAAAATCAGCTTCACCGCAAGGTGACAGCAACAACCCAACATTTTCACCTGCAACCAAGGCAGCAACAAACACTCATAAGAGCTACAACGAGCTCTTAAGCAAAAGGCCACGTTGTCATTATATCATCCATATAAGACAACATTCATTAAGACCAACCCTCCACCAACCAAAGCTAGTGAAAGAACAAGCAATAGAAGCAATAACCAATCTACAGCTCCAAACCACCTGCAGCTTTAAGAAGCGCAACTTTTAAACTCTAAAGTAATGTTGCAATTAGCAATAACACAAAGCCTGAGTAGGGCTAACTCCATCAAACCCAGCAAACAAGGCAAGCCCTAGGAGAGCTTATGGCAGTAAACCACAACTTGCAGTGTACTTGCAAAAATGGACAACCAACAACAACCATGGCTGGAAAGCATAATAGCTCCAGCAACCAAACCACAACCCATGCAATAACAGAAGATCCTAATAGAAGATGAATGGAGTAGGAGGTGGCAGCACTAGAATAAGTCCCAGCAAGTTAGCCACCAGAGGCCAGTATCAGCAAAAGGCCACATCCAGTCTAACAAACCATATTTACTCAACAGAGGTGACAAAGTAGCCACCAGAACATGCTCCATCAAGCTCCTTTATTGCAAATATAGCAACACAACAGAAGCAAACCAACAGAACACCCTACATGAGAATTGGCTACCACTGGTACACTCTAGCAGACATTGGCATGATAGGGACTAGCCAGTGTAGCCAAGGTTGGAAAACAACATTGTAAACATTTAGCCACCTTCAGGAAGGATGACATACTGCAAACCAAGCTACATATAGCAACAACACCCAACACTGCGATTAGCAGTATCTAAGGATAATAGTAGCCATAGGCAACAAAAATCCAGAAGCAGGTCAACAAGACCAGTAGCAAACAAAGCACAAAAACTAGCATTCAACTTCAAGAAGCGAAGCAAACTAGACTCCATAAAGCAACAATAAAGGAAAACATCCACCAAGCAAAACGCCTCAAGATCTTGACCTGAGGGAAGAAGACCAAGCACAAACCAGCAATAAATGGCTAACAAAACAAGCATACTGCAACAGTAGACCAACAAGCAAGTTGAACTTGCAGCAATAACAAAGACAATATAGCATGCATCTGGACGCATGAACCAACTCTAGCAAACCAACACTACAATCAGTAGCAGAAAATAAAATAACAAGCCTAAGAACAAAGCCTTCAAGAACATTTGGACGCATAAACCAACACACCAAGATCATGAGCTAGACCACCTCATATGGATTCAGAGGGCATAAACCCTCTAACAAAATATCAAAAGTGTTACAAAGGAGAAGCATTAGGCATCCAAAAAAACCTAGTCCTTTTGTTTTTTTAGCCACTCCTTTCCTTTATTTTTTTCCCCTGAAACAAAAGCCACTTGTAGTAGCACCACATATGGTGCTTCTCCCTTTCACTATCAAACTCCCCCACTAGCCCACACCATCTCTTTCTTCCACCCGTGTCAACTGCCATAAGACAACCCTCCTAAAACTCCTTCATCAACAACCATAGCAGCTGCTAAAACCAACACCACCAATTACCCCTTCAAAAATCCAAAAATAGCACCACAGCTCCATACCCACATCCACCATCATCGATCATCGACCACAACCTCTCCTTCATTATCCATGATAGACCAGCTTCCACACCAATATTAACCCCCACTGAAATCAACTTCCATTATTCCCCAAAACCACAAACACTATAAGATTTCACAGTTTTATAGATGGACACAATCCATTGGTATGAGATTTAAATTTTGTCAGTAATTTTTTAACCGACTAAATCCCCGACGGAAAGTATCTTTAATCGATAATACCACATTTCGTCGTTAAGCTTGTCGGGAAAAAATATTACTGATAGCTTTACAAACAGAAAATGTGTGCCAAAACCACTAGAAACATACCGACGTATTTATTCCGTTGGTGATAGTGGCATTTCCAAAAATAAATAAATTCAACTCTCTATAAAATACCGACAGATTATATCCGTCTATGAAAGCGTCGGTGATTATGGAATTTCCAGTAAATATTTTTCAACTCTTTGTAAAATGTTGACGGATATGTTTCATCTATAAATCCATCAGTAGGGTTTGTTAAAGGTTTTTTTTTTTAAAAAAAACATAATTAGAATAAATAATATAAAATTATATAAATTAACAGTAAAAAAACCAATTATGCAAATAAAACTTTATAAAACATCAAAAAAAAAGTTAAATAATATTCATTACAAATTGAATGTGTTTTAAAAAAAATATTAAATTAGAACAACGTCTGAGCTGGTGGAGGAGGAGGAAGAGGAGGCTGGTTGTTCTTGGGACCACACGACCAAAAAGTGGTCGCACATGTATCACCACTCTGTGATGTCATGTTCATGACCATTTGGCGAAGTTGTTCATAATTCGCCGAGAGTTGCTTGTATTTTTCGGTAAGATGAGTCATGTGTTGTTCATAATTCGCTGATAGTTGCTTGTATTTATCAATGAGATGAGTTGTGTGTTGCTGCAAGGTCACGAACTCCTTAGATTGGGTGCGCAATATTGATTGGGAGCTACCAACCATTGAAACACTACGGGCCGCCCGCAAGCTCTCGGCCGTAGTGTTAGAGAGCCTATACACCTGATTTTTATCGGGTGCACAAATTCGATGGACAGAAGGATCATCCCCATATCTCTCCCTCAACTGACTATTATAGGTCTCTTGAAAATGAAAAAAGAAATCATCATATTCAATTCAAGAAAAATAATAACTTACAAAATAAAATGGTTGAATAAACAAACCACAAAGTGTTGAGCGTGGTTGTCAACAAACTGTTGCATCCCTTTTTGGCGGTCTTCACTCCGTATGTGTGTCTCTACAAATAGCTCCATTGGGCTTGGCTCACGTCCAAGAGACAGCCTGTAAGAAAAAAAATTTAATTAAGTAACAACAAATTGAAATAACAATATATTTCATTTAAATTAATCTTACCATCCATTTTGCATATGCAGCAAACGGAACGGAGGCACCGGTGTGCGTTGTAACTGAACCATGAATTTGTTGGTTTCGGTTGCGAGCATCGAACTGTGAGCGTCGTGTGAACCGCTCAGATGTCACGTGTTCAATATATTGCGGCCATATATCTCCCAGGATATATAACGGTGTGAAATCCCTCCAAACCATCATGACGTTCCAACTTTGGAGGCAGGGGCGGAGGGAAGGAGGGGCAAGCAGGGGCCCGAGCCCCCCCCTCTACTTCCATCCATGCATGCATATATAATGCATCTCCACCCCTGCTAATAATGCTAATGCATCTCTTGACTTAGTGCCATATGAGCAGTGAGCATCATGCACGAAATGTAAGACGTGAGATAAAACAAAACAAAGACGTTGTCCTTCCAAAACCATACTAGGTTAATATATATAAAAGTGTGGAGGAGGTTTTTTATTCTACAAATGTGAGTTTTCTTACCGTAATTAAGTGTAATTTTTCAATTTGATTTTTTTTTAATTAATTTGCACAGCCCTAATATAAATACTGTAAATATAAAATCATTACTTTGCGCAATAAATTTTGCAGTCGATTAAAAACAAAAATATAAATATAAATCATAAGTAAAAATTTTCAATGAAAATATTGCAGCAGAGCCATCAATTAATTTATTTTTCATCAAATAAAATAAGGTAATTTAATTTTAAAATCTATTTTTGTTTTGTTTTGAGATGTTTGTTAATAATTTGACAAGTGTTTTTTTTATATAATTCTACCATTTTATCTTTATTTTTTTTCTTAGATTTGTTAGTTTTACCAATTCTTTTTTGAATTCTTGTTATAGTGCTTTTTTTTTCTAATTAATTATATATATTTTATTGGTTTGTTTTGATTATACTTGGATTTTTTTTATGTTTTGTTTTTAGCAGAGCCATCCAAATTATCAATTTTTTTCTCACAATATATGTTTTGATTTTAGGTTGAACCATGAACAAAATAAAAAGAATTTGATTTTTTTTTTTGAAAAAAAAATATTGATAACTTGCAACCTAATGAACCAACTCCAATGTGTAATGTTAAAGTTATAGTTGAGCAACTCCAATGCACTTCAGTTTACAAAAAAACCCGTGTTGATTAGTGAGAATCATTCTTTATTATTTTTTTGCTTTCTTTCAAAGTTTATCGAACATAAATAATACTTCGCTTTAGGTAATGTTTTCTTCTATACTTTGTATGTTTATATTTGTTAGATAAAGACTAACAACATTAAAGTGATGAATATATTATGAAGATGAAATTAACTTCGTTGCTTTTGACTCAATTTGATATTGCTACAAACCTTTTACCTTATACAAAGATCATTATATATTTGTAGTAAGTTATTTGAATAAAACTAAATTATACATGTTTTTTTTTACAACTCATGTATAATAAATTAAAATAAATATTATATTTTATTATATTAATTATGGCCTCCCCTAATAAATAATCCTAGCTCCGCCCTTGTTTGGAGGTCGTAATTAGTGCTTCATACCAAAATCACGCAACCTACTTCCATAGTGACAAATTAGATTTTAAAACATAATTTTTTTATATAAAAAAAGTTCGCATTGTTTTTGGTAGTTGCCGAGTGATTTTCCTACGCATTCCTCACAACATTGTCAAACACGCTATCCCAGTCAAATATTTCTAGTATATAAACAATTTATTTAAAATAAAAAAGGTAATAATTTATTTACAATTATAATAATAATTTATTAAAAGTAAGCCGGAAATTAGAAATTAACACCAACCTCAAATTTGTCAAACCATGCATCAATATAAGGTTTCCATTCAGGATGTATGGAAATCTAACTCTATTGAAATAATAGAATCTCCATTGATGATTTAAACACCAATGATATTACTTTGGCGGCCTCAATGTTTGTGAACCTGAAAATTAATTAAATTGATGAAATATTGATTAGTTGTTCATAAATTATGTTATAATTTTTTAAAAAAAAACAAAACAAACTTACATTGAAAGGTTGTCCTTCCAATGTGCCTCGTACTTGTAGGTGAATTGATTCCGCTGTGAAGGCACACCACCTCTATGCTATGAAACCATGCTGGAAGAGGCTGCATCGCGAGTCGGTACAGGTGCCTCTTCTTGATCGGCACCTAAGGACATGTAATCCTTACTACTAGAAGAACTAGCTGCGACCATATGTGAGCGATGAGTTATTGATTTCGTTCTACGCATCTACACAATTTTATACGAATAATTACATAATTAAATTTGATTCTTAAAAAATGATTTAGCAGCACCTCCCCTATACTAGAGACTACCCAAAGTTTTCAAACCCGTAAATATTGAACAAATAACAATTAAAATCAATAAAAATAATTAAACACATATCATGCTATAATAAAGTAAAATTGAGATACAATAATTAAATTTATTCCTATATATTCAATCACTAATTACAAGGTAAATTCTACAATAACAATTAAAATTCAACAAAGTATTCAATTATGATGGAAATACAAACAATAAAATATATTAAACAAATAAAAAAAAAACTATATACTTTAGGAATGAAAAATGCTGACCTTAATAATGTGTTTATTTCACGACTTTATCTACATTATAAAAATATACTAAAACAAAAAACACAACAAAAATAACAATAACTAAAACAAACAAAAAAAATAAAATCATTAAGCATATTAAATGGAAATACATACCTTTTAATTTGATGAAGATTGAACTAGAGATTACAAGCCAAAAAAACAAAACTCTTGAAGGAAATTAGAGGGAAAAAATCAAAGTTTGGAAGGAAATGAAAAAACAAAGCAAGGGAAAAATGAACTGAAGGGGCGGTCACTGGTATTTACAGCGCAGTTTTACCGACAAACTCACCGAAAACATATATAATTAATATTTTTTTATTTATTCCGTCGGTAAATTTTCAAAAATCTATCAATAAATTTTGAATTTTGCACTAAAATTTTTAAATGACCCTCCATGATTTTCATAGTCCGTCGGCAATTACATGCGGTCAGAGATGCATTAATACCCACCTTTTGGAATTCGCACCATTCGTCGGTGATTTTGTCGGAAATTTTAGATCGCCAACAAATGTTGACAGACTATATTTGTTTGTATAGTCGTTGGTAATTGTGCCATTTCCAGTAAATATTTTTCAACTCTCTATGAAATGCTGAGGGACGTGTAATCTGTCGGTATAGATGTCGCTGATCATGCACCGTGCATGAAAGATTAT
Organism: Populus alba; assembly: GCF_005239225.2. Taxonomy (NCBI): domain Eukaryota; kingdom Viridiplantae; phylum Streptophyta; class Magnoliopsida; order Malpighiales; family Salicaceae; genus Populus; species Populus alba. The sequence goes on along the minus strand of NC_133294.1, from coordinate 9,397,901 downwards.
GTTTGTATTGCATATTTATCTTCCTGCAAATACTTAAATTACAAATTGCCCATTGCACAAAATAATAACAACAGTCATGACTTATAAAATAAATATTTCTTGTTACAAAATGTCATCCATAATATATATTACATTAAAAAAAAAAAAAGCTTTACGCATTGCTTCATTCTGATAGTTAGTTAGAATTTTCTTCTTCTTCATCATCAATTGAATAGTCATCAGCTTCATCACAATCCTCAATATAGATATTATCATCATCTTGATCGACATTTGCTTGTCTACCAGAGCTCAAAACAACATTCAACTCCGTTGCATCAACATCAACAAGACTATCATTAAAAACATGAAAATTTGAATTTTCTTCCAAGTCAATCGAATGAGCAACTCGACATGGTTCAACCAACTCACTAACTTGAAAGACTTCATCTCGCACACTTATGTCTTCGTTCTTATCCTGAACAACCTCGAAACACAACCCCTGTCTTTCGCAATAACAAAGACATTGTTTACATTGTGGAATCGAGCTTTTGAGTTGATTTCAACCAGATCATAGTGAGGATCAACTCTTATTTCTTTGTTAGTGGTGTCATACCAATAGCTTTTGAATAGAAACACTCTATTATGCTCGCTATGATATTGCAGTTCGATGACCTCTTCTAATCTACCATAGTAGTCAACTTCTAACTCACTACAAGTCGATCCCTTAACACAAACACCGTTATTGTATGTCTTTCTTCAATGCCCGTATTCTTTAGTATGGAACACATATCCATTGACAAAATACCTGTTATAGCACTTAACTTTTCTTTCAGGGCCCAGGCTTAATAGAGACAATGACTTAGCAGCACTCCTTCCCATTTGACAAACCTTGTATATAATATACTTAGCAGCACTCCTTTCCATTTGACAAACCTTGTATATAATATACAACAATGAACAGTAAATGAGAATTTTGTAATGACATATAGTAACTTTGCAAGAGATAATGAGTTTGTGATAGTACTTACATGTGTTCTGAACCACGTGGCAAATTATTCATCTCGTAATTGAAAGATTTGGGATTCGGTCAGCTGTGAGTTATTGGACAGTAAATATTATTGATGTTACCTGCAAGGTTGTTCCAAATTATATAAGTTTATGATATTACAATATATAAATAGGACATTCTTAACAAAGTTAAATTAGTAGTACATATACTTACTGAATAAAAGTTCTCAACTAATCATAATTAAATATAACATAATTGGGTGCTTGTCTGAACTCTATTTTTAATAAATATCTTCCCCTTATGGTATTTTTAGGTGTGGTCATCCATGATTGGAGAATATTGACAACTTCCCACTGGAAGACACTTCACCAGCATCATTGTGCCGTGGAACGCGATTGATTCTCATTCTCAAATGAGGTTTGAAATAGTACGAGATAAATGTTGAGATATTCTCAATAATATAGGCCTCACTTATCAAAGCCTCAACATGCACCTTGTTCTTAACCTTTTTTCTTAAGATTGAACAAGTACCTGAATTGAATTAATCAAATATTTTCAATTAAGAAAAACAAAGAAAATAATTTTACATATGAATTACATTGCAGCTGTAATATCTAATCGTTTGAATGGATACATCCATCTATATTGGACTAGTCCTCAAACTTTTTCCTGAAATGGTAAATGTATGGGGAGATGCTCCATTGAGTAAAAAAATTATGAATGGAATATCATCTCAAGTTTGCGTAGTGTCTCGATGATATTTGTTTCAAGCCTCTCAATGTGATCAACATTCAACTTGTTGGAGCATATATCTCTAAAGAAATGAGTGATCTCCATGAGTGCACCCTATATCCTTTTTGGCAACAAATCATGATAAGCTAATGGAATAAGTATTTGCATAAACATATGGCTGTCATGACTCTTCATTCCATACAATCTGCATTCCTTGATATGTTTGAGGTATGTCCATCGGGAAAACACAGACTCTTAAGCCATTTATAGACTAGTAGTTGTGCATTTTTCTCTAACACAAAGCTTGCTCTTGGTTTTGCGACCTGTGGCCCATCACAAACCAACTCTATATTTTTACGGTTACAGAACAAAGGTATATCCAATCTAGTCTTGATGTTGTCCTTTGTTTTCCCCTTTATATCTATGACAGTGTTGAAAATGTTCTCAAACACGTTCTTTTCTATATGCATGACGTCAAGATTATAGCGGAGGAGATTGGCTTTCCAATAAAAAAGCTCCAAAAAGATACTTTGTTTTACCTAATTGTGGGTCAAATCAAAACCAGGAAACTTTTGTTTACCTGATTGGAGACCAAACACAATGTCATTGTACTCTAATACAACATCATGCAATTCTTCACAAGAAAGACGTAGGGGTGCAACATCCTTTTCAACTCTACCAACAAAGAAATCCTTTATGTTCCTTTTGTACCTGTGATTCGGTGGCATGAAACAATGGTGATAGTAAAAAAAAGAAGCTTTACCTCCATAAGTTAGCGTAAATGCCTTGTTGTTTTCAATGTAGTATGGACATGCTAGTTTTCATACGTGCTTCAACCAAAAACCATAAGCTGGAAAATCATTAATAGTCCACATCAAAGCCACCCTCATAACAAAATTTTATTTTCTTGATATATCATAAGTCAAAACTCCAGAGGACCATAATTGCGTCAACTCATTAATCAATGGTCGAAGACAAACATCTATATTCTAGCCAGGGCTGCTCAGATCAAGTATGACAGTATATTAAAACATGAACTCCAGCCATATACACATCCCTGGTGGCAAGTTATAAACCGCGAGTATGACCGGCCAATAAGAATAAGGAGCAACAAATGAATCGAATGGGTTGAATCCGTCTGTACACAACTTAAGACACACATTTCTTGATTTAGATGAAAACTAAGGATGCACACCGTTAAAGTGTTTCCATGTTCCGTCGTTAGAAAGATGCACCATCACTCCATCAACTACATCATGTGATTAGTGCGATGTCATGTGCTCAACAGTCCTTGGTGACCTGAATAAGCTCTACAATCTATGTGTGCTTGGAAAGTATCAAAGTTTTTTATATGCCACGAGAGTTTTTTCCTTGCCAGTTCTAGGTTTGTAATGGGAATGCTCACATGTCATGCACTCGGTCAGCTCAGCATTTTCAATGTAGTATAACATATAGAAGTTAGGGCACATGTTAATTTTCTAGTATCCTAAACCAAGGGATTTCATTATGGGCTTTGCAGCATAGCAGTTCTCTTTCAGCTTATTCCCTTCAGGTCTCCCATTTGATAATTTTGTCATAACCGGCCTCACTCAACTCGTGATTTGATTTAATGATGAACACCTAGCTACAGTCGATAATTTATTATGGTTCGTGCAACCATCCCATAATGATTTGTTAGAATCTTTCAACAAATCAAAAAACTTAGTTGCATCTACATTAGGTTCTTTTTCTACGTTAGACATTGACTGACATTACCTTGATTCATTCTCATTGCATCCATAACCATATTTCGGTAAGGATTACTGTTGTCATTTGCAACTCCATACATGTTGCTAGCACTAGAAGTTGACCCAACCACCATTTCTCTCATGCTCTTATTACAAACAAATTAGTTCTCCGTGTGCATACTAACACATGTAATTCTTCATAAACCCTTTGAGTAGAAGATGCATCATTACAACATCCGGATGTAGATAATTTTTATTTTGACACTTCCTGCATAGACACCTAATACCACCTCCAGTAAAATTTATGGGAATAGATGTTGTGAAATTTATAAAACCTTGAACCCCGTTACAATAATCCATCCTCCGCAATCCTTGGGGTGAATCTTGATACATCCATAAATGATCATCCATGACTTTTATCGAACCTCTATAAAATTATGATGACAACATGTATTAATTAACTATGTTAGGTAAATAAATTTACAAAAATATTAGTTTACCTCAAGATTATCCAACAAGCTAATTACAACTTCTCATAAATATTCATTATCAATTATCAACGTCCATACAAATTTATACATATAAATTTACAAACATTACAACAAAACATGTAATTTGGAAATTCAACAAAGTTTCAACAGTTTACAAACAAATGCAATTTTACAAAATCTAAAACAAACCATAACAAGTACAAAATTATGCATTCATATACTACGAGTTTGTTTGAGAAATAAAAACATGTACATACACAAACAAAATATATATACAAAAAAAGCAATAAAATTGACATTTAAATGTTAAAATTAAAAAAGATAGATTTACTTACAAAAAATGATAAAATCCACAATAAATCAAAACACGGATATTGTGACCACAAAACTTAAAGAAATATGACTTGTGTTAAGAAGAGGGGGATTTTTGTTTTTTGGTGTTGTTTGCAGTTTGGGGGGAGAGATTTGGGATAAGGAAGAAGGATAAATAGGGGAGGGGAGGGGAGGCAAATTGGTGATATATTCACTTTTGCCGATGGAATCACCAAAGAACTCTTTTTATTGGTGGTTCTGAAGGTGAATTGGTCACGTCACTGTATGGAGATCCTGGTTTGAATCCCTCGGTGATTCCCTCGATAAAATCACTCACAAAAACTTCCATGTCAGCGAACCATCTTTTTTTTTTTAATTCTAAATATTTTGTTGTTAATTCCGTTGGTATATACCGCTTGCAATATTTTTTTGGTATATACCGACTGAATTATAGATGGAATAGTAGCCGTCGGTAATTATCACCGCAATTGACTGACAGAATTATTCCATCAGTAATTTCGTTAGTTTTTGTTGAATTTCTAGTGTGGTGGAAAAATGATAGCCCTCTTTCTCACCATCACATACCCATAAAATCCGAGACAATCACCTCCACTCACGATGACCAACAACCTCTCTCTCACAACACCAAGCATCCTCTCCATACAAAAACTATTTTGCATGCATGTGGGTTTTATAATAAATTTATAAAGCTTATTCAAACTTGCCCAAATAAAATGGCCTATTAGGCCTACCAAAAAAAAAAAAAAACATAAACCATTCCTTATATATAAAAATAAGACAAGTTATTAATAAAAAGGCCAAAGTCCATTTTTTTCCCTTCTCACGGGTCAAAGCCCATTCTGGCCATTCTCGATCTAATAACCATTTTAGAATTCAAATCAGGATTATTCACGGTAAGTATATTCATGACGAGTACCAACCTTGGTATTTGTTGATGTTATAGTAAGAAATATCAACTCTAGTATTTATTAATACTAGAGTTAGAAATATCAATCCTGGTATTTATTGACGTCATAGTTAAGAATATGAATCCCAATATTTACTAACGCTAGAGTCAAAAATATTATAAACAAAGCACAACAACCATTAGAATTTTAAGATCGAAGTATCAATGCATCCTGCTTAAGGAAGGATGCTTTAGGGGTTATAATATCTTCCCTCTAGCATATTCAATCCATTTTCATACAATCTTTGAAGAGTAGTTTAGGTTTGTAGTAACCATAATACTAGGTATCGATTCCCTAAAAAAGACATTTCTCCCTATAAGAATAAGGTGCCAAATATCTATTATTTTTCAATTTTTAAAGTTTACTGTGATGTCGGGTGCGAAAATACTATTAGGTCTATTTACGACCATTTCAAAATGTTTGACACTTTCAATTATCATATTCATATTGATGTGATGAATTTTAAAAAATAAAAGAGAAGGAAAAAAACATTCGTGAGTGGAATGATAAACAAGAAAAGAAAAGGAGATCAAAATAAACATTAAAGTTTAAATCTAATATATAAGTAACCATATGTTGTTCGAAGATTAAGGCAACAATTACATTTAAGGGGGGTGAATTAGATGTTTCACTAATACAAATAAATAATGCAATTTAATTAAATTAAATATAATAAACACAATAATCAACAATATAATTAAAGTGCTTAAAAATAAATAGGTAAGAAAGAGAAATTGCAAACTTTTTTTTAACATGGATCGACAAGCCAATATTCACACCTTTAGTACCAAACCATACTTATAATGTCCTTTATGAATCCACACTATGCTTTTTTTCACTACTTCAAGAAAAACCCTTCTTCAAGATTTTTATCCACTTGGAGATACACCTTCTCCAAGATTTTTGCCATTTGAAGATATTCCCTTTTCAAGATTTTTTTCTTGGTAATATTCTCTTACCAATGCCAAGAGTTTTGACCCAACTGTCAAAGGTTTACAATTTTGGTATTTGTTTACAATAAAAGACTCTCTCAAATAGTGGATAGTACAATAAAGCTTGTATCTTTATAACTCACTTAATAGTACTTAGGATATTTGAAGTTGTTTAAGTCATAGTTATTAAATCTGGACCGGTCCGACAGGTTGACCCAAGCCCCGGTCGGTGGCTAGACTAGCCCAAGTAAGGCAAAAGACTGGGATAAGCAAAAACTTGACGAAACCTTGTTGACCCATGACCCGACAACCTGGCAAACCCCGGTTGAGACCCAATTTTTTTTTACATGTGTTTTTTTTCCTAGCTAGAGACCCCTCTATTTTATATTTTTAGTTGGTTATTAACCCTTTTCAAAGTTCACTAAATAAATACTAGAATAATGTTTTATTTTTTAAATGTGGGATTTTAAGCCCTTTAGTATATATACTCTATATTCACAAGAAAACAATTATGTTTTTTCAATGTGGAATAAAAAAACCTTTTTGATTTAAATACTTCAACTTAAAAGAATAATATACTAACATAATATTTTTTCAATGTAGGATACAAAACTTTTTGAAATAATCTTTTAAACTTCATTATTTATAACAAGTATAGTTTATATTCACATGAATTGTTCCTTATTTTTTTCATATGAAATATTAAAATTTAAAATATATATTTTTAATTTTTTCGGATTGATTCGGGTTAACCCGTATAACCCAGGACTTAGCTCCTTGACCAGGTCAACCCCCAAGTCGGGTCTAATAACTATGGTTTCAGTGTACTGAGTATTAGAATGAATACTATAGTGCTTGAATATGAAGGTTCAATTTAGCACAACTTAAAGTATGGTAGGACTGATGATTTCTCTCTCTTTTTTTCACTTGAAAATAGTCTCTATATTATATATGTTTCTTTTTCTCTTTTGTTTCTACAATTAAGAGAGCTACTTATAAGTTTAAAAAAGAAACCAGTCATTTATAGTCGTTGGAATGCCATTGACAACTGAATAGGATGATTGGTTCAGATTGGTCAAGCAAATCGATCAACCGGTTCCTGGAAAATTCTCAAGTGTTCATCATTGATGAACAACTGGTCAACTAGTTCATTTGGTATCACTAAATAGCTGGTTGCTTCTTGTAAATTTTATTTTTAATAGATTTCTACGTGGAGAATTCTTGAACTAATATCAATCCTATTAATGCATGCAAAGTGATGTGAGTTTATTTTAATTTTCCTATCAAGATAAGATATAAATATTTACACATTGCATTAAGAATGAATACTTAATTCTAAGTCTTCTGATTCGATTCAGATTCAACCTTGGATTCCTTATAGTAAGAATTTGGTTATGTGTTTGAGATTGGTTGTTGATATAGTTTAGTATATGGTTTAGCCTTGAGTTTTTCATGATAGGTTTTTACCTAGGGATGCATTCGATTAGATTGAGTTTCTTATGGAAGATGGGTTCGACCTAATTTTTTTGGTGGGTAATTTGGTTAGATTAGGACAGGCTAAGTATAACATGTTTTTGGGCAACAAGAAAGTTTATTTTGAGTGTATTTTAGGTCTGATTTAGTCCCTATTAATAAATATGGGTTTGGGCCACATGAGATCCAAAATTGGCTTGGGTTAACTAAGATTTTAGGATCATATCAAATTTGTTTGGGGTTGATTTCCTAATTCTACTAGGACTTAAATCAGTAAAATATTCTCCAAAAATTCAAGTAAATTTTGTTCATTATTTTTCCTATTATTTAGGAGAATATTTATCAACAAAGGATGCTAAAGGAGTTGCATATCTAATTTCCTAAGTTAGGAAAGATTAATTAATGATTCTTCTAGTCTAGGAAGGAAACTAAATTGGCAGGTTTAAAAAATAGAGATTTTCTTCATTAATTGTCCACATAAAACAAGAAAACCAAGCACAATAAGATAAGAAGACTTCATAATTAATTCCACATTCAGATTAGATTTCCTAGTCTATTTGAGACTTCTTAGGGGTGACAAATCTGATTCTAGCATATCTAGAAAATTAATTTTGGATTTTTATTATTTTCTTCTTAGTTTTTATTTATTATTACTTATTTGAGTTAATTTTGTAAGTGAGCTTAAATAAGCCCACATATGGGGATACATTAGGGTTATTTGAAGCATTATATAAGTGTTTTGTATGCTAAAAAGCAGGGAGCCATGAATTTATGAAATAAACTTGTGTTCTGCGTGATGTAACACATTATTTTTGAGAGGACAAATCAAATCTGACTAACCAAGATATAACTGACCTTGTGGCATCATTCAATTCAATTCCAATAATGTTGATACCTTAGGACAGGTTTTCATTGTGTCACACTTCTCAAACCTAATTTTTGGCTTTCTTAGGGAAGTATCATCTTTGTTGAGAGTTGTTTGATCATGTGATTAAGAGGTTCACATCATCTTCACTTACTTTGTTCTTGGAATTCTTTCCATTTTACTTATCAATATATTCTTCGAATAAACCTATTTAAACTTATTCTCAACAATACAATATTAGTTCATTTTCTATTTAATTGTTAGCATCAAAAATATATAAGAATTTGAATATATGACCCAAAGGTCAATAATCTCCTGTTTTTAACAACAACAATTAATGTATAAATATAGATATATAAAAAATAATTATCCCCTTATATTTTGCAATATAATGTCCCGAAAAATTTAACAATTATAACCATTCTATAGTTTATATTTCTCCCCCTTTTTTCATATAGTTTTACAATGGTTATATTCTCTTCATATTTGATTATATCTATATTCTATATTCTCTCCCTTATTGTCATTAGTGAAAAACAATAAGAGAAATAATATAAAAAATAAAGAGAATGAATCTGAAATCATTAAATAATCTTCAAAAGTTTTAATATTCATTACACATTTAAAGATAAAATACAAATACATTAAAAATATGACAAACAAATGTATAGTTAGTACAAGATCTAAGGTGGTGGATAACGAGAGAGTAGATTAGCCATCATATCTTATGTTCGTTTATGTATCGCATATACGACACACATCCTCTCATATATAATGCACTTTACTTTCAATATTCTGCAGTAGATCTTCTACCTTAGACTTGCAAGTACTCATACCAAACATTGTTTCAAACTCATCATCACTACAAACATGTTGTTGTTCTTTCTCATCATGTTTTCCCTTCGCATGAACCCCAATTTGGTCTTTAGTAAGTTTGTTATTAAAACGTCTTATTTTTTTATCTTACTAATTCTTAATACCTTGCTTGTTAAATGGTTAACCTAGATTTGTGTTGTATAACAATTGGTACAACAAATGCTTGGCACTTTTATAGCCAACCATATGGTATAATCTATACATGTGTTATGAAAAGGAACTTGATTTGTTGTTAACATAAGTTAGCATCATGAATTCCTGACAATATTTAAAAGTTTGGTGTTACTAAAATAAGATAATTAATATGATCATGTTAAAAATTTATAATGAACTATTAAGGATAAATCATCCGATTGGAAGCTCCTTTGTGTTTGGTTTCTAGTTTATTAATAAAAAGAGTTTATACTATACTTATTTCTAATTTAGTGGATCCTCTAACCTTGACAATTACTTTTATCTTTGATTAATACTCACATCAATATCACATCTCGAAAGTTCTTTTCAACTCCTTTTCATTTGTTATTTATAATTTTATATAGTTCACCTCCCTATAGTTCGACCTCGGTCTTACTAGATTATTTATTACTTTGACACTCCTGCACTTGGAATAAGACATCAATCTTTTGATCGTATTAACAGTCCATGTTTGATGACATCTATTGAATGTTCTCCCTAAGATTACTAATTTGGATCCACCATGATTATTAATCTCAATTGCTTCATAAGTTTATATACCACATCTCTGGTTTTGATAACAAACTTAGCAATAGATTGTTCACAATAATAACTTAGAGTTTGCTCTAACAATTAAAATAAATAATCATATGAAATAAGCATGGGAGAACAAACATATTTATTCATCATATAAACTGGAAAGAAAATGTAAAATAGATCTTACAGTTCTTAAAATCTGAAGGTTTCTGTGTCCTTGCAACCAAGAAAAATAGTTTTGCCTTACATGTTTATTGAACAACTAATAAAAAAGAAATGGGAATGTATGATTTCAGGTTTCTTAGAGAAAGGGGGTGTTTTTGTCTCTTGGTTGGCCCTTTTCCTCTCCTCTTCTCTCCTCTCATTCTTCTTATATTCTAGGAAACCCTAGTCTCAATTTTACAAAGTAGTCCTCCTTTAAGTAGACAATTTACATTTTAAATACTTCAATAACTATTTTTTTCTAAAAAAGGAAAAAGGTAGCCTTGCATGAAATCTTTAAGCTTTGACTTAGAGGAGAAAAATTGCTGAAATAAAAACTTAGATGTTAATTTGGATGCTTCCGGACATAATTTAGACTCATTTCTTCACAAAACCTATTTGTTGGCAGAATTCATTTGCCATCTTAGAAAAATCATATATCCCTCACATGAGATCTTTTGTTGCTTAAATTTGGTATGTGGATAGGTATTTGAGTTAGAAATCCAAAAAAATTGAGTTTGCATCAATTGGACTTCTATAGCTCAAGATACATAAATCAAAATGGCTGAAGGTCAACACTGGCAGATTGTAAGATTTGACTTTGAAGGCTACAATTTCCATGCTCTTCCTTATTTTATTTTCTTTCCTTAGATGTCTAGAAAGGTATGAATGTTAGCTTTTTAATGCCATTGGGATCACTTTATTTAGACCTTTAGAACTCACGCTCTGCACAAAACATCAACTGAAGGTCAAATCTGTCAAATTCCTCCAATTTACTTTTTGCATCTTTCATCCAAAAGTGACTTCAAAACATAAAACAAAGAATATAAAGGCATTTTATATATAAAACATGGGAAAAACACTAGTTAAATGTGGGTGAAACTATCGAATAATATGGTTGCATCACTTCACTTGCTTTATTCTTGGACTTCTTTCCATTTTGCTTTTCGATATGTTCTTTGAATAAACATGTTTAAACTCATTCCCAACAAGACAATGTTAGTTCATTTTCTATATAATTGTTATCATCAAAATATATAAAAATATAAATATATGATCCAAAGGTCAACACTAAGAGATAAGGGGATACATATGGAAAAAATAAAAGTGTTGAAAATGGTAGAAAAAAAGACAATACAAGAGGGAATAAAAACAAAGGGATATAAATAGAGCTTGACCCCATATAATGAAAGGGGAAGGAAATTTTGGAGGGAGGAAATTTTTTTGGAAAAGAGAGAGAAAATTGAGAGAAGGGTTAAAAATAATAATAAAAAAGTAAAAAAAAAATAGAGGCAAAGTCCAAGATTCTGCAAAAAGAGAGATGAAAAAGCAAAATAAAAGAAAAGAATAAAAAATTATTAAAAAAAATGCTAGAAAACCCTCTTCTCAAATAGTCACCACCCATTTCCCTCTCATCTCTCTCAGCCTTCACGCCTTCACCTCTGTTTCTAGCCAAACTATCCACCACAACTGAGCAACATAACCAAACTTCCCCTATCCACCAGGTCTCCTTCACTTGAGCACATGACAACCATCATAACTTGTGTTTCTCTACAAAATAGCCTACTGTCCTCTCACACTGGCAAAGAAAAAAAAAACAAGAAACTAATACTTTTCTTATTTGGTTTGTTGTCCTAGAATAGTTGTGGACTTTACCACCAACATGGAAAGGAAGATGAGAAAAATTAATACTTAATCTAGCTATTCAATCGCCTCCCTTATCAATGTAGCATGGATCCACAAACCATAATCACGTCCACTTAACAAGCATGTGTAAGCCACACATCGCCACTATTCTGGCCAGTTTCTTGTATATTCTAGGGGTAAATATGTCTTTTCCCTTTTTATTTTATTATTCAAATGTGTTTTTGCATTTTTTTTTGTAAAATATTCGAAGTGTTGGGAATCACACAATTGTATGGCTATCTCAAGGGTATACAACCATCAAATAATTTAATTTTTGAGATGGAATAAGGTTGGAATTAGTATCTCATGATGGAGTTAGGAAGACGTGTTGCAATAAAGTTATTTAAGATGTAATTGTTTTGTCTTGGTGTAAATTTCTATGTGTGTAGACTATGTAGTATATATGCTTATTTGTCCTTGTGATTGTTTTGATTTGATTATGTATTTTTTTATTATTCAAAAATCAACCCATGATAAATGAACCATCACCAAACGTTAACTTTAGATCTAATTGAATGGATAATAAATTTTCTTAATAAGCTATTTTATTTTCATTATGTGTAAAATATTTTCAAGCTATCATAGTTTTCCTTGTAATTATTGTTGAGTATGAATTATTTTTACTATCCAAAAAAAAAAACATGTGATGATAAATGAATTGTCATTGGACAATATCCTTAGATCTTGTTGATTGGATAATAAAATCGATTAATAAATGAACTATCATTATGTGTTATCTATAGATCTTGTTGAATGGATAATAAAATAGCTTAATACATAACTTTATTTTCATTATGTGCAAAATACTTTCAAGCTATAATATTTGTCCTTGCACTTTTTGTTGTGTATTAACCATTTTTATTATTCAAAAAAATCAACCTAAGATAAATGATCATTGTACGTTATCTTTAGATGTTGCCGAATGGATATAAAATTTCTTAATACACAACTTTATTGTATTTTCAATATATCATGTTTCCCCTTATAATCTATGGTTCAATCCTTATAAAACTTTCATTTTTATTTATAAAAAGGAGGAAAAAAAATTAGCACGGTTTTAGAAATATACCTATGTAGATTTTCCTTTGCATCTTTTGAAATTTACTTCAAGTTTATAAAATTCCCTAAGGATTTGCCAATATTTCAATAACTCTAAAAATTTAATTCATAAAAATTAACAAACAACATCTTAGTATAAATGCTGGATTTATAAGTAGGCTAGTATTTAAATTCCAAGAGTTGACTAGAAACTTTAAAGGATTATTTTAGATTTTCATTACTTTTAATTGAGAGTATTTTTTACCACAATATATGAGTTATGAAGAACCCATTTGCCTTCCAAGATAGGTGAATCCTAACAGGGCACCTACATGGATCTTTCACATAAGAATTTATTTGGGCATATGAGCCCACAATAAATTCAAAATGTTAGATTTATTCATGGGAGTAAATCTTTATTTTGAACCATTGGATCATCGATTAAGAACTCATCAAATCCTATAAACCATATCTAGACTATACAATGCAGCTTACCTCAGGTAAGGTGCGCTACACTTGGGTCTCCTAGTGACTTTGAACCAACAAACTAGGTGGTGACTCCTCAATCCCGACATCTTGCTATGCCACACGTCCATGTGCAACAAAATAGCAATTCTAGGGGGTAATTTCTTTTTTTTTTGGATAGTTTTGGACTAGGCTTTGTGTGTTTTATGTGGTTTAATTGATTTGATGTGTTTAAATTTTTGCATTTAACTTCTTCTTCTTTTTACACTTTAGCATGTTTTATCCTACTTATACATGTATGTTGGATATGGATGAATATATTCAGGCATCACTAGTTTATTTGTGATATATCATTTTGAAATGCACACACATGAAAATTTTAGGTTAAGTAGGGAAATAACAACTTACCATATGACTTTTAATTAGGGTTTAAGTTCGTGAAACCATCTAGCTCATTGCTGAATACTTAGACTGATAATGATTTGTATGTGTACAATCCCACTACCTATTGAGCCCCCATATTACCTTCACAAGGGTAATTACTGAGACAATAAGAGACCCTTTAAGACTACATAATGCCTATCTCAGTATCTCATGTAAAAAGACATAGAAACTATCTATAGGAATTATGTTCCATAAATAAACATTGTTGCATTAAGACATATTTAACCCTAAAAAACATCTTCAATTGCAAGACTTAAGGTTGATACCATGGCCACCATTAAAGAGATGACCTCTATTGAATATGGGTTGGATTCTGAATCCCTATAGCTGTTAGAAGGAGATTGCTTAAGATTGGATGATAGTAAATTACCACTCATCAAAATTATGAGTTGCTTTGGAAATAACTTAAAGAAGCTCTCTCACACATGAAAAGCATCCACGAGGATGAGTTTTTTAAAGAAATATGGTAAGATAGTGGAAATGACGAAGCTGTTTGTGCAGAATTTAGCAATTAAGACCTTAATGCATTTTTAGGACTCGGAGTACTAGTGCTTCACTTTTGGGAAAGTAGACTTTGTATATATTTTGAGGGAATTTGATCACTAAATCATACTCTTCCAAAGTCTACTTTCACCAATGGTGCGACAAAGTGGTAATTGAATTGGCTGAATTGATCAAAGCTCCAGATCTTAATGAGAAAGAATAACTTTAGATTTGCTGAAAAAAAGGGTAGAATACTTGCTTTAGGAATTTTTTGGTTGGAGTTATTTCCATAACTTACTAGAGTAATTAGTTTAGAGCCAACTGTAGCTTTTGTTGTATATGAAAACACTTGGATAAATTCCACTGAGACGATACTAGTAGAAACTATCTCAACACGCAACCATTATAGGAGGGTTAGCAAATGATCAATGAGATGTTATGAATAATTGTTGTATATATCATTGATTATCCATATAGAAACTAAAAGGCCAGTATTTAACAAGTTCTTGTGGTTTAGTCAAAGATCATTAGAGATATAGTTGAAGAAGAGGAATGAAAGGACTTGAGTGAGGAAATCTAGAAAGTAAAATTGCAAGGAATCCCACAAGGAAAAGTGAAGTGAAAAGTCTCATAGATGAGAGCAACAAATTGCTTGATGAGTTATGGGAAACAAACGATGGGTGCTTTTGATAGGAGTGATTAGATATGTCAACTACGCACTCGTTTTGGTTGTGAGGCAACTTGGGGGCATATAGCATGTCCCAAGGATGGTTAGGTTATCCCAAGTCTCTAAGTTATTCAATGATCAATCTACGTTAAAAGTTGTGAAGAACATCAAGCAAGACTAGTGAAAAGTATCCAAGGTGGAGAAATCTATCATTAATCACCATCCCCATGACTCTTAGATCTGAAGTCGAGACTTCGCAAGCTATTTAACTAACTAAAAGAAAAGGGATTAACAACAAGGAATAGTTGAGAGAATAACTAGAAAAACTCCAAATAGAGGTGGGCATTGACAAAGCCTTATAGATATCCCTTAAGGAGCAAATCCTCACTGAAGAGAGAATGAGAAAGTTGATAGAGCAATAGCTAGATGAAAACAATAAGAAAATCATGTCCTTAGAGAAGCAACTATAAGGAGAAAAAACAATTAGAAACCAATTCGAAGAAGAGCGAGAAGAATTGAGAACATATTGGATGCAAACTAGTATCAAGCTAGAGGCTTTGAAAACCAATTTCAATGATTGCCAAGAAAAGACTGGCATGTCTTCAAAAACTTAAGCTGAATTAAAAAGTCCAATTAAGTAGTATGAAAGGCTATACAAGAAGCATGTGATGTTGGAAAGTGAGTTGGCTAAAGCAAAAGCCAAAGAAAAGGTTTTTAGGGTCTTCAAAATTGATTTGGATAAAATAAGAAATGAGATTAACCTACTAGAGGAGAAGCTCGACAAAGAAAATGCCAAGGAAAAACATTTGGAAAAGAAGAACAAACGGCTTAAGCACCACAACCAGATGATTGACTCTAACAATAATCAATTGAATAGGAACAATATGTCCCTCTTGGAGAAAATGAGAAACATGGATGAGCATATTGATTGGGCCCCTGTTTATGCTTGAAGAATTCGCCATAATTCCTATCAACTTAAAGGGATGTCCACCGATATCAATAAAGCAGGGCTGGGACTAATGCTTTCTTAGGGACATAGAAAACAAAGGCTTTGACTTTCTCCTTGTAAACAGTGATGATGAGTATACTAGATTTTAAATGTAAAAGTCTTTATCAAGTATTAATGAAAAGGGCTTAGACTCCACTTTTTGAGCAATATCTCTTTATGACAAGTATACTTTTATTAAATATTGGCTCAACTTAAATTGTCTCCATATCTACGAAAGGATAAGAACCCTACCCGTTTATAAAGGAATGGTGGTCATATATTAGCCCACGGTATAGCTAATCTATATCTAATATAAATCATCATGCATAATCATACATCCACATACATCTACATTTATGAATTATGGAATGTCAATGGCAAGTATTTGAAATATAGGTCTCTATGTCAGAGTCTACAATATTAGGCTTCATAAAAGGATAGAGAACGAAGAGAAGGATCACTTGGAGGGCCAATACCAAAAAGAGCTAGAAGATGCTAAAAATAATACGACTCAAATAACTAGTTTACTCGAGCAACTCTTGTGAGTGTAGTCTGGGGAAGGGACATCTAGTCAGCAGTCGACTATACTACTATCACTAATAGTTTTGGTTACCCTCGACTCACAAAACTTAGGGGAAACTTTAGTGGCTGAACCACAAGAAACAACAAGCATTTTAATAGCTCGCCCGATTACGCCTATTTAAGTGTCATCCATAATAGATCTAACAATGGAGGAACCCCACAGAGTTAAACTCCTTGATCATTCCAATCAAGATAAGTGGGCCACCTTGGAGGAAAGATTAAGGGATGTTGAGGGTTTTGACTTTTATGACCCAGTTAAAGCGGTTGAAATATGTTTGGTTCCAAATGTAGTAATGCCCAAGAAGTTTAGGGTGCCAGAATTTATCAAGTACATGGGACTAGAATGCCTTAATACAAACTTGAGGTCATACTACAACAAAATGGTAGAGGTCATACACGATAAGAAGTTGCTCATTCATTTTTCCCCAAACAACTTGATCGATTTTGCATTAAGCTAGTACATGCCTGTGGATAACATAAGGATAAAAAAATAAAGTGATCTTGCTAATGCTTTCTTAAACCAATACAAGTTCAATATTAACATCGCTCCAGATTACATAAGTTTGATGGTGATGGAAAAAAGCAACAAGACCTTTGTTGGAGAAAGAGATTGTGACTCTATTTGCCAATACTTTTAAGTCCCCATGCTATAAGCATTTGATGGGCAGCTCCGCCCAACATTTTTATGATACTATTATTATTATTGACAGAATAGAACAAGGGATAAAAGCCGGTAGAATATCAAAATCTATCGAGAAGAAAGGGTTTACTAGGAAGAAAAAGGATGTTGAGGTAGGCAATGTAGGAGGATATAAGGGTAAAAAGAATTACCAAAACCAAAATTACCAAACCCAAAGCTACCGAACCCCGTCTTCTCAAATATCCAGTATCAACTTTGCTAAGCCTTTTCCAGTAAACCACCTCATTAACTCGCAAGAAAACCAAGCCAAAAACAATCCAAAAAGATCCTACCAAAGAAACCAAGAAAAACTCTCGCATGTACCTATGCCCCTAAAAGAGATGTAAGAAAAATTACTAAGTATAGGTCATGTGGCCCCTCTTCCATATCCACCACTAAAACCTCCCTTCCCGAATTGGTACAAACCAGAGCTAACCTGTGAGTACCATGCTCGAAATCATGTCCATAATATTGATACTTGCTAAGCATTCAAAAGGAAGCTCTTACTCTTGAACTCTCTGCCTAATCATGCTTCCAATAGTGGGAGAGTAAATCTTGTAGAGTTTGGAAGGAAGGAAGAAAGGAAAGGTTTTAATGGTAACTATAGATAGGTTGTATGACATGCTAGTGCAAGTCAGGTGCTTGCCAACAAAAAACAAATCAAGTTCAAGGAAAAGTGATAGCTTTTATATGTTCCATGAAGAAATGGGACAAAACATCGATGAATGTGAGAAGTTGCACTAGAAGATGATACAAATGATGACTAGGGGTCTACTATAAATAGAAAATGAGGAAAAGGATGATGGCATAGCCATGATAAGCTTTAAAAGGAAAAAAAGGAGAGGTATGTAAGCTCTAACATACCAAGAGCACTCCATCAAAGCTCGTCCTAACAAGGCCTACCTTTACCCATAATGGGAACTATAATGCATTGCCTCATAACTATAGTAATCCACCCAATGTTGAGGGACCTCCTCTTATGTTCCAAACCGAGATTGGTGAAGTAACTTGAAGTGGCAGGTGTTTTACGTATGAAAAACTAGAAAAACAATGAAAAGCTAAAGGCAAAGAGGTTATAGATGTAATCAAAGGTATGGAACTAAACAAACCTATGAGTGAATAAGAAACCAGTGAATTCCTAATACTAATGAAACACAGTGAGTATAGTGTGGTAAAATAGCTGAAAAAAACCCATGCCAAGATATCCCTAATGTCTCTTATCCTAAATTCTAAATCCCAACACAATGCACTGTTAAAAGTTTTGAACGAGGCATATAAGCCCCAAGAAATGGCCCAAAGGACTATAAAGCATCTGGTCGAAAGAATCCATATGATAAATTACCTATACTTTACTAAAGACAAGCTTGATGTTGGGGGAATAGGTCATAATAAACCTTTACACATCTTTATAAGGTGCAAGGATTGCACCATTGGCAAAGTATTGATGGACAATGGTTCAACTTTAAATGTACTCTTAAAACATGTGCTAGATGAAATGCTAGTTGATTCAATGTATATGCTACCAAACACCATGATGTATATGGCTTATGATGGTTCCCCAAAGAAAGTGGTAGGAATGTTGAAATAGAGTTGTTCATTGACCCATAAGTTTTTTAGTAACTTTGCATGTGATGGACATCCATTCATCATACAATATGTTATTAGAAAGGCCTTGGATACACACCGCTGGCAATGTGGCGTCATCCTTGCATCAATGTTTGAAGTACATCATTAATGGAACATTGGTGATAGTTGAGACTGAAAAGACCTTGACAATGGTACAGAATGTGATAATCCCTTATATAGAAGCCAAAGGGAGCGAAGATGGAAATCTATGCTTTTGAAATTATTAATGAAAAATAGGTGCCAGAAAACACGGTATTGAGAAAACCAATAATTTATTAAGTCGTAAAAATGGTGGCTAATATCTCTTAAAGAATAGAATTTTTTTTTCCCAGTATGATTCTATCTCAGGGAATCCTAAGAGGATAAATATGATAGGATTGACTATAAAAGGGATAAATATGATAGGATATATATGATAGGATTGAAGATTGTTAATTACATATTTGGGCTTAGCTTTAAGCCTAGAAGGGAAGACTATAAAAGGGCTATAGATATCAAACGAGAAAAATGATGGTCAGGCTGAAATGAAGGGAACCAGAAGCAGAAGTAGAAGAGATTGCCATCCTTTAATCCATATATCATTCCCTAAAGTTGCTTAAGCAACGCACATTGAAGATATGTTGGATGTCCCTACCTAAGGCTTGGCTATTATGGAAATTAACACATTAGAATAAGATGCTAGAAAGATGAAGAGCTACAGTGAGAAATGAAAGGTTGTGGAAGGAGAAGAGTTGTTACCGCAACTAATTGTCCACACCGTAGATGAAATGATGATAAAAACCTTTATGCAAAACCTAGAAAATGGAAAAAAGTTATAAAATTAAGTTATTCAAAAGGCTCTTATAGTCTTTAAAAAGTAAATGATGTTGTTGTTCTACTGTGCGTTTTGTGCTTTCTGTGTTTGTCTTTGATACCAAGTTGGCAATCTTGGCTCAAGATGTCAACATATAGTTTTCATTTCTTTTTATCAATAAGATCATGCATTTTTGTAGATTTTTCTCTCTTTGCAAATTACTTCTACTAAAACATCTTTCTATTTCAGGAAATATGAAAGCATATCATCTGCAAAATCACGAGCACATTACATTGAGAATAAATGGCCAAAAGTTGATGAGTACACAATTGCAATTGTAGAACATGAATGGGAAGTGATAATGTAAAACAATTCACTGTGCTATTAAAGCAATCAGAGTGAGCTTGGAAACCAAAAAAATACAAATTGGAGACAATTAATGTCGATATAGGGCAGGATCAAGGGGAATTAAAAATAGAGACTCTAATCACTACTAGCAAAAGAGAAAACTTCATATCACTACTGCATGAGTATGTCGATGTGTTTTCTTGATCTTATATAGATATGTCTGGTTTAGCACATAAGGTACCATTAAATGAAGAAAGTGTACTTATGAAGCTGAAACTACAAAGAACTAATCCGGATATGGTGCTCAAGGTGAAAGCCGAGATAGAACGGCAATGAGATGTTGGTTTTTTAGAGGTGGTTAGGTACCCCCAATAGGTATATGTAGACTACAAGGATTTAAATAAAGCAAGCCCAAAAGACAACTTCTCTTTGCAACATATTGATGTCCTAGCTGACAATGCTACGCGAAGCTCAACGTTCTCTTTCATAGATTGTTTCTCTGGGTACAACTAGATTAAAATAACCAACAAAGATAAAGAGAAGACAACCTTTGTTACTTCGTAGGGAACCTTTTGCTACAAGGTGATGCCATTCGAACTAAAAAATGTTGGGACCACTTATCAAAGGACAATCATAGCTTTGTTCCATGACATGCTGCATAAAGAAATTAAGGTGTATGTGGATGACATGATTACTAAATCCAAATAGGGAGAAGACCATTGTTAGAATCTAAAAAAAGCTATTTGAAAGGTTGAGAAATATCAGTTAAAGTTGAACCCTGTGAAATGCTCATTCGGGGTAAAATATAGAAAACTTTTAGGATTTAGGGTTAGTAGCCAAGGTATTGGAGCTGACCCTAATAAAGTACAAGCAATTCAAGCCATGTCGATGCCTAAAAAATAAAAAGAAGAGGGTTCTTGGGTCATTTGAATTACATTGCACGATTGATAACTCAAATGATAGCAACTTATGAGTCAATCTTTCAACTACTTCAAAAGAAAAATCCTAGGGTATGGAACATGAATGCCAAGAAACTTTCAATAAAATCTAGTATTTGCAAAATCCACCTTTGTTGGTGCCTCATTTTCTTAGTAGACAATTGTTTCTATATTTAACAACAACAAAAAATACAATAGGATGTGTACTTGGGCAACATAATGAGTCTACAAGAAGGGGGAGAGCGATCTATTTTCTAAGTAAGAAGTTCATATATTGCAAGTCAAGATACATAATAGTAGACAAGCTTTGTTATCCAGTTGTATAGGCTACAAAACGACTTAAACAATACATGTTGTATTACACTACATGACTGATTTTCAAAACTGAATCCTCTCATATATATCTTTGAAAAGCCTTATTTATCAAGTAGAATAGCAAAATGGTAGGTGATGTTGGTTGAGTATGATATAGTTTACATGACAAGAAAATCCCATAACATGAACATTATTGAGATGTTTGGATGGGACAAAAGCAAAAAAGATACCCCAAGAAGCTCACGAGGAGATTTGTGCAAATCATGTTAGTGGGCACATGACAACTAGACAAATACAAAGGTTAAGATATTTATGGATGACCATGGAAAAGGATTATATAGAATATGTTAGAAAATGCCATAAATTACAGGTGTATAGTGATAAGATAAATGCACCTTCAACTCTTTTATTCAATATGACAACTTCATAGCCATTTGCAATGTGGTGAATTGATGTAATTGTTCATGTCAATCCAAAAACAAGCAACGGGCATTGGTTTATTTTAGTGGCCATTGACGACTTCA
This sequence comes from Populus alba, assembly GCF_005239225.2. Taxonomy (NCBI): domain Eukaryota; kingdom Viridiplantae; phylum Streptophyta; class Magnoliopsida; order Malpighiales; family Salicaceae; genus Populus; species Populus alba. The sequence continues at coordinate 9,376,049 of NC_133294.1, read as the reverse complement.
TAAAATGGGTGGAAGCCAATTCATATGCTCATGTAACCTAGAAGGTAGTGAAGAGATTCATTAAATGAGATTTAATCTGTCGATTCGAAACACTTGAAAGGATAGTGACTGATAATGCTCAAAACTTTAATGGAAGAATGATAATATAGTTTTGTGCGAAATGAAAAATCAAGCTCTCAAATTCATCTCCATACAGGCCAAAGATGAATGGAACTTCAATGGAAGAATGATAATGGAGTTTTGTGCGAAATGAAAAATCAAGCACTCAAATCCATCTCTATATAGGCCAAAGATGAATGGTGTTATGGAAACTGCCAACAAGAATATCAAGAAGATTATGCAAAAGATGGTAGTCACATACAAGGATTGGTATGAAATGCTTTCTTTTGCTCTACATACATATCGTACCACAATAAAGATGCCTACAGGAGCTACACCTTATTCATTGGTTTACAAGATGGAAGCAGTAACGCTGCTAAAAGTAGAAATCTCATCTCTAAAGGTACCAATGGAATTAGAACTTGAGGGAGCTAATTGGGTCAAAATGAGATACGAGCAGTAAAACCTGATCAATGAAAAGAGGTTAGCTACAATTTGTCATCACTAGTTGTATCAACAAATAATGGTTAAAGCATATGATAAGAAGGTCAAACCTAGGATATTTTGGGAAAAAGATTTAGTACTAAGAAAGATCTTGCCTTTACCCAAAAAAGATTAGAGTAAGTGGGCACCTGACTATGAAAGCCCATATATAGTGAAGAAAACATTCTTTGAGGGAGCTTTGTTATTGACAAAAATGGATGAAGACGACTTGCCTAGGCCTATGAGCTCTAATTCTATAAAAACATACTAACTCATTCAGTTCTGCTGGAGCCATCCGGTACGGTTGTTGGGCTATGGGTGGAACTCCAGGAAAAGTGTCTATAGACACTTCTACCTCTCGCTCCAGGGGTAGTCCTGGTAGTTCTTCTGGAAACACATCTGGGAAATCCTTCACCACAGGAATATCCTTCAATCGTGGACCTTCATCATCAGAGTTTAAATGTATGCGAGGTATCCCATACATCCCTTTCTTAAAAGTTTTTGGGCTGTTACCACCGATATTAAAGCATTTAGTTTGAGAACTCTCTCTCCATCAAAAGTCTTTTTCTCGCCCTTAGGTGTTTGGAAAGTAATAGTTTTAGCATAACAATCGATTAGTGCCTTGTATTTACTCAACCAATTCATGCCCAGTGTTATGTCAAAATCATGCAGCTCTAAAGGAATCAAGTCTACTTCTGTTTCGTACCCGGATAAACTAACCCCCACATCCACATATACAATATTTGTTTCAACCATGTTTCCCATTGGAGTTCCAATTACAAACTCCTGTGTTAGGTGGAAAACCCTCCCCGGGGTCCGATCATTTTGTGCCCTCGGCTTCCCTCGACTGGAGTTTTCCCCTGATTGAGAAGATCTCACTGGCCTATTAACGGTGACTGACTGTTGGTGGCTCTGACTGGGCTGTCTGTAGCTCTGAACTTGTCCAGTGTTCCTTTAGGGGCAGTCCCTCTTGTAATGACCTCTTCCACCACAGTAATGACACCCTTGACTAAGATACTGGCAGTTCCTCCACCTATGGCCCTCTCCTTTGCACACAAAACACCGCCCGGGGGGAACTGAGCAATCCCCAGGGTGTTTTTGTCCACACTTTACACAAAAAGGATAGTCAACACCCTTGCGGTCATTGGTCCCAGTAGAAGAGTTTGCCCTCGAGTGCGACTGTCCAACCATCACTCTCCCATTTGACTGGTGGTGAAGCGGTAATATCAAACTCCCTTTTTTCCCGTACTGCTCAAACACTCCACTTTTTCCTTTCTTCGGGTGCGGTGGTCTGCCACTGAAATAGTCCCCATCTCTCTTTTTGCTTATATCCTGATACCCCCCTTGGCTTTCTCCAATACATGCCTCCAAAGCTTGTGCAGCCTCAATCAACTCCCTCACCGATTTAAATCACAAGGCGATCAATCCTTGTCTCAAATCCTGTCGTAAACCATCTCTCAACTTTTCAATCATATGTTCCTCTATCGGCACATAGTGTGGGGCGAACAATGAGAGGTCATACTCCAATACTGACATATCACCCTGTCTTAATGCCAAGAACTCTTGTTCTTTCACCTTGCGATGATACTTGGAATAAACTGATTCTCAAACTCTGTCTTGAAATCACTCCAAGTTAGTGTCTCGGTCGCACGCCTCAGCTGAAATGTTTCCCACCATGTCATGGCCCTATCAGACAGTAACTGGGATGCACAATTTACCCTCAAACCCTCGGGTATGCTTATTTGAATCATTGTCTTTTCCACCTTCCTGATCCATCTTCCAGCTATCTCTGCATCTTGTTCCCCCATATACGGTTCACAGCCCATTTCCCTCATACTTTTGACTAATCGCACCAGTGGCACCACATTATCCATGGTCATGCTAGTCGTAGGGGCTGCTGGTGGAATCTGCGTGGTGGAAGTTGCTTGTGCCGCTAAACTAGCCATGCCTTCCATCACGGCTTTAACTATTTGTACAAGGAGTCCCGCATCTACATATTGTGGGGGCACACCAGTTGGAACAGTAGATGGTTGTGCTTCCGATCTTTCTCGCTGCTTCGTTATGACTGGGGGTGTTTCCTCTGTCCGATTAGGCCTCGAGCCTTCCCCTGCCACCGTATCTTCCCCCTGCAAGGTTTCGGGTAGTAGTATCGGAGCATGAGATGCCGTATCATCCAAGGGATCTTCGTCTTGCCAACCTTGGGTACCTTGGTTCATGCCCCTCCTTTCGAAGGAGGGCGGCTCAGTTCGTGTCCTTTGTCGGGTGCGTACCATCCTGAAATTTGTTGTAACAACACATTTATTAATGATCCTCAGGATCTATACCAAGTGCTCTGATACCAACTGTAACAACCCGGCTTTCCAAGCCCAAATCAACAGTAAATTTTTTTTATATATATATATTTAAAACACATGGTGTCGGTAATTAGGGAACTTGAAGCTTCACATCATCAAACTACAATCCATACAATCCATATTTCATTTAAAAGTGAATCTTACACAAACACATAATATCAAAGTTGCATGATTTGAAGATCATATTAAAAGAATATATACAGAGTCATAAGTTTGCATTCCTATCCCACTAATAGACATCACATTTTTAAACAAAAAGGATCTAGTAAAAGTTATACATTCAGTACATTGATCCATACAAAATACATTGTGATATGAATGCATCTACATGATTCCTTGCAAAAGTAGGTTCCCGTGTATCGAGTTTCCTAAACATCTCGTTGGTGTGACGTCCCTGCAGTAGTATAAAACATTTAAGAGGATGAAAATACTTAATAATAATAATAATGGTACTAACGGTTTGGCCATTAAATAAAGTATTAACATTTATAATTTATTCATGTAGTTGATATAACAACTAGTAATACAATTAGATGCACAAGTTTTCGAATTGTAACTAGCCGAAGCTAATCATTCTTTTCTCCCAACCATCCACTCGGACGCCATTAGCCGAAGCTAATCATTCTTTGTTCCGGCCATCCGTTCGGATGCCATTAGCCGAAGCTAATCATTCATTTGTCCCGGCCATCCACTCGGATGCCATTAGCCGAAGCTAATCAGTCCATCATCCCGGCCATCCATACGGATGCCATTAGCCGAAGTTAATCATTCTTTGTTCCGGCCATCCGTTCGGATGCCATTAGCCGAAGCTAATCATTCATTTGTCTTGGCCATCCACTCGGATGCCATTAGCCGAAGCTAATCAGTCCATTATCCCGCCCATCCATACGGATGCCATTAGCCGAAGCTAATCAACATTTAAGCATTCGACAATCTAATATCGGTTCTAACAATATGGTAATACTCAAGTTAAATATTTCAATATTCAACGTATGAAAAGGGAAGGTGCAAGTCACCTACTTGAAATAGAAGCTCTATTTGTACTCCCCTGCTGCTGCTGCTGTTGTTGCCCCACGCCTGTGGTCCCTCCTGAAATTCACAGGTTTATCTCATAAGTTCCTCTCACTCACGAATATGTTTTATTATAAACATATCAACAACCAATAAGTCTTTCTTTCAGTCATCATTTCTATATACATATATTTGAACTATTTCTACGTAAAATCCGAACTGTTACTGTCTCATTTTTGAACTGTTACTATCTTGAACTGTTACTGTCTCATTTTTGAACTGTTACTGTCTCGAACTGTTACTGTCTTATTTTTTTGAATTGTTACTGTCTTGAACTGTTACTGTCTTGAACTGTTACTGTCTCATTTTTGAACTATTACTATCTAGACATTTTTGAACTGTCACTGTCTCATTTTTGAATTGTTACTATCTAGACATTTTTGAACTATCACTGTCTCATTTGGTGACCCATGACGGGAGTTCTATAACTCTAAATTGAGCAAGACCAATTTCATTAATTAGCCAACATTCAAAACTACAATTTCTATAAGAAATATGATCCTAATTCTTTCATCCTCCTACCCGAAATCTCTTGAAAATCAAGAGACAAAACTGTCCAGATTCGTCAGCCTTTCTATTTACACACAACACAAGAAGTTCTTTAATTTAGTAACTCATACATTTTCCTCAATTTAAGTCTAAGAACTAAAATCTATGATTTAACATCCAGTCATCAATTCAAAATCAACTTGCAAAGACTCATAAAAAGAGGTTTAGAATTCCTTACTTTTAGCACAGAACATCACAGGAGAACACATTAATTTCTGCATAAAATCTTTCAATAAATTCCAGCAGAACACACATACATGCATACTGGCCCACCCCATAGTTAGAGTCAGCCCTCTATCATGATTTTCTATTTCCATTTTATTAATCTTCATGATTTCATACCCCCAATCACATATAACACATGAATTAACTAAATTCTAATAATTAATACATTTCCCCTAATTCAAGTCTAAGAACCCTAATCTAAAATTCAACATTAAAGCATCAATTCGTAATCGAATTTGAAACAACTTATATGACCATGTTTATAACACTTTACTTGATGAGAATCAAGGTTTCAATCTTCAACCAGTTAAAAAATTTTAACTCCCTCTTTTTCTAATGACAGTTAGCCATCTCTCCTCTCTTCTTGTTCAAATTTTCTTGTTAATTTCTTACCCACAAGTTTTTATTCTACCTATAAACCGTTAATCTTGAATGGGTTCTTGGAAATTTTGGTGTCTCTCTCTTGATTTTGAAAGAATTTAAACAAAAACTCCCTCCATTTTTCTTATGGTTGTTGTCGATTTTTGGTGAGCAAGGAAGAGGAGTATTTATACTATATAATTTCTCTTATTTGCACTTAGGATCCATCTCCTTTATGTGTTACTTTTGCCCCTACATCTTTTTCTTCTTATAATTAAGCTATAGCCCTTTTCATTTCTTATAATTGCACCCCAAAATTTTTTATTTTATTTAGTTTATTTTCTTTTATTTAATCTAACCCTCAATATTTCCAGGTCAATTTTTAATGCCTCAAAATATTTCATCCGGAAATTTATATCCAAAAATTTCTGAATTCCTGTTTTTATTTAAGCCTATACATAAACTTCTTCACTTTTATTTTCCATTTATTTAGTTTACAATTTACACAAATATTCATTTCCCTGGGTTTACAAACTATGTATAATGTACTCATCTTTTTTAAATTAATAAAGTTTGGTTATTCATTCTCGTCACATCTTGTGTAATTTGCAAATGATCTTAAAAAGGCTCAACAAAAAAGCTTTTTCAAAAATCATTTTTCTCTTAAACAAAAATTTTCAAGATTTGACTTCAGCTAACAATTTCAAGAAAAATCATTGATTTGTCAAGAGCAATGACTCGCTAAACAACTCCCTAGGAGATGACTAAATACCCATAAACCCAAATAAATGACCTAACCATCAAAATTTATCATGCAAAAGATATATGAAACAAAGATAATTCCATGCAAATCATTACAGTGATGAGGTCAAAATTTATCAGTCTTGACCAATTCTTTTTGAAATGAGGAAATGCTAATTTTGATACTCCCTAGAAATGAATATATCCCTTGCAGTCCAAATTTGAGTTAAAGTAGAGTTTTTTTTTTTTTTTTCTTCATGAGATAATCCTCGCTAGGATCACACTTCATATTAGGGCAAGTATTAGAAAATGATGAGAATGAAGGTATTTGAGAATGTCCTATTAACAATGAGAAAGTGGTCGGAAATACCCAAAAAGGTAGAATACATGTGAATGAAATCCACGAGATCTTAATTAAAGCCGCAAGCCTAACAAGCCGAAAAAACAAAATGTGAGGGGGGGAGTTTGCTAAGTGACACATCTTGAAAAAGACTCACGGGTATTTAAAAAGCAAGCAAATGCTTCTCCTACAGCTTTGAAAAACAAAGAAGAGGAAAATCATTGAGGAGCTCACAAACAGAAGAAACATGTTTGGGTATTTTATCAAGGGCTTGAAATAGAAAAGGACATTGGTATCTCAATTCTTATAGAAAGTTTGATATAAGCAATAAAGAGATTTCAGAAAAAGCCAATTAGGTGTTCGATTAAAGATTTAGAGTGAAAAGAAAAACCTGGAAAAATCCCTTGTCTCAACTTATAAGAGCAAAGGAGTTTAATAGCATAACATATATTGGAAGGCAAAGAAGGATGAAGTGGCATGAGGGAGTGAAAGCAATCCTAGACCCATGAAGACCCTCAAACACCATTTAAGCTTGTAAATTCTTTTTCTTTGGTAGCCATAAAACTCAGCCTTCATTACATACCTTGGAAAGTCTATTCTAATCAAGCAAGTGAGAAAGACTGATAAATATACTCTCAAAACATAAGGAACCATTCACGAGAGTCATAAATATTCATCTTTGTTGAGAAAATTCAAATACAAGACTTCAAACAAGTATTGGATCCTTTTTTAACCCAATGCAATAAAGGTCATCTCCTAAACCAATCACTATGATGAAATACCTTTCTTCAAAGACTAATACAAATCATAAGAGTTGCATGAACATTAATATTTGACATGACATTGAAGAATCTCAAGCTTTCAAAAAGACAAAGTAAATTTTATGAAATCATTGTTAGGGAAAACACCCTGAAATAAACCAAAATATGTGCCACGAGTATTTGAGAAAAGCACACAAAAGACAACATTGTTATAAAGCAAGGACTTCTAATGCATTCCCAATTAGGATAGTATTTAGTATAGCCTAAATACTCACAAAAAGGAGAAGGCTACAAAGGCAGCTTAATGCTCAAGATTTAAAAGTAACTCACATGAACTTGCTAAGGTAAACAAGAAAGATGAATCGAAAAAAGTGATCACCTCAAAAATTACAAGCCTCGGCGATCAAAAGAAGAGATTGTGAAGAAATGAGGGTTTATATTTCAAAAGGCATTCATTAGATATGGTTTAACCTTAACTTTGAAATAGTATTGGTGAAAGATTCATCAATTAAGAGGAAAGGTGATGAAATTTGCATGGGTGAATGGAAGTCTAGAAATGGCAAAGAAATCTCATCCATATAGTGTGGATAGCTAGGGTTATAAGACAAGGCACTCGTTTTAAGAGCTTACCCTTGAAGGGTATTTTGTTTTGAATTTTGTTTTAGGAAAGTTTTGAACGATTTTGATGAAGATCCTCGTTTAAATTTCAAAATAGGCATGTCGCTTGTGAAAATAAATCAATTTTAGGGAAGCATAGATGCTAAAGTTATTTTTTAAATTTAAAAATGGTAGGTCGCCTATGAAAATAGGCCAACTTTTAAATTTCAAATTGGACAAGTCGCATATATAAATAGACCAATTTCAGGAAAACATAAACGCTTGCTGGAGTTCTTTTTGGAATTTAAAAAAGGTAGGTTGCTTGTGCAAATATATTAGTTTTTGAATTTCAAAATGGGCAGGTTGTCTTTGAAAATAGACCAATTTTAGGTAAGCATGGACGCTTGTTAGAGTTCTATTTAGAATTTGAAAAAGGTAGATCACTCGTGAACATAGATCAATTTTTTAATTTCAAAATAGGTAGGTCACCTATGAAAATAGACCAATTTCAGGGAAGCATGGATGTTTGCTAGAGTTCTTTTTTAATTTCAAAATGAGCAGGTCGCACGTGAAATTCACTTGAGATGGACACTTGCTGAAATTCTTTTAAAATTTTGAAAGAAGCAAATCACTTGAGAAAATAGATCAATTTTTTAATTTTAAAGGCAAAGTCTTTAGATGGGTGGATCACCAAACAATTTGAACAAATACTTTTTCTTTACAAGCTCATTATGCAAAACCTTAATGAGATATTGCTTTGTAAGCATTGTTCAAAAATGAGACAGTAACAGTTCAAAAATGAGACAGTGACAGTTCATATTTTAAGTAGAAATAGTTCAAATATATGTATAAAGAAATGATGACTGAAAGAAAGACTTATTGGTTGTTGATATGTTTATAATAAAACATATCCGTGAGTGAGAAGAACTTATGGGATAAACTTGTGAATTTCAGGAGGGACCACAGGCGTAGGGCAACAACAGCAGCAGCAGCAGCAGGGGAGTACGAATAAAGCTTCTATTTCAGGTAGGTGAATCGCACCTATACTTCCTAGTTAATTTCCATGATTTATTTATATTACCAATGTGAAATGTGCATTTTCTGAATGTATGGGTATTCAAGGTGAAAAGTTGTGTAAATTGTCAAATGATGAATTTATCATTGACAAAGGAAATATGAGAAGTGAGAATTGAGGCATAAACTAGCATACATTTAGTGTATGTTAGGATCCCGGGTAATGGGATCATCATGTATGGACTAACATACATTTAGTGTATGTTAGGATCCCGGGTAAGGGGATCACCATGTATCGGCTAGCATACATTTAGTGTATGTTAGGATCCCAGGTAAGGGGATCGCCATAATTGGACTAGCATACATTTAGTGTATGTTAGGATCCCGGGAAAAGGGATCACCATGTATGGGCTAACATACATTTAGTGTATGTTAGGATCCCAGATAAGGGGATCACCTTGGAATGACTCATATGGAGTGATGGTGATGGTACCGGTGATATTGGTATCGGTAATGTGATAAGCAAAAAGAAAAAAATGATCATGTTCAATCTCTCATAGAGTCTATAATGAAGGTTGAAAGTGGTAGAGGGAACAATTAATAATAGTTAGACAAGGAAGGGATTATTATAATAATAATAATAATAAACTAGAAAGGAGAGGCAAATGAACTATGAATACATGTTACTTTGTTAAATTGTTAGGTGTTCATGTTGTCATATTTATTGTAATATTCACCTTTCAATAATATGTATTTTGTTTCAGGATCATCCCATGCACGACAGGAGTAGGTCCTAACTTATGCTCCTTTCTTGTAATCTAGTTTCTAGGGAGTATACCCTTGTAGTTTGTAAAAATGAAAATGTTTGTATAACTTAATTTGTATAATTAATGTTTAAACTAGACTGAATGAATGTAACCATGTAGTTCATATAATCATGCTTATACCGATGTAATTATACTTATTTATTCTTATCCATCCATAATGATATCTTGTTATATAATGCATATCGTAAATATTGTGGTTGATAAAAGTGGGTATAAGTGTGGAAATTGAAAACCCATGATGATTGGGTCAGGATTTTAGTTTGGAGATGCGAACTATTAGAAGTGTAAATAAATTCATGTCAATAACCTCGGACCTTCCGGTATCATGAACACATATGTATATATATAAAAAAAAAATTATTAAGTGTTTTATTTCATTGATATGAGATTGTCGTTTTTATCCTGAAATGGGGGGATGTTATATTTTTGGTATCAGAGCCCAGGTTGCTATTCTGGGGCAAGAATAATTAGATGATTTTGAAATCTATTTCAGGATGGTAAGAACAAGGCAAGGGGCCAGGACTGATCCATCCCCTGTTCGGGGAAGTGATCCGAGTTTTCATAATGAAAGTGATCCAGATTGGGATCCCTTGGCAGACACCTCTTCTCATATACCTACAGCACTTGTGTACTCAGAAGGGGATGAGACAGTGAGACTCCAAGATGATTCGTTGTCCCGTCAGGCTGATGTATCCATGCCCGAGGTATCAGCCAGACAAGGGGGAGATAATATACCCCCACCAGTGACACCCGTAGCTGGATCAAACCCATTTTTAGATCCTGCTTTTATGGAACACATAGTGAGAGCTGTAGCAGCTGGAATGGTAGCGGGAGCCTCCAATACAACTCTTAGATCAGGGGGAGTAGTCACCATAGTGCAATGGGTGAAAGGTATGAGAGAGATGGGTTGTATGACTTACTATGGCGAAGAGGATGCTGAGGTTGCTGGGCATTGGCTGAGGAAAGTGGGAAGAGTTATAAACCAGATGCAGGTGCCAGAGGAACTACGAGTGGATTGTGTGACTCAACTGTTGGTTGAAAGTGCCCACTCTTGGTGGGAGACCATTAGAGAGAGAAGATCAGGGGAGGTATTAAGATGGAGGGATTTTCATGAAGAGTTTGAGGAGAGGTATTATTCTTGGGAGCATAGGAGGGAGAAAGAACAAGAGTTTTTGGATTTGAGACAGGGAGATTTGACGGTTCTGGAGTATGAGAGGAGATTTCAGGATTTATCAGTCTTTGGCTCCACCTACCTTCCCACGGAGCGCCACAGGGTGGAGAGGTTTCGTGATGGACTGAGGCGGGAACTGAGGATGATATTGATAGCCATGCAGTTTCAGTCTGTACGGGAATTGGTACGGGCTGCTCAGGATATGGAAAGGGTAATAAAGGATACTCCGAAGTTAGTGGGCGAGCAGAGTCAGGTAATGGGAGCTAAAAGGAGAGATTTTGAGCTTTTGACTGGGAGACCTCCTCTTCCAAAGAAGGGGAAGAGTGGGCAATCATCAGGACAGTTCCAGAGAAGAGGTGAGAGCTTCACCCCAGGAGGGAGCCTAGGAGGATCTAGACCGATCAGTGGAAGAGAAGCTTGGGGAGGACAGTCGAGACAGGGAGTTAGAACTGCTGGAGGGTCTACAGAGCAGAAGGGACCCGGATATCCATTTTGTCAGAGGTGTGAGCAGCGACACCCCGGAAATTTCTCTGGAATGCCGGGGAGATGTTATATTTGTAAAAGTGAGGGGCATCGATGGAGAGAGTGCCCGCATGTAGGCAGGGGCTGTTACTATTGTGGGGACATGAGTCACAGGAAGAAGGATTGTCCTCGTAGAACCATAGAGGGAGTCCATAGTCAGAGGACTGAGGTTCAGAGCCAGCAGCAATCAGTGACAGTTGATCGTCCTATCAGGTCTACTCAATCAGGGACAAGTGCCACTCGTGGGAGGCCCAGAAATCAAGAGGGGAGGACTCAGGGTCGGGTATATCACATGACCCATGAGGATGTGGGAGATGTACCTGATGTGGTGGCAGGTACTTTACAGTTAGATACAATACAAGTTTATGCTTTATTTGATCCTGGAGCTAGTCATTCCTTTATATCTTATAGAATTGTGAATAACTTGCGTATGTTATCCAGTAACTTGAGTATAAGGGTGACGGTTAGTACGCCTCTGGGAGAGAATATACATATTGATGATATTTATAGAGGGGTAAAACTATATATTGGAGGATTAGAGTTGAGGATAGATCTTATGCCATTAGAGTTATATGATTTTGATGTGATTCTGGGCATGGATTGGCTAAGTAAACATAAGGCACAAGTGGATTGTTTTACCAAGACGGTGACAATCCAAGGAATAGGTGAAAAAAGGGTAGTGTTTAAAGGGGAAAGAAAGGTAATTCCAAGCTGTGTAATTTCAGTCTTGGTTGCTAGAAAATTACTGAGAAAAGGCTGTTCTGCTTGGTTAGCCCATGTAAGAGAATCGGGGAAAGGTAGCATAGATTTGGCTAGTATTCCTGTTGTAAGGGAGTTTCGAGATGTATTTCCAGAAGAGCTGCCTGGATTACCTCCAATTAGAGAAATTGAAGTTTCCATAGAAACTATTCCAGGAGTTTCTCCTACAGCCCAGTCTCCTTATAGGATGGCACCTATGGAATTGGCAGAACTAAAGGTCCAACTTCAGGAATTGTTAGATAAAGGCTTCATTCGGCCTAGTAACTCGTCATGGGGAGCTCCGGTATTGTTTGTAAAGAAGAAGGATGGCACCCTTCGTTTGTGCATTGATTATCGTCAATTGAATAAAGTGACGGTGAAGAACAGATACCCACTTCCATGAATAGATGACTTCTCTAAGATAGATCTGAGATCTGGATACCACCAGTTGAGAATCAAGGAACAAGACATACAAAAGACGGCCTTCCGAACCCGTTATGGGCATTATGAGTTTTCAGTGATGCCTTTTGGGTTAACCAATGCTCCAGCCATGTTTATGGACTTGATGAATCGGGTGTTTCGGCCTTACTTGGACCAATATGTGGTTGTATTTATTGATGATATTCTGGTATATTCCAACTCTCACTTAGAGCATGAACAACATCTAAGGGTTGTGCTACAGACTTTAAGGGAAAATCAATTATATGCAAAACTGGATAAGTGTGAGTTCTGGCTCAAGGAAGTAGTATTTTTAGGCCATGTGATATCCGCAGAAGGAATAATTGTGGATCCAAGAAAGGTCGAGGCCGTGTTAAAATGGGAAAGACCTACCAATGTGACAGAAATCCGGAGTTTCTTGGGTCTTGCCGGATATTACCGGAGGTTTATTGAAGGATTCTCCACCATAGCATCACCTTTAACCAAGTTGACTTGCAAGGAAGTCAGGTTTGTTTGGTTGGAAGAGTGTGAAGCGAGCTTTCGAGAACTGAAGGAAAGGCTCACTTCTGCTCCTGTGCTGGCCCTTCCATCGGGGACAGAAGGGTTTGTGGTATATAGTGATGCCTCAAGAAGGGGCCTGGGATGTGTATTGATGCAACATAGTCGAGTGATTGCTTATGCATCAAGACAATTAAAGTCACATGAGGTGAATTACCCGGTTCATGACCTAGAACTTGCAGCAGTGGTGTTTGCTTTAAGAGTATGGAGACATTATTTGTATGGGACACAAGTCCAAATCTTTACAGGCCATAAAAGTCTGAAGTATTTGATGTCACAGAAGGAGTTGAACATGCGGCAGAGAAGATGGTTAGAGTTAATAAAGGATTACGATTGTGTGATTGACTATCATCCTAGTAGGGCTAATGTAGTAGCCGATGCCTTAAGTAGGAAGGGAAAAACAATGATGAATGATATAGAGCTTAAGGAACAGGAAAACATAGTGGAGTTAAAGAAGATGGGCTTGCAGCTAAGTGTTGGGCCCGAGGGATCACTGTTAGCTCAGTTAAAGATCCGATCTGTGTTTCGAGACAAGGTCTTAGTGGCTCAACAGGCAGATGGAAAGGCAAAAGAGATTAAGGAGAGGGTAAACAAGGGTATTGAGACATCATTTCAAATGCTATCCGATGGGCTAATAGCTATGGGTAGACGAATTTATTTGCCTGAGGATAAGATTTTGAAGGATGAAATATTAAGAGAAGCTCATGAATCTCGATTTGCTACTCATCCGGGAAGCACAAAGATGTATAGGGATTTGAAGGAATACTATTGGTGGCCAAATGTAACAACCCGGCTTTCCAAGCCCAAATCAACAATAAATTTTTTTTTTATATATATATTTAAAACACATGGTGTCGGTAATTAGGGAACTTGAAGCTTCACATCATCAAACTACAATCCATACAATCCACATTTCATTTAAAAGTGAATTTTACACAAACACATAATATCAAAGTTGCATGATTTGAAGATCATATTAAAAGAATATATACAGAGTCATAAGTTTGCATTCCTATCCCACTAATAGACATCACATTTTTAAACAAAAAGGATCTAGTAAAAGTTATACATTCAGTACATTGATCCATACAAAATACATTGTGATATGAATGCATCTACATGATTCCTTGCAAAAGTAGGTTCCCGTGTATCGAGTTTCCTAAACATCTCGTTGGTGTGACGTCCCTGCAGTAGTATAAAACATTTAAGAGGATGAAATACTTAATAATAATAATAATGGTACTAACGGTTTGGCCATTAAATAAAGTATTAACATTTATAATTTATTCATGTAGTTGATATAACAATTAGTAATACAATTAGATGCACAAGTTTTCGAATTGTAACTAGCCGAAGCTAATCATTCTTTTCTCCCAACCATCCACTCGGACGCCATTAGCCGAAGCTAATCATTCTTTGTTCCGGCCATCCGTTCGGATGCCATTAGCCGAAGCTAATCATTCATTTGTCCCGGCCATCCACTCGGATGCCATTAGCCGAAGCTAATCAGTCCATCATCCCGGCCATCCATACGGATGCCATTAGCCGAAGTTAATCATTCTTTGTTCCGGCCATCCGTTCGGATGCCATTAGCCGAAGCTAATCATTCATTTGTCTTGGCCATCCACTCGGATGCCATTAGCCGAAGCTAATCAGTCCATTATCCCGCCCATCCATACGGATGCCATTAGCCGAAGCTAATCAACATTTAAGCATTCGACAATCTAATATCGGTTCTAACAATATGGTAATACTCAAGTTAAATATTTCAATATTCAACGTATGAAAAGGGAAGGTGCAAGTCACCTACTTGAAATAGAAGCTCTATTTGTACTCCCCTGCTGCTGCTGCTGTTGTTGCCCCACGCCTGTGGTCCCTCCTGAAATTCACAGGTTTATCTCATAAGTTCCTCTCACTCACGAATATGTTTTATTATAAACATATCAACAACCAATAAGTCTTTCTTTCAGTCATCATTTCTATATACATATATTTGAACTATTTCTACGTAAAATCCGAACTGTTACTGTCTCGTTTTTGAACTGTTACTGTCTCATTTTTGAACTGTTACTGTCTCGAACTGTTACTGTCTTATTTTTTTGAACTGTTAATGTCTTGAACTGTTACTGTCTCATTTTTGAACTGTTACTGTCTCGAACTGTTATTGTCTTATTTTTTTGAACTGTTACTGTCTTGAATTGTTACTGTCTCATTTTTGAACTGTTACTATCTAGACATTTTTGAACTGTCACTGTCTCATTTTTTAATTGTTACTATCTAGACATTTTTGAACTGTCACTGTCTCATTTGGTGACCCATGACGGGAGTTCTATAACTCTAAATTGACCAAGACCAATTTCATTAATTAGCCAACATTCAAAACTACAATTTCTATAAGGAATATGATCCTAATTCTTTCATCCTCCTACCCGAAATCTCTTGAAAATCAAGAGACGAAACTGTCTAGATTCGTCAGCCTTTTATTTACACACAACACAAGAAGTTCTTTAATTTAGTAACTCATACTTTTTCCTCAATTTAAGTCTAAGAACTAAAATCTATGATTTAACATCCAGTCATCAATTCAAAATCAACTTGCAAAGACTCATAAAAAGAGGTTTAGAATTCCTTACTTTTAGCACAGAACATCACAGGAGAACACATTAATTTCTGCATAAAATCTTTCAATAAATTCCAGCAGAACACACATACATGCATGCTGGCCCACCCCATAGTTAGAGCCAGCCCTCTATCATGATTTGCTATTTCCATTTTATTTATTTGTTAGATGTTCTGAAATTGGCTTTATTTCACTTTTGTTTGCTTGTTCTCTTATTTAATTTCAGCTTCCTTCACAGCTGACTTAGGTCTTAGATCAATTCTTTTCTTAGGGTTTTTCTTCTTCATTTTTGTTTTTTGATCTTAAGGGGGAGAGGAAAAGAGTTTCATGACCCATACCTTCTGAATTTAACTAATTTTGAGGAAGGTTTGACACTATTCTTTTCTCTTCAGCTGCTGGTTCTCCTCATTCTTCCTCCTCTCACATTTTCCAGCTCTCTTTTTCCTCTCCTCTATGCAGCTGCCCACTCCTCTCTCAAGGTCTCATCTCTCCCTCACAAGTTCACAAAGTCATCTCTACTGGTTTGATTCACGTTTCTGTTGTGAAAGGGGAAGGAAGGAATGACATGCAACTGCTGGTTTGGGAATAAGATGGATCATTCACTCTCCTCTCCTTGTATTTATACTCCCCATCAAAAGAAATGGGTTGTTTGGGGGTTGGTTTAGATGTATCCTTATCCTTGTTTTGGTTTATCTAAAACCGGTTTTTTTTTTCTTTGGTGATTACACCAAATATGAAGAGGGAAATAGCAGAATTTGTGTCGAACTGTGGGATCTGTCAACAAGTAAAGATAAAACACTAGAAACCTGCAGGGGAATTACAGTCATTATCAATTCCGAAATGGAAATGGGAGGATATTTCTATGGATTTTGTGACGGGATTACCAAAGGGAAAGAAGGGGAATGATGCCATATGGGTGGTCGTGGATCGATTAACAAAATCCACTTTGTTTTTGCCTATGAAGATGACTGATTCAGTGGATAAACTGGCAAAATTATATGTAAATGAAGTAATCAGACTTCACGGCGTGCCAGTTTCAATTATATCGGATCGGGATCCAAGGTTCACATCGAGATTATGGCCTAGCTTACAACAGGCAATGGGGACAAAGTTGAATCTAAGCACAGCATTTCATCCTCAGACAGATGGTCAATCCGAAAGGACCATTCAAACTCTCGAGGATCTCCTGAGATCTTGTGTGTTAGAGTTTGGAGGGAATTGGGAGGATCTCCTACCATTGGTAGAGTTTGCTTATAATAATAGTCATCAAACAACCATTGGTATGGCTCCTTATGAAGCATTGTATGGGAGGAAATGTCGTACCCCAATTTGTTGGAAGGAAGTAGGGGAAAGGAAGCTTTTAGGACCTGAAATGGTGCAACTGACAACTGACAAGGTGAGGGTGATCAAAAAGAGGATGAAGGAAGCCCAGGATAGACAAAAAAGTTATGCAGATAACCGAAGAAGGCCCTTAGAATTTCAAGTGGGGGATAAAGTATTTCTAAAGGTGGCTCCTTGGAAAGGCATCATTAGATTTGGAGTAAAAGGGAAATTAGCCCCAAGGTATATTGGCCCTTTTGAGATTAAGGAAAGAATCGGTCCAGTTGCATATCGATTAGAATTACCTGTATATTTGGATAAGATTCATAACGTGTTCCATGTGTCATTGCTGCGAAAGGCCAAAATAGACCCCTCACGGGTATTGCCACAAGTTCCTATGAAGATCGAGGGGGATCTAACCATGAAAACTAAGCCAGTCCAGATTTTAGATCGAGATGAGAAGCGGTTGAGGAATAAGAGAGTTCCCTTAGTGAGAGTATTGTGGAGAAGCTCTCGAATAGAAGAACAAACATGGGAAAGAGAATCCGAGATGAAGGAGAAGTTTCCGCACTTATTCTCCAACATAGGTACGTAACTTGAATTTCGAGGATGAAATTTTATTAGGAGGGGAGAATGTAAATCCCGAGAAAAATAAAAATAAAAATCAAGGCTAGATTAAATTTAAAGGAAATAAACTAACTAGAAAGA
This sequence comes from Populus alba, assembly GCF_005239225.2. NCBI lineage: Eukaryota > Viridiplantae > Streptophyta > Magnoliopsida > Malpighiales > Salicaceae > Populus > Populus alba. Next base: position 9,358,553 of record NC_133294.1, on the reverse strand, counting down.
AGTGGGGGCAAAACAAATACACTTAAAGAAGATGGGGCCTAAATGCAAATAAGAATAATTATAGAGCATAAGTACTTCTTTTGTCACAAGAAAAAATAGATCTGGAGATAACGTAAAGAAAGAAAAGAGGGAGTTTATGTTCATTTTTACAAACCATCCAAGATTAAGAGTTGTAGGTAAAATAAAACACTGGTGGGAAAGGGGTTAACAAGAAGAGAAGAGGGAAGGGCCGGCTGCCATTAAAAAGAAAAAAAAACAAAAAGAGGGATCAAAACTTTGATGTGTATCGGGTAAGGTATTCTAAACCTGTTTTCATGAGTCATTTCAAGTTGATTTTGAATTGATGCCTGGATGTTAAACTATAGATATTAGTTCTTAGACTTAAATTGAGGAAAAAGTATGAGTTACTAAATTAAAGAACTTCTTGTGTTGTGTGTAAATGGAAAGGCTGACGAACCTGGACAGTTTCGTCTCTTCATTTTCAAGAGATTTCAGGTAGGAGGATGAAAGAATTAGGATCAGATTCCTTATAAAAATTGTAGTTTTGAATGTTGGCTAATAAATGAAATTGGTCTTGCTCAAATTGGAGTTATAGAACTCTCGTTATGGGTCACCAAATGAGACAGTGACAGTTCAAAAATGTCTAGACAGTGACAGTTCAAAAATGTCTAGACAGTAACAGTTCAAACAGTAACAGTTCAAAAATGTCTAGACAGTAACAGTTCAAAGTAACAGTTCAAAAATGAGATAGTAACAGTTCAAAAATGAGATAGTGACAGTTCAAAAATGAGACAGTGACAGTTCAGATTTTAAGTAGAAATAGTTCAAATATATGTATAAAGAAATGATGACTGAAAGAAAGACTTATTGGTTGTTGATATGTTTATAATAAAACATATCCATGAGTGAGAAGAACTTATGGGATAAACCTGTGAATTTCAGGAGGGACCACAGGTGTAGGGCAACAACAGCAGCAGCAGCAGCAGAGGAGTACGAATAAAGCTTCTATTTCAGGTAGGTGAATCGCACCTATACTTCCTAGTTAATTTCCATGATTTATTTATATTACCAATGTGAAATGTGCATTTTCTGAATGTATGGGTATTCAAGGTGAAAAGTTGTGTAAATTGCCAAATGATGAATTTATCATTGACAAAGGAAATATGAGAAGTGAGAATTGAGGCATAAACTAGCATACATTTAGTGTATGTTAGGATCCCGGGTAATGGGATCATCATGTATGGACTAACATACATTTAGTGTATGTTAGGATCCCGGGTAAGGGGATCACCATGTATCGGCTAGCATACATTTAGTGTATGTTAGGATCCCGGGTAAGGGGATCGCCATAATTGGACTAGCATACATTTAGTGTATGTTAGGATCCCGGGAAAAGGGATCACCATATATGGGCTAACATACATTTAGTGTATGTTAGGATCCCAGATAAGGGGATCACCTTGGAATGACTCATATGGAGTGATGGTGATGGTACCGGTGATTATTGGTATCGGTAATGTGATAAGCAAAAAGAAAAAAAATGATCATGTTCAATCTCTCATAGAGTCTATAATGAAGGTTGAAAGTGGTAGAGGGAACAATTAATATATAGTTGGACAAGGAAGGGATTATAATAATAAATAAAAAAAAAAAACTAGAAGGGAGAGGCAAATGAACTATGAATACATGTTACTTTGTTAAATTGTTAGGTGTTCATGTTGTCATATTTATTGTAATATTCACCTTTCAATAATATGTATTTTGTTTCAGGATCATCCCATGCACGACAGGAGTAGGTCCTAGCTTATGCTCCTTTCTTGTAATCTAGTTTCTAGGGGAGTATACCCTTGTAGTTTGTAAAAATGAAAATGTTTGTATAACTTAATTTGTATAATTAATGTTTAAACTAGACTGAATGAATGTAAACATGTAGTTCATATAATCATGCTTATGCCGATGTAATTATACTTATTTATTCTTATCCATCCATAATGATATTCTTGTTTATATAATGCATATCGTAAATATTGTGGTTGATAAAAGTGGGTATAAGTGTGGAAATTGAAAACCCATGATGATTGGGTCAGGATTTTAGTTTGGAGATGCGAACTATTAGAAGTGTAAATAAATTCATGTCAATAACCTCGGACCTTCCGGTATCATGAACACATATGTATATATAAAAAAATAAAAATTATTAAGTGTTTTATTTCATTGATATGAGATTGTCGTTTTATCCCGAAATGGGAGATGTTACAAGAACTCTCTCATTTTTGATCAAAGGGCTGATTTTTTATCAATCTTTGAAGGAATCCACCAAAAAAAACCTAGAAAACCCCTATAAATACCCTTAGAAATCAAAGAACAAAAAAAGGAAGAAAAGAGGAAAAACATGAGGATATACTTTGTAAAGAGACCCTAGTGTGAAGATTTAAAGACTTAACATATAAGGTCTAGCAAGCTTTGAAAAGAATAAAAAGGGAAAGGGAAAAAAGGAAGGAAAAGAGGAGGGAAGTAGTAGCCTATAGCTAACAAGCTTGGAGAAAGTATAATTATGTGAAAACTCAAGGGTAGAGTCCATGTGGCCCACCCATTCATGTTTTTTTTAATATTTAATAATGTTTTAAATTTCTTTTGGTGTTATTTTGCATTTTAGCATTTATTTAGATTGATTAATGAAAATGTTATTGGAGTGATTAATCTTGTTTTGAAGTTGTTGTTAATGATACTAGGATGTTTAAAAGGTATTTATGTGTTTGGTTTTGACAAAGTATAGTAGTTCTTGAATCTATCAAAGGTAATAGTAGATGTTTGATGATTTTTTTCTAGGTTGTTAATGCATGTTCTTGGTTTTTAAGTTTAGTTTAGGTCTCAAAATATTTAAAAAGTCAATTTTAGATTGAGTTTTGATATTTTTGTTGGCTAATAATAGGGCTGCAATTTTGGATTAAGTTTTGATTTTTTTGTTGATTGATAATAGGGCTACAGTTTTGAAAGTATAAATCTTATACACGTTTTTGATGATTCGAGGTTATTGTTAGTTTTGTTTTTTATTATTCAAACCTATTTTATAATGAGAATATGGTTTGTTGGGGCAAAAAGGGCCTGGTTTGGAAGCCTAAAATGTATTTTCTAGGTTTGACAATGTATGTTGGGTTTTCTAGGCAATCTGGATTCATATTCATTCGAAGAACATTGTCTTGAGTACTAGTTTTTGATTTCATTTTGATTTGATTTTGGTTTATGCAAGTTGGTATATCATCATTAGTAAATAATCTAGGGTTTTCATGTATCAATAACTTACTTTTGTGGATTTTAATCTTAGAGTTTTTGGTTTTGAACTAAAATCTATTTTGATAAAAAAAAAAAGTATGATATTTGAGTAATAATCAAAGCAAATGGATACATGATTTTTTATCTATACTTGATTGCGAACAAAAACTTGCTTTTTATTGTTTGAAATCTAGTCTAGTTTGATGTTTATGTTGCTAAGTTTAAGTTTGAATGTGCATTATTGTTCTTCGTGCTCTTCGTTTTCCTTAGTGTTTGATCTATTTTCTTTAAAAAAAATTCATGTTTTTTGTGTTTTTTTCTAGTTTTGATTTTGTTTGGGTTTAAATCTATGTTATGGTTTATTTTTTTGTTAAACCTTGTTTTTTGATTTGGTTCATGGTTGAAATAGTGTTTTCGAGTTGCCTTGTCAGGACAAAACCGAGTCAAATACTTAAGATTTTGTTTGGTTTGCCATTATTTTGATAAAAAAAAAATGACTCAGGGCATATTTGTCAAACACGTCTTTAGGCGTCTTTTGACAATTTTGTTTTGAACAAAAATATGGTTTTACCAAACATGGCTTTAAAAAAAAAATTAAAAAAATATATATAATTTTTGCTTGATGCATATGTCTCAATCCTTATAAAAAATTGCATTTTTATTTATAAAAAAGGAAAAATATAGCATGGTTTTAGAAAAATACCTATGTTGATTTTCCTTTACATCTTTTGGAATTTACACCAAGTTTGTAAAATTATTCAAGGATTTGACTAATATTTCAATAACTATAAAATTTTTAATTCATGTTAAATTAACGGTCAACATTCTAGGATAAATGATGGACCTATAAGTAGATTAATATTTAAATATCAGCAGTTGACTAAAAAAATTTTAGGATTATTTTATATATTCACCAATTTTAATTGGAAATATTTTTTATCATAATATATGAACCCTATTAGAGCACCTACATGGATCCTTTCCAAAGGAATTTATCTGGGCATACAAGCCTATAACTAAATTTAAAATGTCAGATTTATTCATAGGAGTAAATCCTTCTTCTAAGCCATATGTAGACCATTGATTAAGAACTTATCAAAACCTTTAAATCATATCTAGATCACATAATGCAGCTTACCTCAAGTAAGACGCGTTAGGGATGCTAATATTTTCTCTAGCCATAACAATCTCTTACCCTTGAAATTTATGATAAGACTAGTACACCTAAACCTCTTAGTGACATTGAACCAAACAATTAAGTGGTAAATCCTCAATCCTTAGGTCCCTCTACGTCGTTCGTCCACATGCGACAATATTATTAAATTAACTGAGTTTATTAAACTCAGATGAGTTAATGACTTAAGTCTTGAATTTTTCTTTTTTTCTTAAATGCTAGCTTGGCATGAATATTTTTTTTTATATTGGAAAAAAATTAACTTGCTTCAGAATGTAGAACTACTAACAATCTGGTCCTATTTGTTTACTGGAAAATAGTTTTTTTTTTAATGGTTTCCATGGAAAAATAAATTATTTTTCGATGCATAATAGTGTCATGAGAAATAAGTTGGAAAAACAATTTCTAGTGTTTGTTCATGTCACAAAAAAATGAGTTGTAAAATAACTTTTTTAATTTTTTAATTTTTTTTTCCAAGATTATTAAAAGAATGGAGACTGAATCTGATAGATAAAAAAGTTGAATGAGGATGGAATTAAAATAAAAAATAAATTTCATAAATTATTTCAAATAAAATAAATAGCAATCAAATGAATGAGAAGAGGATGAAATTGAACAAAAAAATCAATTTCATATATTATTTTAAATAAAATAAATAGCAAAAGAAATGGGTCCAAAATATGATATATAAATATTTCAATTAAAAAGGATAAAAGAAAAATAAATAACAATAAAAAGAATAAGGATCAAAGTTGGTATAAAATTAAATCAAATTAAATTATAAGGGATAAAATTGAAAAAAAAAATCTAAACAATATATATGGCAATCAAAATATTGAGGATCAATATTTTGAATTGTGTTTGGATGTTTTTATTAGCTGATATTAAGGCTGAAGTTTTGGAAGTTCAAATCTTATACATGTTCTTGAATGATTTGAGGTTTTTTATTAGATTTTTTTAATTCAAACCTGTTTTATAATGAGAATGTGGTTTGTTGGGGCTAAAAGAACTTGGTTTGGAAAATCTAAAATGTATTTTTTGGGTTTAACAATGTATGTTGGGTTTTTTAGGTAATTTGGGGTTCATGTTTTTTCATGCTCACTTGAAAAACATTGTCTTGAATACTAATTTTACGTTTTGTTTTGATTTAATTTTAGTAATTTCTAGAACTTCATGTATCATTATTAGTAATTAAATCTAGGGTTTTCATGCATCAATAACTTGTTTTTGTGGGTTTTAATCTTAGAGTTTTGGTTTTGAATCGAAATCTATTTTGACAAAAATTATAATGTTTAAGTAATAATCGAAGCAAATGGATACATGATTTTTTATCTATACTTGATTGCAAACAAAACCTTGCCTTTTATTGCTAGAAATCTAGTCTAGTTTGATGTTTATGTTTGCTAGGTTTGAGTTTGAATGTTCTTTATTGTTCTCGTGTTCTTTCATTTTTCTTGGTATTTGATATGTTTTTGTTAGAAAATTTCATCTTTTATTGTGTTTTTTTTCTAGTTTTGATTTTGTTTGGGTTTAAATCTCTTTTTTTATTTATTTTTGGGTTAAACCTTGTTTATTGGTTCGATTCATGGTTGAACCAGTATTTTCGGGACGACCCTGTCGTGACAAAAACCAAGTCAAATACTTAAGGCTTTTGCTTGGTTTAACCATTGTTTTGAATAAAAGAAATTTTGACTTAAGAGCATGTTTGTTAAGCACATCCTTAAATCTATTTTGATAGTTTTATTTTGAACAAAAATATGGTTTTGGCCAAACATGACCCTAAAAAACATTTAAATTAGAAAAATATAATTTTTTGCTTTGTTGCATACATCTCAATCCTTATAAAAAATTGCATTTTTATTTATAAAAAAATAAATAAAAAAAATAGCATGGTTTTGAAAAATACTTGTGTTGATTTTACACCAAGTTTATAAAATTCTTAGGGTTTGACTAATATTTCAATAACTATAAAATTTTAATTCATGTGAAATTTATAGTCAACTTCCCAGTATAAAATGATGGACCTATAAGTAGACTGATATTTAATTTATCAACAGTTGACTAGAAAATTTTTAGAATTATTTTAGATATTTATCAATTTTAATTGGAAATATTTTTTACCACAATACGAGTTATGGAGAATCATTTTGCCATCCAAGATATTTGAATCCTGTCAAGGCACCAACATAGATCCTTCCCATAGAAATTTATCTGGGTATACGAGCTCATAATAAATTTCAAATGTCAGATTTATTCATAGGAGTAAATCTTTAGTCCAAGTCATAGATAGACTATCGGTTAGGAACCCATCAAAACCTTTAAATGGTATCTAGACCATACAATGCAGCTTACCTTAAGTAAGATGTGTTATGAGTGTTGATACATTCTCTAGCTATACATCAATTCCTTACCTAGAATTGTATGATATAAGACAAGTAACATATGGGTCTCTTAGTGACCTTGAACCAAACAACTAGGTAGTAATTCTTTAATCCCGAGATCCCGCTATACCGCGCACCCCACATGCGACATTTATTATTAAATTATTGAGTTTATTAAACCTAGTTGAGTTAATGACTTGAGTCTTGAATTTTATTTTTTTCTTAAATGCTAGCTTCGCTTGAACATTTTTTTATATTTGAAAATGAAATAACTTGCTTCACAACGTAGCACTAGTATGAATCTGGCCCTATTTATTTATTGGAAAATAGTTTTTTTTAAGTGGTTTTTCATGAAAAGTAAATTATTTTTCAATGTATGGTAGTGTCATAAGAAATGAGTTGGAAAATACTTTTCAGTATTTATTCATGTTATGAGAAAATGAGCAGTAAAATAATTTGTTAATGTTTTAATTTTTCTCCAAGTTTATTAAAAAAATAGAGATCAAATTTGACAAATAAAAAAGTTGAATGATGATAGAATTAAAATAAAAAATAAACTTCATAAATTATTTCAAATAAAATAAATAGCAATCAAAAGAATGGGAAGATAATGAAATTGAATAAAAAATTAATTTCATAAATTATTTTAAATAAAATAAATAGCAATCAAAAGAATGAAATCTAATATATAAAAAAATCTCAATTAAAAAGGAATAAGAAAAAAATGAAGATCAAAGTTGGTATAAAAATCAAATTAAATTAAGTTATAAGAGAAAAATTGAGAAAAAAAATCAAACAATATATAGTAATCAAAATATTAAGGATTAAATTTGATATAATTAGCAAATAATATAATTTTTTTTTATTTTTTCATAAATTTTAGAAAGTGTTTTCTATCCAAAATAAATAAAAAAATATTTTTTCTATAAACTAAGTTAAAATTTTTTACTGAAAAATGTTTTTCATGGATTAATTTTTTTAATAATAAATAAATAATTTCTTTAAAAATCACTTTTCATCATGGAATTGAAGCTTATAGCTAGCTAATTGTAGTTTTTATATACTTATTTGAGAAAGAGGCGGTGGAAAAAACTAAATAAAAGTGTATCTTCATTTATTTATTTTTTTGGTGTGTAGATCCTTAGATAATAGAAAGAGAGAATGGCAAAGGAGAGTAAAAAAGATGTGAAAGGAGGGTAGAAGAAGAAGAGAAAGGAGAGATATATTTATTAGTATAATAACAACGACAATAAAAATAATAAAGGGGTGAAGGAACGGCGCAGTGTCTGTCCTTTGCCGATAAGCCGGTGATTTGCTCGTCATGGGTATGAAGAAACACTCAACAAACTCCTCCTCCTCCTCGTGCTTTCAAAACCCCCCAACTTGTTAGTTTACTCTTCACTCTCTTGCTAAATTTCCTCTTGTGTTCTTTTCTCAACCCTAAGCACACTAAAAAGGAGAAATTCCATGGTTATCTGAATTCAAGTTCTTGTGAGTTGCTCTACTTTATAGGTTTTGATGAGAAATGGTGAGTCTTAAGCTATATATGCATTATATATACGTATTTTAGAGCTATGCTGAATAATAGAGCTGTTGAAAACTACATAACTAGGAAAGAAAGCTACAATTTCTCGCAAACTGAAGCTCCAACAAGTTATTTTTTTAAACAATTCGTCGATACCACTGAGTTTCTGTTTTGTTTTACAAGATTTTTTTATTATGTTTGTTCTTAATAATAAAGCAAGCTAGCTTAAAGTATTTTGATGTTGTTCTCATCTCTTTCTATCAACAAAGAGAGAGACTGATCTGGGAGATGTAGCAGGTTGACATTTTATCGGTTTAAATTAGCAAAACGAACGAGCTTAATGTCTTTGACAAGAATGTTGTTTTGCGGCAAAGAAGAGAGTAGATCTGTGAGTTTTGGCTGTTAGGAAGTAAAGATCCGTGTGACCTACTAAATAATAAATACAAATGGTGAGAAAAAGGGTTCTTAACCTTAACCAGATGGTTCCTGTTTGTTTCCATGTTTATTGAGTCTTAAGAGGTTGACACCTGTAGACACACAACTAGCATCAGTGCAAGTCCTTGTTGGTAATTTTGAAACACTTGTTTCATGTATGTTTTGTTTTTTGTCTTTGTCATTTAATGTTGTTAATTAGGTGGTGCGCAGTGGTGTCTGCCATTTTTAGGGTCAGCGAAAGCTTTAAATACAAACCATTGCTGAGATGGGCTACCTGTAAGCAATTACTGCTTCTTCTTAGCTTAATTTCCAGGCAACCCCATCACCCCTTTAATCATGTTTAGCTAGCTAATAGCTAGTTTTAATTTTATTTTTTTCTCTATAAGCTGTTTTGTGTTTAATAAGTTAAACCTAGCTATTTACTAGTGGTAGCTAGTGCTATATATATATATAGTTAACAAGTCATATATATATATATATATATATATATATATATATATGTATAGCTCATGCTGTTTTGATTATTATGATAGTGATTTGTGGGTTTTGGGTTGCAGGGCTGATGAGAGGGTAGCTGCCATTTTCAGGCTTTGCTTTTAGAGAGAAAGAGCACTCTGTGTGCAGAAGCAGCACTGCAAAAAAGAAAAGAAAAAAGAAGAAGAAGAAAGCTTTAAACGTACAGGAGAAGGGCTAGGGGAGGGTCTCCTCTGACTTGGACTGTGATATATCGAACTGTTAAGAAATAAATAAAATTACAAAAAAAAGGAACCCTTTTCATAACACACACACACACTCACGCAGCAAAAGTGCTTTTCTCTCTCTCTCCCCCCCCCCCTCCCCCCCAGCTCTCTGTGTTATCGTCATCAATGCATAGGACACCCAACCCCACCTGCGCTCCTCTCTTCAATTAGCTCTCTAATAAACCACCCATTTTCAAGTTTCTCTCTTTCTTTCTAGCCGCAATAAGAACACAAAAGATAAGGAAGAAAGAGGGGTGGTATAGAAGAAAGAAAATAATAAATAACAAAGGCGATTAGGAAATAAAAGAGGGTTCCTCTTTTTTTTTCTCTCTTCTTTTTTCTTTTTGAATGATTTGTTTTTGTTAAGGCATGAAAGTAGTGCTATGGAGGCAGAACAAATTCGGAGACAGCCTTGTAAGTTCTCTAGAGTTGGTAATGGCATAAATGACACCAGCAGAATAGCTCAAAAAGGCAATGGTACGGACCACCAATATCCTGACGATGAAGAAGATGGTGAGCTCAAGAGGACTAATTCTAACAACGGTGCTGGTTGTGGTGGTGGCGGTATTGATGCTGCTGGTGGGACCTTCAATGGTCTTCGTGCGTGGCACCATTCGTCGCGCATAATTAGGGTTTCTAGAGCATCTGGTGGAAAAGATCGGCACAGCAAGGTATGGACTTCAAAAGGGTTAAGAGACCGGAGAGTCCGTTTATCGGTGAGCACTGCCATTCAATTCTACGACCTCCAAGATCGGTTGGGTTATGATCAGCCAAGTAAAGCTGTAGAATGGCTGATCAAAGCAGCTCAAGATGCAATTAACGAGCTCCCTTCGCTCAATCATACTTTTCCTGACACGCCAAAGCAATTAAGCGATGAGAAAAAAACGAGTGATAGCACCGAACAAGGATTTGATTCAGCTGATGTTGAGCTTGAAGACCCAAATTTTAGGCAGAACCAGAATCTCTCGCTATCTAAATCTGCTTGCAGTAGCACTTCAGAGACAAGCAAAGGTTCAGGGCTATCACTTTCTCGTTCTGTTAGTCGTGACAAGGCTCGTGAGAGAGCCAGGGAGAGAACAGCCAAGGAGAAGGAGAAGGAGAAGGAGAAGGAGAATGATTCACGCATGGCGCATCACCACAACATAAACCCCATTTCTCAAAACTCCACATTTACTGAGCTTTTAACTGGTGGGGTTGGTAATGTTAGAAACAATAGCAGCAGCAACAACAACAATAACAGTACCGCTAGTCCTACTGGTTCTGATGCAAATAATTTGTTCCAAAAAGCAGCCGCGGCGAGGCAGTGGCCTTCGACCCCAATGGACTGCTTCGGCTCAGGACTTTTAGGGCCATCCTCGTCGCGGTCAACTCATCATTCATCGGGGTTTCCAGGGCAAATCCAGTTAGGGAACTCAATCCCACAAGCATTGACAATGTCGATCCCACCATTTTGTGTATCGGGGGAGAATCACCAGGAGCATTTGCAACATTTTCCTTTCGTTTCAGATCATTTGATTCCAGTGGCCGCCACAACACAACCGCCGGCATCCAGCGGGGATTATAACCTAAATTTCACAATATCTTCAGGCCTTGCTGCAGGTTTCAATAGGGGGACCCTTCAGTCCAATTCATCATCACCGTCTCTTTTGCCTCACCTCCAGAGGTTTTCTACTTCTTCTACCATAGACGGATCTACCACAAATGTACCTTTCTTTATCGGTGCTGCAACACCGCAAGCTATGGAGAACCACCACCAGTTCCCACCTGGGTTGCAGCTCTGCTATGGCGATGGAACCAGGCATTCTGACCAGAAAGGCAAAGGGAAGAACTGATTAATGCCTGTGGGCGTCTGTTTTTCTTGTGGCATCTTCTTTCAGGTAACATAAGAGCACTCCAATCTTTCTTAATACTCTTACGGTCATTTTACTTATCCTTTGATAAGTTAGATCTATGTTACATTTGCTCCCCATTCTAGTGGTTCTGTGATTCTTAATTTGCCTCTTTCTCTGTAATCGTCTTCCCCCCCTCTCTTGTTGGTTCTTGGATACATGCGGACTGCATATTTTTACTCCATTAAAGATAGAATAGCTTTAATATATGAGTTTCTTTCTTGGTAACCATAAATTAAGTTAACCTTTGGTTGAATTTTTATGGGTGTTCTTTCCATGTCTTTATATTTTATTTTTTTTCCTTTGTTTCCTGCATGGACCGCTGTGCATAGGTCATAGGGTTGTTGTCTCCTTGTTTGTTCTCTTTCTGGTTCCCTTCTCCCTAACATTATGCAAGGGCATGACAGGAGTTAGAATTAGAGTCATGTGTTTGGCAGCTAATGGAACAAGAGTTCATTTCTCTCTTTAGGTTAGAGGGTGAAACCTTGACAGCTTTAAAATCCCAATCTTCCTTTTGACTAATTCAAAACCTAACCACATCGCAATGGATCGTCGCAATGTGGGGCTCTGACAATTTTACTTAGGGTCTCAGTTGTTGCTGGTTCAGAGCAAGCCTGACAAGCTGGTAAAAACCATGCACGTAGCCTGGCACAACCTCCTTTCAATCACCACAAAAATTGCGGGAAAAGAAATATAATAGCGGGAAGGGTTTTCTTTTGACTATTCACTGTAGCTTTTGGATATAAACATGCGTTCACAGTCCCTTCTCTCTTCTTCTTTTTTTCAGTCCCTTTTTTGTTCCAATTTTAAACTTTCTTTCGTTCTTTCCAATCCAAGCCACTCGCTTATTGGCTAGTAAACTTTATTTTAATATTAATTAATAAGATCTGAGCCTATTCATAAAAAAAAATAAAAAAAGAATAAACCTACTTTCTTTATAGTACTTTAGTTAAAAATTGGGATCTCTGATTAATAGATATTCAAAACCGAGAGCCACATAAAGATAATAGATCAGCAAAATGTTATTGTGATTGAAATCCGAATCTATTTACATGGTTTTAACTCGAGATTTCTTTCTAAGAGCAAGAGATTGTTTGTATGTAAACTGCATTATTAGTGTTGGCTTAGTAAGATACTATTGGTGATTCTGAATCTTGAAATATTGCATTGTGTGTGTGTGTGTGTACATCTTATTTCGCAAAATCCATTTCGATTTCACGTTTTAAATTTACAAGTTCATGCTTTCCATTCACTTAATTCAAACTTCAGTTTACTTTGGATTAACCCCTTTGTCTCAATTGTACATGCAAAATCTTGTAGTTTTCCATCGTGTCTTCTTGCACGTAATGAAAATATTAATGTTGGAAAGTGCACTCTCGTAGAACAAAAAATTGTTGGCGGCTATTGGCTTTCATATTGTAGTGTTTTTCATTGCACGAAACATCTTTACCGCAATGATTCTCTCATGTCCACTAACAATAGAAGAGGGATGAAACTGAAAATACAAATCGACAGTGATTGGAACATAATTTAACAAAGTAAGCAAAATCATGTTTATGTAATAAGCTTTTCTCAGAATAAAAACAAAAAAGAGTTTCATTGGTTAATTAGCTCTGACCCTTTTTCTTATTCTTTTTTCAAGTTATTAGGAGGAGAAATATAAACAAGAGGAAACAAGATTACTAACTCATAACCCAAATAAAGGGATCTCACATGTGCTTCTAGTAAGAACTACACTCCAATGGCGGCATTTCTTTAATTTGTTCTCAAATCTTAATGTCATGGCAGAAGGCCTCTAAAAAATTAGACATTTAAGGAACATTAGAAATATAATCTCCCACAATCAACCTTTCTTTGAACTCTTAGAAATGGTTTTAATAGTTAAACATCGCCTTCCGGTATGCTTTTGTTGTTATACTGTCACTGGTCTCTTACTTTTGTATTGTGTGCAATTACTAATGTACCTTCGGCACAGATTTGAAAGTTTCACGATCACTTTGAAAACAAGTCAACCACATAAACAAAATTTACAGAATAGAGTGATATTAATAGCATTAGTGCGATAAACATCACAGGGAGCAAGACTTCAAATAGGTGTGAGAGGTCATGGAGTCACAAGTTAATAGAACCAATCATCCTAACATGCATGTGCATCAAGCAATTTTCATATCTTGGAGACACGTAGACAATTAGTCAGAAATAGGCATGTAAGAAAGTTACAGAAGTTGAGAGCGAGAAAAAGATATTTCAAAAGGCAAGAATCCAAAACATATTCATGAAGTTTAGGAATAAATGATTATATTTGAGTGCAAACTGAGACTGAACCAATGTTGAAATGGTAGTTAAGCATGATGAGGGTACTCGGTTTGCCAAAATATGGATTGTTTCAGAGAGATGGGAGGGTGTTGAAGTGGGTTAGAGTTCATTCTCCTCCCTAACTTTTTTGTCGTGTAGGTGCATTTTGTTGTCTCTTTTACCCTGAATGAGTATCGTTTGGAGGTTTTAAGACTTAAAAGATATGATCATGGTGAACTGGTGTTCTCTTTCATATATGCTACCGTTTGTTTTTCTTGTCTGATTCCTCCGATGTATCTCTTGAGTTTACCTTCGGTTTTTATTAGGTTTTATTCACTTCCGACTGCTTTTAATTAGAAGAATGACTCCAAATCGTTGTTAAGAGCTATTGATGATGATCTGCTAAACGGTTTTGTCTAAACAAATTTTGTAGTTGAAACTGTATATTTGTCATCTCTAAAGATCTAACTTAGGGCAGTTTAAGAAGTTCTTGAATCACTTATCATCAATTATGTGCCAAAGACGTTGTCAAATAGCTTAAGGTTTTGTCAAAACTATAACAAAAGACCATCGGGAAGATGTTTTGTTCATACTTGAGGTAAGTAGAAGCTGCTTATTGCAATGCTACCTTCATTGGACCACATGGGCAGTAAGGATGAGATTCTTTCTGCTGAGTTTTGAATCAGTAATTCATAAAGACCTGTACGTAGCTTTCTGCAACTAGCATCGATATCCACATTCAGTGAACAAACTAAATATGTTCTCGGTGAAATAAAGAGTTTAGGGGCTTACGTTTCAACACATTTGGGGTCTTAGGTGTTTTAGCAAGCATCAAGCAATTTTAAGTTAGTTTCTCTCATAATTTGGTTGTCTGGTTGCTTTAAAATGAGCTCCTGTTAGAATCTGAATGATAGAAGAAAACTGGCAAACAAAATTAAAGCAATTTAATGCGAACTGCATCTTTCAAATGATATCATCCTGCAAGGTTTTGATTTAGTGATATTTGGTTTGCACTGTATTCTTTCCAGCTTTAAATGACATCCATGTAGCTTGTATTCTTGTTGTGACCATCTGCTTAAGTATGAATGATTTATTAATTGGCGTCAAGACTTTGCTTGAATTTTCCCCATAAGAGTGGTGTGTGAATGTATAATCTTAATTATGTCCAACACTATCTGTCAGAATTCTTAATGCAGATTATTTTGTGTTTATGAAGAGATTAAACTTCACTGATGGCTTTTGCAATTGTTTTCCGTTTTTCCCATTTTTAGGAAATGGCATGCACGTTGATATCAGAGGTTAATTTGGTACAGGAAAATGAAGATGGGAAATTGCAGCAAACCATGGACAAATACGTTCCTTCCTTGCATTGGATGGTACCTTATTATCATGCTTCTGAAATTTTTGGTATTTCCGCTTTATCCATTTTTAAGTCTTTCAGATTGCATCCATATATATGTATGCGCGAATCTATGCGTGCAAAGCTTTGTGTGTTTTGAAGAAATATAACAAACGATTGAAATTGATGTTTTTCTTTTTTCCTTATCTGTCTAAGTTTTATTTTTTTATCTGAAATAGTCAATACCATCAGTTGAGCGAATGAGCCTTGTCTTAAATAGAATCTGCCTCTCCAAGCTGATTCACTCTTCAAGTTTCGTAGTTTGGGGATCTGCTCAACATAGGCACCTTTTAACTCGTCGAGTTGTTGCTGATTACATTGCTTGATGGTGACTCCGCGTACAGTTATAACCTTAAGAGTTAGGAGTCTTCAAGTTATAACCATAAAAGTTTGTAGTTCAATAATGAGATGATAAAAATAACACATCAATGGTTTATAAATAGGTTTAAACTGACCCAATCAAAAGAAATTCAAATTTAAGTAGGGAAATCAATTAAAACAATTAAAATAGTGTCTTTTGAGTCTAACTAGAGGGTTTTTTGATCCTTGATAGGTTACTCTTAGATGTTAGATGAAATCCTAGTCTAAGGAGGAATTCTTATAAAAAATATTTGTGTTTTTATATTCTTTATTGAACTAATTAATTAAAATTATTATTAGATTATGATAGTTAGAGATTATAATCTGTAAAGTGTAATTCAAGTGTATGTAGAATATCAATCAATCAATCAAAAGCTTGGAAGATTAAGTATTTATGTGTTTAGTGTTTTTAGCCATTGGTATCGGTTGATTAAAGAGTTGAGGAAGCCAGAAAGGAAACTCTTTGTTTAGGTCTCCCCCATGCAAAGATTAAACATATACCGATGACAGCAACATCCATGTCTCTTCAATAGCAGTAGCTTGTAGCAAATGATCCAACAGAGATTAGAGATCTTTCTAGCAGCAACAAGAAGAGCAGTGGTAGCTTTATTGACAACAACTATAACATAACTTCAATGACGACGACGACGACGACAATCTCTTTTATACAGACAACAACAGAGCAAACCACCCCATGCGGCAGCAACAAGCATTAGTCATATGTTTCTCCGGCAGCAACAATTTGTAACAGACGAACTAGCAAGCACTTTCCAGCAGCAGCTTCATGAACAACACCACTTCGCAGCCGCCGTGGCGGTACCCTTTGCATCAGTTATCAAACACAACATCAGGAAGAACAGCAGACCAACCTCTAAATGAAGAGAAACAACAAACGAATATAAGCAAACACAATGGCAATAAAAAACTAAATGACACGGTAGCACAACATACAAGCACTAAAACAAGCTTCAAAACAATAAAATTCCAAAAACAGTAGTTTCTACGTAACAACTGGTAGATAAGCAAACGTACCAACAGTCTCAGCACCTCAGAAATAAAAGAAATGAAAAACGCCAGTAACATTGGCATCATTTCATGATAGAAAAGAGCCTCAAATTGTTATGGTAGCAACTTTAAAATCACAAAAAGTCTTTACAACGACAGCAGCAATGTCAACACAATAAATTAAAACTTGGCTTTCGATAACTTTATTCTACCGGTCATTCCATGCTTTGATTGTAATTATGCATGTTAATGGAGAATTTCCCAAGTCTAAGAAGTACTAGTACATTAGTTTTTAATAAATATATGAACCGCCATTTAGAACAATAATAACAAATGTACAGCAAAAAAAAAAAAGGCCACGATTAAAAGAGTTCAAGGCAAAATATTATATTTTCCAATCGATTGATTGTTCAATATTGAAAACCATTTTTTGTAAGAAAACCTTCAAAGATATTTAAGACTCGATGAAAAAGAGCTATAAAGAAATAGGTAAAGCAAAAAAAGCAGCAACATCAAGCACATCAAATTACTTAGGATAGATATGATTATTTTTCAAGAATGATCCCTGATGATAAAATAAAGGATGTCATTAGCACAATTTGGAATTTAAAAATAATAAAACAATATCAAAATACCAAAATATCTCTCATGACTATAGAAAATTACACTAAAAACAATGTGAAAGAACAAAAATACCCCCATATGCAAAGCTTTTTTTTTTTTCTTCTAATGCTAAAGATATATTTTAACTATTTAACAATTTGTGAAAGATCAGAAAACTTCTAAGCACCATGTCTTAATTTTGTTAACTTTGGAGTTAGAATAGTATTATTATTATTATGCAAATAATCATGAAAAGACTACCATACCCCCGTTGAAACATTTAATGATCAATGAGCCTATAAAAAATAATGAAATATTCCTACAACCAGGACTTCAATTTTTTCAACAAATAGGCAAAATTATAATTTAACTTTTTTTGTGAAAAGATAACATTAGCCTCATTCTAAGCCTTAAAAGCTTGGAAAATCCATTATACAAGTCTATAGTGGATTGTGTCTTGGTCCAAAGTCCACTTGGACAGGGTTGCCAGACCCAAACAACTTAGGTCTGGCAACCATACAAGATCCAAGCGCCTGAGTCTACAACCATAACAACTCGCGCTTAGGTCTGGCACCAAATATGGTTGCCAGATTGAAGGCTCTTAGGTCTGGAATGGTTGTCAAACTTAAGTAACATGGATCGAACATGGTTATCAAACCCTAGATGCTTGGACCTGACATGGTTTCCATGCCCAAGCACATGCCTGATATTTTTTTAGTCCTAGCATGGGTCACTTTAGGAAAACAAATTTTAAAAAATTGAGGTTTTAATATTTCATATGAAAAAATTAAGAAACAATTCATATGGTTATAAGCTAAAATGTTATTTCAAAAGGTTTTATATCCCATATAGAAAAGATATTATCTTATCCTATTAAGTTAAAATATTTAAACCAAAAAGGTTTTTTATTCCATATTGAGAACATATTTTTTTCCTGTGAACATAGAGTGTGTGTGTGTGTGTGTGTGTTAATAAGCTTCAAATCTCATATTGAAAAAAATAAAATATTTTTTTAGTATTTATATAGTAAACTTTGATATGAGTTAGTAATCAACAAAAAAGAATGAAAAAAGTGGATCTCTGGCTAGGAAAAATAACATATTTGTCAAAAAAAAAAAGGTCTCTATTGGGTTCTGCTAGGTCACCCGAGTCCCAAGTTGACCCGTCATGCGGACTAAGTCTGATAATTATGCTTAAACATTAAAAAGTGAGTTTGAGAGCATTAATTATAACTTATTTAATTATTCTCTAGTTCTATAAAACCAGTTAATTAATCCTTAAAATTTCAAAATGTAGATTTATGTTTGTTTTTACGCTGTTATCCTTTTATATTTTTTAATTTTTTTCCACCAAACATTTAGGCTTGACAACCATGTTAGATCCATGCGTTTTTTTTTTATGAATGTCAGATCCAAGTAGTGTGGGCTTGGTATGGTTGCTAAACATAAGGCATTTTTTTGTGGCATGGTTGCCAAACCCAAGATGCTTTAGCATGGCATGATTGCCAGACCCAAGGCGTTTGGATATGTCATGGTTTCCAAACCTATGTACATTGGGTCTGACATTGTTGTCATATGCATCCCTAAAATTCAATCAATTGTTTTTTTATTCATCTCTAATTTTAGTGAAGAAATCATCTACAAACTTGCACAAATTACAAAGTCAAAAGGACAATAAATCTTTTACATATACAATATTTTATTTTCCTACAACATAATATATCAATTCAAGAGTTCAAAAAAATTTGTATATACTAATAGTTATAATGTTGAATAAACTCTCCTTATAACAAACTTTGACAATTAAATCATTCAATAACATCTCAAATTTAAAAAGCTTGAATCATTTAAAAAACTATCCAACATTTGGATGAAAATATAAAATTAATATTTTCATTCACAATACATACAAAAAAAAAAAAAGAAGTTTATTTTTGAAGACTTGAAAGAAATCACTTAGAATTCAATATTTTTTTCCATTCTTTCCTCTTCGAATATAAATAAAAAAATCCTGCTTGAATAAGGTAGTATTTGTTCTTGCAGTCCAATCATGCTTTTGAAAAAAAAAATTTAAATTTTTTGATCATGACACTTCGTCTGATATGGTTAGCAAACTCAAGCCCGCGGGTCTGGCATGGTTATTAGCCCATATTTGGGTCTAGACCCAAGCACCTTCTGTTTGGCAAACCATGTGAAACGAGGTATGACCAGATTTGGCTATCAAGAAAGCGCGAGCACAACCCTTTCGATGGGGAAGAAAAAGAAAGCCAAGGATTTCACAAAAACATGAGGAATTGAAAATGAAACTACTATTACAATTCACTATAAAAAGTCTCTTGATCTATAGTGATTTCCCATACCATTTAGCTTTTGTTATAATACTACCACTAGTTTGATATATTTTCTTCCAAAAAAAATCCTTTCATTATTTTTTATTGTTAATAAAGATAATAGACACATATATTATGTTAATGACACCAAAGAAAAGGGATATTAAAATTAAACTTTATTGAAATAAATAACTTAAAAATATTATTTTATTAAATGTTGTTAAGTTTCTATTTAGTTTTTTTGTGACATCATAGTGTTTTTTATAAAATTATCAAATGCACATTATATAAATATCATGGAAATAAATAACTTAAATATATCTTAAAAATATTATTTTTAAGAATAAGATTATATTAAAAAAAAAAATCATTGAGCGCTTCTTTTACATTCCTTCATGATTTTTGTTTATTCTTTAATAACTTTTTATTTTCTTCTTTTCTAGATAAAAATATAAAAATATTTCTAGTGTATTATTCTTATATTTTTTAATACATCCACAATGTAATAGTAAAATCATTAATTTTTTTTTATTAAATTTTACTTTTATAATTCTCATAACTTTTTGCTTCAAAAAATAAACATTCTGATAAACAAATTACCAAGGAAAGAATCACAATTATTTTACTAACGAGGTTTTAATTAAAAATATGTCTTTCTTTCATTGATTTGGATCCTTTAGAATCTATTGGATATTTATTATAATCATCTTCATTTTTATTAAATGAAGTACATTACTAAAATAAAAAACTACATTTTTTCGGTAGAGAAAAATAGATTAATAAGAAAAGGAAGGATTATACTAGTAAATTATTTTATTTGGATAGAATCTAAACTATTAATTTCCTTATAAAAAAAAAAACATAAATAATTCTCTAAAATATAAAATCAAAATCAAGTATCTTAATCTATATTTATCTATAGCTGTTTAATTTAACCTTTTATTTATTTAAATATGTCATTCAATAAAAAAGAAATCAAATCAACACTCCACAATTGCAATTGTTTCCCATATATTGTTTCTCATATAATCCCCCTCCGATCAAAAATGGTTCGCATAACTTCGACATTATCATTAATAAAATTGTAGCATAGAAGTCAAAAGCTAAGTGAAGTCAAGGCTTCCTTCACGTGGATCAGATAATATCATGTGATAAACAGATAAAAGGCAGAGGCGGAACTCGCTAATCAATTCTTCCAAGGAAGATAAAAATAGTCTCAAAATTTTAAAAAGGTTTGTGCATGCATGAGGGCACCTGCTCTCAACGGTGGTGCCGCTGACACATAAACACACACACACACACATGATTGCTAAGATTAGAACTAAAAAAGAGACATCATCCATCTCTCATCTCGTGTGTGTAACAAAGCGCATGGAGATTCATTTACTACTGTTGTCAGGGCCACGAAATTTCTAGACTTTGTTCATCATCGGTACAAGTAGCCAAATCTGGCAGCTTCCTCTACAGTAGATTTCTATGCAAGCAATTCCTTCTTCCCTCACTATTCATTTACATGCGATTACGATGATAACCACTAAAATCCTGAGGTTCTTATGAGTAGCAGCATGGATTTGATACATTATTTTCATATATTTTCAAGCAAAAACTACTTTAAAAAACAAATACAACCACACTCCTAATTCAACGAGAAAAATGTGGCTGGCCTTTTGTTTTATTGTTATTATTATTAAAGCAACACCTATATATGTATATGCACGGGAAGAGCAGTAAATGCCTTGATTGTTTCTTTCTAATTGGCGTCCATTCTGCTGCCTGCCTGTCTAAACTCTACTATGCAGTCACTTCTCCATGTCGCATGCTAGCACACCGAATAATTTGGTAGCTTGCAAGGGAAAACTAACAAGAAAACACATGAACAAACTAGGTTTATATGACCTACTTGTAACATGTTTTATCTTAATCTAGTCACGATAGGGAAGTAAAGTAGTGTGCAAAATCATCCATACCGCCAAGTTTCCCTCAGGAATTTGGTCCCAACTTTTCCTGTCTGCTCACAAACAGCAACAGATTTCCATACTCACCAGATCAATATGTTCAATACAGTGCCAACTGTCATTTCCATCTGATTCTAAGGAAAAAGGAATTTAGGCATGAATAACAGCGATGGCAAACACATAACTAGACATGAAAAGATACAGAAAGTAGCCTAACTGAAACAGACTATGCTAATGCTTCCTCTTTTGGGCTAACAGACTGTTTGACACATCAACTAGAACCAACATTAACCTAAAAGCAACATTACCCACCTAGTTTATGATCCCACCAGCGTCAGCATGTAATTTGACCCAATGGTTATTGAGAAACAAACATGTTTTCTTATAACCTAGGGGGCTGCAAACAAGAGCTTGCCATAAACAAATTCAAAAGCAAGATAGTTGCATGTAGAAGGCCAAACCCAACAAATACAGAACATATTTCTTTTAGAAACCCAGAAAACAATTTAGCAAGCAGCAACAGGCATCCCTAAATCCAAGGAATTTGCTTGATGAAGCTTTTCACAAGGTCAACCATCAATGAATAACAAATCCAGAAACAAGAAACAAAGCTAATGGGAGCATTTTACACCATCATTGCCTAAACCAATGACATTATACAATAAATCCCTACTTTACTACCCTTCTCATGCAATATCTAGTTATTATCCTCATGTTCCGACCTTAGCAATCATCACAAAATTGGAAAACATGTTTGTCATAATACTCAAAGATGCAAGCAGCTAAACAGATTACTGCACAGGTTCAAGAAATAAGTTCAAGTCATTTACAAGCAAAACAACTGTATATGTTTGCTAACATTTAGTCAGCTGCAAAAGAGAACATTTTAAGGTTAACCAGGAGTACATTGCTTACTGTACGACAAAAGTGTAATATAGGTGCAACATACTCATGCCTACAATATTCACATGCATAATTCTAAATTAAAGTAAACACTACAAACTCAAAGCTCTAACTGCATTCATCTAGTTGCATGTGTGCACCTTACAAGCATACGCTTGAAATTAAAACAAGCTGCTGGTGGTTGTCAGTCATGCACAAAAGGCTGATAAGACTGCAAGGCATCATCAACTGAAGATGGAGATCCCAGTGGCAGTCCAAAGAAAGATTCAGTTTCATGAGACACTGCATCCAGTTATGCCAAAGCATAAAGAAAATTTGTTTTCTGATTCTTCACTCTGCAGAACACTCACATCCACTTTGCCTTAAACCATTGTGCTTTCCCTGAAAGCACATTACAAAATTTTTAGACCAAAAAGTAATCAAGTACTTTACTAATTTATAGAGTCAATTCTGAGTAATAAATGACACACCACAAACAAGATCAAATCATAACCGGCTGTTGAAAGTGAAATACATCTGCATTCCAATTTAAAAATAAATATACAAAGTCATTTGAAGCAAGCACATTATGATGTGCAGGTTTGCAATCAAGACACAATGAGATTCCTAAAATGGTATGGCACCACAATAATGGTCACAGCAGTGACACCAAGATCCCAATCTTGTATTCAAGGACAAGTCTCCCCCTTACAACTATTATGTTTTTCTGTCCAATACAAGTTAAGTAAACAAGGAGCAACTGGCATGCATCACAAAGAAAAGAGAAGAAGGCATTCGCATGGCTAAAAGTTATGCACGCAACAAAGACAAAATTAATCGACAACATAACAAGCAAATATTTGTACATAAAAAATAAAAACCAGCTGCATTGTGCAATTAGGCATTAAAATATTCGTGCAAAATAATACAGCAATACTACAAATGTGCAGAGATGCAAATATCCACCTCAATCCTATTACTGTAATCAGAATGAGTTCATCTCCAAGCAGTACGTCCTCCTCTTCACCAGCATCTTAGCTGCGGTACCATAAGGCTCCTCAAATGCAGTGGACAGCCATGAGATATCAGACACATCCTTTTTAGTAGCAGCCTGGTCACTAGGCCTAATGGCAACCAAAGTAGCCCCTTTTAGCACAACCCCATCAGGCAATTCCAAGTGAGGAGCATACCAAAGCCGCATATTCAATGCAGGCACAAGAGTCCTCTTCGAAGCAGAAGAAGCCGATAATGGCTTCACCCTCAACTCCTCCAGTTGCTCCCTGTTCATACACAAGACTCCCTGCCCGTCAGCATCAGTCAATACCAAACTATCAAGAGTCTTATGCTCAGCAATAATTGGTTGAAGCAAATAATGCCTAGCAGAAGCAGCAATTAAAGAGCTAATAGTCCACACCACTCTCAACTTCAATCCCCCATTGGTGTAAAACGACTCTGGTATGCTTCCATTATCATCAACACCATTATTATTATTAATAGTAGTAGTACTGTTGCATATAGCATCATTTTCTTGCATAACATAAGAATTCTTATTATTGGTAAAGACAGAAGCAGCACCAAGGATAACACAATTATCAAGTGTAGATCCGAAATCAGCCCTCCATTTTAAAAGAACCCCATCATCAATCCCCAATTCCCCACTGGGTAACTCGATTCGCAGAAACCGAATCTCATTAAAATTCTTAAGAACCTGAGTTGGAGAATGATGGGTGATACCACCTTGATCCGGTTCCGTATCATCGTCGGTGGTCGTGGTGGTGCCGACAGAGAACGAAGAATTGAAAAACCCATTTCGCGAATTAACCTTGGGCCCAAGCAGCTGACCCAGAGCTTGGAAGGGTTTGACAATGCCACCGAAGACTAATCGAAAGACGGAGGAGAATCCAGAAGAAGAGGAGGGAGAGTGTGACTTTGTGGAGGAGGAGGAAGAGGAGGTGTCATCATCGGAGATGACACAGTCGACACGGACAACAACGTTGTCGACTTGAGGGACAAGAGAGTGGAAACGGAGACAAACAACACAGCAGCGACCGAGAGCTTTGACATCGCCGATTTTGTTGAAAACGAGTAAGAGAAGAGAGTCAGGAAGGCGGTCGAAATGGTCGATTGAAGGAGAGGAAGTAGTAGTAGTTGGTTCAGGCTCAGGGTGAATTCTGGAGGTCGGATCTGGACGAAGGGAGCTCATCTTTCGATTTCTGAGGAATCAAGAGAAGAGAAAATAAAAATTTAAAGCAAATTAGAAAGAGAGACAAAGGGCTGGAGCTGCATGGATCTAAGTAAATGGGAGATAAAAAGAAGAAAAAGAAATGGAAGATGGATTGCTTGTTATTTTCTAAGAGAAAGAGGGATGATGATAGGCACAACAATATTATTGGTACAGGTACAGGTACAGATGCAGAATCAGTTTTTAAAATATTTTATTGTTATTTTCAATTCTATTTTTAATATTAACTTACCAAAATAATTAAAAACATTTTAAGTTAAAATAAAATTAAAATTAAAAATGACAAAATAATTATTTAACCGCATTAACACATATTCTGAAAAAAAAAAAAAAAAAAGTGTTGTAGGCTGTACTGTGAACAAAATATCCAGACGTATCTAGATATTGTTTTTTAAATTATTTTTTATTTAAAAATATATTATACTAATATTATTTTTATTTTTTATTTACTTTTAATATTAGTATAAAATAATTTAAAAGTAAAAACATTTAAAAAACATAATAAGATACAGGATTGCAATGTCAAGCTAGAAATGTACTGTGATGTTGTGTGAGGATGAAGGGCGTAGATTGATCCATGGTTTTTTGTCTTTACATAAAGAGAAGGCATAATATTTTTATTTATTTTATTTTTAATATTATTAAAGAGAGAAGATGAGGATGACATTTCATATAAAGCCACCTTGCGGAAAAGGAAATTCATTTTCTTTTTACTATTTAATATTTTTATCATGCTACCTTGCACCCATTAATAAAACTTACTTTTACTCTCTCTCTCTCTTTTTTTTTTTTTTTTTTTTTCCATTATCTTTTCTCATCTTCACTCTCTTAATTCTCCATTAAAAAAAAAAACTTTTTTTCATAAGCCATTGAAAAAGAATTGAAAGGGCAGTTTCATTATTCTCCTGCACATATTTTATTATGGATGAGAATAGTAAATTTACTTTCTTGCACTAAAACAAAACGCTTCAGGCCAATGGTTGGGGTTATGGTTATTTTTATAATAAGGATACTTTGACATTTTAAATTAATTGAGTGCGTGATGAATATTTATTTTTTAAATTGTACAGTAAATTATCATAAATATCCTTAAAATTAATAGATTGTTTGGTATTATTACCGTTAAATTTATATTTTTAATTATAAAATGTACAATAAAATAATCAATTTGCTCTTATATAAAAAATACTGTCACTAGCTAAGAGGGGTGTTTTGGTCTTATAGTTTTTATTTGCATGGTCAAAATACCCTCTTGCCCTTAAGGTTTAATTTTTTATGTACTAGATCTACTGGCATTTTTTTTATTACACTATTGGTTTTTTTTTTTTTTTTTTTGGTTAGTAGATAAAGTGATGGTTATTTTTGCCTTTTAATAAATTAAAGGAATTTAAAAAAAAAAATCATTGACGCTTGTTGAGCACGTGTCAACCGCCTTTGGATTACACATGCGAATAATTTTAGCAACCAAAAATATCATTATGAGACATCTTTAGATTCGTCTCAGTATCTTTTTCATATAACAATGGCGCAAGTAGAAAACAAAGCTTTGGTTTAACTCATGCGACCATTTCTTTTTGTTTTCTTCATTCTATCATCTCTCTCTCTCTCTCTCTCTCTCTCTCTATTTTTGAACCCTTCTCTCCAATTTTTCAAATCAACCTCTTAGCTTCTCTTTATTTTTTATTTAGTCCTTGATTTTTTTGTTGATATTTGTTTTATTTTAAATAACTCTTATGAATAAAAAATTTGTTCCAATTTCATCCTCATTTTTTTTTAATTCTCTCTATTTTTTATTTAGTTCTTGATCTTTTAGTTGATATTTGTTTTATTTGAAATAACTTATAAAAATAAAATTTTGTTTCAATTTCATCCTCATTTGATTTTCTAAATTTGTCTAATTTGGTCTTTATTTTTTAAATTGTTATTTATGCCATCTGAGATTATTTTTATAATGTAATTTTTTAGAAATTTCACCCTCAATCATTTTTTTTCCTATCGGATTTTATCATCATTCTTTTGATTGTGTTTTTTTTGCTTTGCCAAAAAATTTTAGTTTAATTTCTTTTTTTACATTGTATTTTATCATTCAACATTAAATTAATTTGAATTTGATTGATGTGGATTTGAACTTATTGGTTAAACTCATTTTGAAATTTCACCTGCTGTTGTTTAAAAAATTAACCTAACTTATGGACGTTCACTAAGGGTTGTTTTGGTTTTTTCTTTACCATTCTTTTAAACCAATATTTTTTCAATCTTATCCTTTGATATTTATTTTATTAGAGATTGACCTTTGTGTTTTTCTTATGTATATGCTTTCTACATCCTTTATTTATTTATTTGGTTGAGTTATTTGAGGTCTTTATTTTTTGTTCTTTGTTAAATATATTTTCTTGAAATAACTTTTTTTTCTTGCATTAAATAGAATTAATATATACTCACTTTATTGTGTTTTATTCAATTTGCTTTTTTAAAGTATTACTCTAGCAAACCATGTGGCTTATTTTGATGTCATCTTGCATCCTTTTGCAATGGAGTTTGAACCATCTCAACAAACTTTTTTTGTTGTTGTGGGTGATGTCCAAGATGGAGTGGCGATGGTTCTTCAACGATCTTTCATTTCTTCTCCTTATAGGTATGATATCGATGATTCAATTTTTTAATTGTCCCGACATAACCTAGTTGACTTGACGGGTCTTAAAACAACCTAGATGAGTTGTAAAAACATGATTTGGCTTTTAAAAAATAATCAATATAACATATTTTTTAAAACACTAATACTACAATATACTGGATTTACCCGAGTTTACTTGCCAAACAATGACCAAGTCACGAACTCTACTAGGTTTAATAATTTTTTTTGTGAAAGTAGTTTTTATTTATTTATATGATAAAAAAAATAGACACTCAAAAAATCAAACATCAATCCAATATCATAATATTTATTTGAGGCATCAATAATTCTATAAAAAATAAATTAAAATAAATTATGAAATATAGAGGGAAAAAATCAAGAGAAATCAAATTATTCTCTTCAAAATATTATGCAACTAATATATTTTTATTATCTATTTATATTGTTTTACAGAAACGGGATGTATGTTCTTTTTTGTTACATTTATAACAGGTAATGTTTTTTGGATCAAATTTTGTTTTGGGTTTTGACTGTAAAGGTCTTTGAGGCTTGGTAAATTTGTAGGGCTTTTTGTAATAAGGTTGATCTAGTTTGGAATAAAACTATTGTCGGTTTTTATGGGTTGATTGTCTATAAGGAGGTTTGTGGATTTGCCAAAATCTAGATTTCATATCGAACATAGAAAATATGAATGCAGAGTGCAATTTTTGTAACAAATCTTTTTTTGTTGGGGATTGGATATATGATTCATTTGTGAGCAGAATTTAGAGGTTTGTAATTGATCACAAGTCTTAGTGTGCCTCTTTCAATTTCAGAGTTTTTATTCACATAAAAGGCTGCACACGATGAGGGTGATCGAGACTTTTGGATAAGACCTTTAGACTCAAGATCGTGGATTTCAAGTTTGTAATGTTGTTCTAAATCATCATTTATTTGTATAGGTCTTGCTTTTATAGGTGTTAGTTTTTCATTTGTAGTAAGGTTGATTCGGTTTGGAATAAAACTATTGTCGGTTTTTATGGGCTGATCGTCTATAAGGAGGTTTGTGGATTTTCCAAAATCTGGATTTCATATCGAATCTAGAAAATATGAATGCAGAGTGTAATTTTTGTAACAAATCTTTTTTGTTAATGATTGGATACATGATCCATTTGAGAGCAGAATTTAGAGGTTTGTAATTGATCACAAGTCTTAGCGTGCCTCTTTTGATTTCAGAGCTTTTATTCACATAAAAAGCTGCACACGACCAGGGTGATTGAGACTTTTGGATAAGACCTTTAGACTCGAGATCATGGATTTCAAGTCTATAATGTTGTTCAAAATCAGCATTCATTTGTGTAAGTCTTGCTTTTGTAGGTATTAGTTTTTTCTGAAAAAATATATTCATAGATAAGATCAACAATGTGTTGTTTTCTTTTCTAGAAAGCATTAGGTAAGTCTGAATAGATCTGTTGTTCAATCTTATTTTGTAAATCAATGATTTTCTTTTGTAAATCGGGGTTTTGTAGTTGTTTGGATATACGACAAAAAGAAACATGGTTTTGTAAATCATGTAAATGGAATTATTTTTCATGAATTAGTGCATTGATATGATAGGTATGTATAGAGCATGCTTTAATTAAATTCAAATTTCTAGTCTTAGACTTCTCTAAGAATGGGAAAACAAGTTTGATGCTATTGATTTTGAAAGTAATACAATTATGATGTGCTTGGTATGGATTGATCATGTCAATGAATGGAGTACCAAGAATGATGGTATGATTAATATCTTTTGTAACAACAAAAAATGTTTTAAGAGAAACGTTTTTGTTGAAAACAGAGGCTTGAGTTTTTCCTGCAATATGTAATTTTAAATTATTAGCAGCAGAGAGTTTTTTATAGGTATTTTGTAAAAATCATTTTGGAACCACTCCTTCATTGATTCAATTTAAATCTGCACCTGTGTCAAATAAGGCAATGGGGTCAAGTTTGAAATCTTCTGAGAAAAAAAAAGTAATTCTAATTAATATTTTTTGAAAGATATTTGTGTTAATACGTTTAGGAAATCATCTGGAATATGCTCAATATTTGTATATGTATGTGGTAATGCATAAGATTCAATGGTTTGATCTTCTATATCAAACTCAGTATCAGATTGGCTTTCAATTTTGGAAAAAAGATGTTGTAGTATGGCGGAGTCTTTTTGTTGGGCTTTTTGAGGGATTGTAATTCGGATTTGAGGGTTTTTATCTCAGAATGTAATTCTGGAATGGTAACTATGGTTTTGGATTTCTTTTTATTAAGGATCTTTGTAAGATCATAGGTATTGGTACTGGTAGAGGGTAATATAGAGCAGTTTGGAAGGTTAATGGAGGGTGCTCTGGTTGGTTGAAGTCTTTCAACAATTTGTCCAGGTAGGTTTTTTGAAGGTGAGGATCATCAAGTTTTTTGATAGCCTCAAAAATGAATTCCTGGTCTTGGGTCAAGACATTGATTTGTTTGGAATCTGTAGAGGTATCTAAAGTGGCACTAGTAGTTGTTATTTCATCGATTTGAAATTCTTTTTCAGAAGTATCTAAAGGAGAGTGGTCAGTGTCTGTAGCTTCAATGTAGAGATTTTGTATTTGGTTTATGGTATCTTCATATATTTGGAGTTTATGAAGTTTGGTATTGACTTTGCAGAAACGAGATGTATGTCATTTCTGGTTACATTTGTAACAGGTAATGTGGAGCTAATGAGTTAGTTAGATGGAGAAGGGGAATGGTTTGGACCTGCTTCTTAATTTGTTTGACTAGGTTGGTATGGAGGTCGGACCAAGAAAGAAATAGGGTTTGTTTTTAAAACAGTATTATAAAAATTAGGCATTGATATATATATCACTATTAAAAAAAATCTATCTCAATAGAAACTATTAATGAAAAGAGTTAGGCATTGATGGGCTAAACCCACGCGCCAAGCCTTAATCAAAATGCCCAATCCCGTATCTGTTTTTTCCTTTAAAAGTGAACAATGCGTCATCCACTACTATTTTTTAAAAGAGGGTGACAAGTTGCCTACTGTTTTGTTTTTCAATGACTGGAAAATCTAGGTCTAAATATTTGAACAAAAAAAAACAATTTTTAAGTTGTTTTTACATGAAAACACCTCTACAAATGCCATAAAACCTCCATACACTACTTACCAATACCAAAACACCAAAAAATCACTAGAAAAAATAAAATCAATCAAATAAAAAAAAAACTAAATGGAATTGGATCTATTTTTCCAAGCATATTTATAGGAGAAAACCACCACCATCAAACTTTTATGGTCTAATGAAACTCATTGACACTAAGATCAACAATTTTTATTGTCAAATTGGGGTGGAATGATGACTTTCTCTCGCCTTTGCCTTTTTCAAATGAGCAGGTGCATTTTGAACAAGAGCCGCATTATCCCTTTTCTCTCATCTCTCAAACTCAAGGACTAAAATGCTAAGAAAATGAACTTTTGAACCAAAATAAAAATAATAAAAACTAAAGGATCATAGAGGAAGAAAAGGAAAATTAAGTGAACTAAATAGAGTTTTTTTCTAGTGAATTTAAGATTGTTCATGGGATTTCTCATTATTTTACACTGTCTTTTTTTTTTTTTTTTTTTTGCTTCCTTAAAATTTTTAGAAATTGGTCATTAATTTGGAAATAGAAAGCTTCAATAAAAAAAAGATTTAAGGATAAAATTGAAAAAATTATGATACTATGAATTGTTACGGTGATTTATTTAATTGTTTTAGTATTTTTTTTAATTTATATCAATTAAGCAAATAAATGTTTTAAAAAAAGTGAATTAGGGGAATAACCCAGAAATGGGTTGACATTCTTCATCAAATTTAAACAAAAACTTGTTTAACCTGCTGTGTTTCTTATTTTGTTTTTGAACCTTGTTTGTGGGCTTGGAAATTTTGTTTAGGAAGGCTGGTCTATGAGGATGGGTTGAGCTCGTCCTTTAAATAAAGTGGTGTCTGGCATATTCGGTTTCTACCAAAGAAAAAGTATATTTTTTTTATCCTTAAAACGTGTTTGCCAAATACGACTTTAAGGAATATTCTAAATCTCTCATTTTTTTTAAAGGCATGTTTGACAAACACACTTAACTGATTTTCCAGTAGTGTTTTTTTTTTTATATGTTTTTACCACACGAACCCTAAATAATTTCCAAAAGATTCTAAAAATTTAAAGGACATTTTAAAATTATTTTTGGGTCTCTCAAGTTTTTTTCCAACCATGTTATTTAACATTTGTTGGAGACCTATATTATAAGATGCTGAATCAATATCAAATATATCCTCTATTCTTAAAAAAAAATTCAGAAAATTACACAAAAATCAAAATTCTATTTGATTAGTACTTAAAAGTGCATTTTTATTAAGGATTTATATTATCATTTTGCACTTGAAGTATTAATAACTCCTTAACTAGAATATGTTTTATAATAACAAGTCTGATAATATAAGATAACTTTAATTTATGGTAAATACTCATTTTAAATGCAGGCATATCTCACAATTCAAAGGATTGATTATTGCGATTAACAATTGAAAGTGAAAGGACAAGAAAAGGCTAAGCTTAGAAAGGAGATGTTGATTCAATTCAAATTAGAACATTGTTCAATCATCAAGTCATATCTAGTGTTGTAGATCTTGGATTTCAGTTTGGTTTATATGGATAGAAAGTTAAGAAATAGGCCTACAACATTCATGAAGAATGGAAGACCTAAATCTATCGTTTTCAAATTCAAAGTTTTGCCATAAAAGAGAAGTCAGAATCTGTCCTACAATCCAGCCAAAACATTACTTAGAATTTTACCCATAGCTAGAGTTCAAGAAGGAAAAGGGACGTCAAATTTGGTGGGTGGAAAGATAAGATAATTTCCAACAACTTTCACGAAGATCACCCTTAAATTTTGATGTTAGCAATGACATTTCATCCAGACAAGAGTTTGAGGGATATCCACCATGTCCACCAGAAGCACTACTCAGTATTTTAGACATGTCTCGAGCTCTAGTGATCCAAATGCTCTAAAATGTTATGGGTGGAAAGAGAAGACAATTTCCAACAACTTTTATGAAGAACACTTTGTCAAATTCTAATTGCATCAATGTCATTTCATCCAGCTAAAATACTTGAGTGTTGCTGTCCACCAAGTCCATTAAATCAATAGTTGGCCACTACATCAATAATCAATTACCAAATGAATAGTTCTGAATTTTAGCCTATAAAAGGAGGCATTTGTCATTCATTTAGGCATCTTGGTTTTCAGATCAAGATCATGGTTCTTGTTCTTTTTCTTTATATTTTTATAATGCTTAAGTTTTGTTTTCATTAATCTCTTGTTTATGCTTTTCATTTTACTATACTTAGTTAACTTATATCGTGTTTATGTTCTTATATTGTTTATTTATGTTTTTCTTCTTCATAATGTTTAGCTAAGTTTATCATGTCAAGATGAAAAGGTTTCACTAATGGTGTTAGGATAAGTATAATATAAACTCAATATGGATTTAAATGCTTATATCCAAGAAAACTTGTTATTAACATGTCTTATCATTTTTATCTTATTAATTCTTAATACCTTACTTGTTAAATGGTTAATCTAGATTAGTGTTGTATAATACTTGGTACATCAAATACTTGATCTTTCATAGTCTTCATTCAATATTGTTATTATGAGAGGAACTTGATTTGTTGTCAACATAAGTTAGCATCATAAATACCTGATAAAATTTATAAATATGGTATTACATAAATAAGATGATTAATATGATCATGTTAATAATTTATAAAGAGTTTATACTTTACTTATCTCTAATACTATTAGTGGATCCTTTAACCTGACACTTGTTTTTATCATTGTTTAAACCTCATATTAATCTTACAATCTCAAAGTTTTCTTTAACTTCTTTTTCTTGTTCTTGTTGTTGTTAATTTATATAGTTAACCTCCATGTGGTTTGACACCGATCTTGCCAGGTTATTTATTACTTTGGCACTCCTGCACTTGGGATAAGACATCAATCTTTTGACCGTGTCACTATTATTCAAAGAAAAATACAAAAATATGTTTTTATTTGTGTGCAAATGGTCAAATATCTCAAAAATAAATTATATTTGCATATTATATAGCATATTAAAAAATCATAAAAAATAGTCTTTTTATTTTACATGCGCATTGAATTTAATAACTGGTTTATTAAAGTCTTGAGAACTTGGTCTATATTTTAAAAATACCTAAAAAAATTATTTTGTTTCTTTTAATAAATGAGGCTGTGAACTTAAACATAAGATGCATTCATGATATTGAATAAAAAGACACTTTCTTTTATTTTTACATTTTGACTTTAGAATTACTAGGATTTAATCTAATAAGATAAGGACCTCCTTATCAAGAAGAACTTTTCTTAAACCTTAGACAAATTAACAATTAAAAAACACAACAATATCGCAGTTTATATCAGACAAATAAACAATACAGTTTACTTTAAGTAAGGTGTACTAGGAGTGATACGTCATCTCTATACACAACTAGTTCTCTTATCTAAACTCTAAGACTAGTTAGAGTCCCTAGTGATCAAAATATTAGGTGACGACTTAATCTGTTTTTTTACTAATAAAAAACAAGAATTCCTTATTCTCTCTCCCATCACTAGAGATTTCCTGACCTAAGAGGATGATTGTCGCGACGTTGTACATGTTCGACATATAATATTAATAACACCTTAACATATTCATTCTCGTGTTTAAATAATGAGCTATCCACATAACTCTAGGAATCAAAATAAAACACATTGTCCCCAATCTTTTAGCCGACTCTTTAAATAAGACATATGCCCATAAGAATGTTTCTTACGGAAACATCAATGAGTAGTCTTGAGCATAAATAACTCCACTCCAAGACCCTTTTTAATCATCCTTTAGAAATCAGATAACATAATACTCATCAGGTAGTCCTAGTCTAATCACATCTATATAAAAAATGTTTATCTAATATTTAATATCTAATATCTCTACTAATGCTACTCATGCGTGTAACTATCATTCAATAACTATCCAAGTTCAGAATTGTTCATCACTTCTCCTTCGCACTTCACCAGCTAGCTAGTAAAAACTCATCAGAGCTGTGGGAATACACACGATAAGCAGATTTGATTAATTTATCTTGTCAATATCAGAGTCCACGAGGACCTACACCCTTGGAGCCACGAACAAATGTATTTTGAAAATATATGATATGGAGCCCCGGCCCGATGAATGAAACAACCAACCAAAAGAGACAATTGGCTGGCTAGCATGCATGCATGAAATCAGGCCAAGGGAAAAGCAGTTAATTGAGGAGAGCAGTTGTTTACCAATAAAAGCTAGATGAGAGGCAAGACATGAAAATTCAAGGGGAATAAACTTTGCTATATCATGGGAAAATAGCAATGACAAGATATGCCCCCTTTGTCATTTTTTTTTAAATTAATGTAAATATTCGGATCAGCTTGCATGCTCTTTAATTAATTATACGGACCTTGAAATTAATAATCATATAAATTTTAATAACCTTAAAATTTTTTAGACTCAAACTAATAATTTTTAAAACATAAATTTAAAATATGACCAATTAAACTATACTTTCCAGAATTTTTTATTACGATACTGATTAGTGACAAAGCACTTCGATTCTTATTTTAGATATCTAGTTATAGTCATTTCGGAATGTATAGTGTGATCTTGGCCTCAAAAAAGGACCTTTAATTCACTAAGGGCAGCCATACATACCTTGTTTTATGATGATTGTCTTAAATTTGATTAAATATATTCACTAAGGGCAGCCATATTGTACCTTTAATTTACCATTGGCAACCAAGTATATTTACATTGCATAAATATATAATACACTTTTTATTGTGTATTATAATAGTTAACCTCTCATTTAAATAACAAGAGATATGTTTTTAGTTTGAGGGTATTATCAGTTTTTTATATTTTAAGTCATGGTTAGATTACTAAAATGTTTTTTAATTAAGTTAACAAAATCAATGCTTTCGATCAAGGGATATTTAAGTCTTTTCAAGTTGGTTATTTTTTATTTTTTATTTTATCAAGTACATTATTATATTTTACAATACTAAAATAATATTGAATTTTTAAAAGCTACTAGAATTTATGTTGCATGTGCCTGCGTGTAGAAAACGCCCACACATTTTAAGCGGCACATGTATCAAGAATTTACATTTGTATTTATTTTTTGCTTTTATTACAAGATTAACTTTTTATTTTGTTATTTAATTAGTATTAATATTTCTTATTTATTTATTTATTTTATTAAACATAAATAATTCCTAATAAATGCATCCATCGTTTTGTGCTCTTGCGTTAAAAATTAACATGAAACTTCACCCACAGCATAGCTTGGGAATAAGGCTTGTCAATCGCTCCATTCGCCATTGGCCCACTTGTAAGTAATAAAAGAATTACAATAAAAGGAAAGCGTTTTTCTTTATAGGATGGCTAATAAACTCGCAGGTTATGGAAATATTCAGAAAAAAGATGTGGAGGTAGTAGGGCAAGAAATAATGCGCTGTTTTTAGGTGAAATTGTTGACGCTGTCCCAAGTTGGAACACTGAAGACAAATATTTCATGGGGTTCCAAAGGTATACTTACTTGAATACTCGTCCCTTTTTATTTATCAACTTGGATTTTAATAGTGTGATTATTTTTTTACCCTTATGGTTTTTGGATGAAAGGCTATTTTTGGTATTTTCTTTCCTTGCTTTGATGCTCAGATGCGTGACTTCTCCTCCACCATGTTTGCTGGGATAAGGAGAGGGAGGATTGTAAGAAGGAGGGATTTTCTTAGGAAGGAGTAGAGAGGGTGATTCAAATTTTCCGATGTTGGGTTTCTAAGGTTCTGCCTTTCAAAACCACTGGTCGGGATTGTGTGGCCGGTGATGTTCACCGGTGAATGGAGCACAACCAACCCGGCGAGATCTTTCCTGTTAGTGTTGTTCTGCAACTTTTTTTTTCCTATCTATTTATTTTCTCTTCAGTCTCTCCAGCTCATGAATTTGTATGTCCCAAACCTTAATTAGACTCATAAATCCATGTTTTTTCAATTAGCATCTCGGTTTGTTTGGTGACTAGGTGGATTGGATTGCTTAAACTGGAACCTAAATTTGATGTCAAGCGTACACTGCAACCTCGATTTCTAGAATGAAATTTCTTTAGTAGAGGTAAATATAAACACCACGTAAATATAGAATTGAAGCGATGAGATCTCGACAAGTAATAAACATTATAAATAAGTTTTAAGGTATTCTTAACTCAAAATGAGAATTATAAATTTTAAATTTAAATTCATGATATTTATAAAATTAATGATGAATTACAATGGATAAAATAATAAGAAAAACAAGAAGATATGTAAACCCTTATCAAAAAACTTGTTTTGACAAATCAATAATAAGTGGGGTAATATTGAATTTAATAAGTATATATTAAGGGAAAATTTCATGATGATCTAAGTAAATAAATTAATGCATGAAATTCAAATCTTAGCGTAAAAGACACCAAATGTCTAGTTTTACGATATCGGTTATATCTCTCAATCTGATTATTGAATCATGATGAAATTTTTTAAGGAATCTCCATACTTATTGTTTTATCCTATGTTAAATTTTCATGTCAATCGGCTTTGCGAGAGTACTTACATTCGGGTAAATTAAAGATGACACACAAGTCATTAGCAAGGGCATCTTGGTAATTTTATCAAAATAATAGGGCTAGTGCCCAGTAACAGGTAATGAAACTAGTTACCTGTAAATGATGCTAGCGACTGGTAATATGTAGAGGAACTAGTTATCCCGTTATGGAGCTAGTACATGGTAATAGCAGTGGAACTAGTTACCTGGTAATGGGTGATGTAACTAGTGTCTGGTATTGGGCAGTGGAACTAGTTACACAGTAATGAGGTTAATGCTCGATAATAGACGAGAGAAATAATTAGCTGATAATGGAGCTAGTACCCGGTAACGGTCCAGTGACATCAATTTTTTCTAACATTGAGATATGTAATTTGAATTAAATTGACTTGTGTGGAGTTAATATTATCGAGATGATCAACTTGTCAGACTATAAATAGAATGTTGAATGAAACCTAATTGTTAAATAAAAATAGTATGTTTATGTTATGAATTATTGAATAAATAAAAAATTAAATTGATAAAAATGTAATCCTATGGAGATGAAGATTGTATTGCCTAAGAAGTAAGAATAAAAGTTCATTGACCATAATGATTGTTGTACAATCAAGGAATTCAATGGTATACATGTGTTGTATTTTAAATTATTTAATGAATTGTAATTGGTAAAATTTAAGAATTATGTACTATGCACATGGAGGATGTCAAAGAAATTATTATTAATAATATAAATATGTTGTATTAAGGTTATGTTGTTGCTAACATGATAAGAATTTGGTCTCAATTATAACAATATAATGAGATTCTAATGGCAATGACAAGATGATATAACAATATAATGAGATTCTAATGGCAATGACAAGATGACGTACAACAATGACTACCAATTGTTATGCCTATATATAAGATCATGAAGGGCTTGGTTCAAACATTGAAGACACATGAAAACGTTGTGTTATAATATTTTAAATACAAAGAAAATGAATTACCAAGGTTAAGATTTTGTATACATTAAATACGTGGTTTTCAGCAACAAGTAAGTCAGTTACTATTTAGAGTAATGTGAAAAAGTAAATGGAGAATTTTATAATTAGTCAGCCATATGAGTGATGAATAATGAGATTTTGCCTTAATGATGGTGGCTAGATAACAATAGGTTTTTGAATTAAACAGATTAATTAATTGATATATGTATAGTATTTATACTATTTGAGATGGAACTTATATGAATATTAGGAAAGTGATGGTAAATTATGTGGAAAATGAAGTAGTCGTGTGGCTACTCACATGATCGAGTTGGAATATGAGTTCGGATTATAGGATCGAGTGTATGTGTGTGTGTGTATTGAGTTGCATGTTGTGAAAACTTAGGTAGGTTCCATGTTAAGGGGAGATTTTACTAAAAATCTAAAAGAAATATTGGAATGTGCCATAAATGGGCACAAGAAATATTTAAGTTGAATATATTTATAAGCCAAAATTGGGTCGGAAATATAATGAGTTTGACAATTTATATGGATGAGCCATAATGGGTATAATAGATGTTAGGATTATAATTGATATTGAATCAAAAATAGAGAGAAAGATGATATAACAGATATTATAACAAATTAAATACGTTTGTGAAGTGAAACGAAATGCATAATGAATATGAGGTTTAAAGGAACACAATATAAAAACTTTAAAATAAATCCGTTAAATTAATAAGATAAAAAAAATAAATCATATTGAGCACATCTAAGCTAGATTGTAATTGTTTAAGTCACTACAAGGTGACTAAGATAGTTTGATGCTTATAATGATGAAAAGAGAACATAACAGTAGTTATGGAGAATATATTAAGTTTGAGAACTAATACAACTTCGAGGAGTTCATAGAAAAACTAAAGAAATAAGTCTTGCTTGTATAGTTAGTAAACATTAGCAATTACGATGATGCAAATGTTTATTATGATTTTTGTAGTTGTGTGAGTGTTTCAAATATTTTTCCTATTGAAGGCCTTAATATCTCCTAACTATTATTGAGCTATCTAACATTCCATTGGAAAGAGATTTTTGTATTTCAAATAAATACTTCTAGATATATATATATATATATATATATATATATATATATATATATAGATATAGAAAAGTATGGAAACCTTATTAATGTGTAAAGATATATTATGTATTATTGTATTCATTCACGTAATTATTAGATGGTGAACAGAGATTGCCCTGATGTTATAAAGAAAACAAATTCACATGTTTTCTTAAGTATAAGGCTTAGAGTTCCTTTATGAATGTAGTAAATTACGAGATGTTACTGATTAGTACTTAAAAGTGTATATTTATCAAGGTTTTATATCATCATTTTGCACTTAAAGTATCAATAACTCCTTAACTAAAGCATGTTTTATAATAACAAGTCTAATACTATAAAATGCCTTAATATATGGTAAATTTTCATCTTAAATGCAGGCCTATCACATAAATCAAAAGATTGATTGATGAGTTCAAGTATGGAAATTGAAAGAACAAAGAGAGGGCCAAACTTAGAAAAGAGATGTTGGTGCACTCCAAACTGGAACACTGTTCGGTAATTGGGTCATATCTCGAATTATAGATGTCCATATGACTTCAATTTTTTACACAGATTCAGTAAGACATAGGCCTACAACTTTCATGTTTGGATCAAGATCTAAGAAGGCCGTTTTCAAGTCCAAATTATAGCAACAACGAAAAAGTCCAAATCTGTCCTGCAGCCCGAATACTGTTCAGTGTTTGACCCATATCTGGAGTTCTAGAAGTCCAAATGACCTCCATTTTTTTTCCTGGAAAGCTGAGTCAATTTCCTACAACTTTCATGTTTTCCATAGGACTCAGTTTGGATGGTAGAATTTTTGTTTTATTCAGACAAGAAGATAAAGATTTTCACCAAGTCAAAAGTTGGCCACCCACTCAACAATTAGTCATCAAATCAATAATTCTGAATTTTGGCCTATAAAAGAAGGCATTTGCCATGCATTAGGGGGCTTGGTTGTTCAAATCAAGTTCATGCTCTTTATTTCTCTCTTTATATATTTTTTTTTATTTTTAAGTTTTGCTTTCATTAATATCTTGTTTATGCTTTTCATTTCCTTAGTTAACTTGTATTTTCTTTATGTTCTTGTTTTGTTTATTTATGTTTCTCTTCTTCATTATGTTTAGCTAAGTTTATTATGTCAAGGTGAAAAGGTTACACTAATGATGTAAGAATAAATTTAGTGTAAACTCAACATGGACCTTAATGTTTAATATTAACATGTCTTATCTTTTTATCTTACTAATTCTTAATACCTTGCTTGTTAAATGGTTAATCTAGATTTGTGTTCTATAACACTTAATATAATAAATGCTTAGCACTCTCATAGGCCAACCGTATGGTATTACCTACACCTGGGCTATGAAAGAAACTTGATTTGTTGTTAACATCAGTTAACATCATGAATTCCTGACAATATTTAAAAGTTTGGTGTTATGTAAATAAGATAATTAATATGATCATGTTAATAATTTATAATGAGCTATTAATGACAAATCATCCGATTGGAACCTCCTCCGTGTGTGGTTTCCAAATTGAGTAATAAGAGTTTATACTATACTTGTTTGAAATACCATTGGTGGATCCTCTAACCTTGACATTTATTTTTATCATTGTTTAATCATTACATTAATCTTGCATCTCAAAGTTCTCATTAATTTCTTCATCTTCTTTTTTTTTTTTATTATTATTATTACTACTACTACTACTGCTGCTGCTGCTATTATTATTATTATTATTACTATTACTATTATTACTATTACTATTACTATTATTATTATTATTATTATTATTATTATTTATATTCTTTTTATATTATATAATATATCTCTTTGATCTTTTCATAAACTTAGTATATAGGCTGGAAACCTGTGACCCGATCTTTTAGATCATTCTCAGGTATAACAACGCCATGTACTAAGTATTATTACTATTACTATTACTATTACTATTACTATTGTTGTTATTGTTGTTGTTGTTGTTGTTGTTGTTGTTGTCTTGTTATTTATAATTTATACAATTAACCTCTCTATGGTTCGATCTCAGTCTTGCCGGGTTATTTATTACTTTGACACTCCTGCACTTGGAAGAAGACATCAATCTTTTGGTCGTGTCAAGTTTTTGGCGCCGTTGCCGGGGAGGTAAATTCTTGTACAAATTATAGTATTTATTTTGTTTTCTCTTTTCACTTTTCTTGTATCTAACTTTGTTTCTTTTGTTTTCTTCTTCCTTATATTCTCTTTCTACACGTGCATGAGTGTTTGGTCACGTACATTAAGTGGTAGACTTTGTAGGGTATCCTCATCATTTTCAAAAAATATGGCTGAAGAAAATAACCAGTCACTTCATAATGAGAATAACCATATTAGGACACTTAGAAACCATATTAATCCTACAAGAACAAGTGCACCCTCATGCATAGTTTTCCCTCCTGATGCATCCCATTTTAATTTTAAGCCAAACATCATTCAACTTTTACCTTCTTTTCATGGCTTAGATCTAGAAAATCCATACTTGCATTTGAGAGAATTTAAAGAAGTTTGTAACACCTATAATGACTTAAATTATAGCATGAATACCATTAGATTAAAGCTTTTTCCTTTTTCATTAAAAGATAAAGCTAAAACATGGCTACAAAATCTTAGGTCAGGATCCATTCGTGCTTGGGATGAAATGCAACAACAATTTTTAAAGAAGTTTTTTCCATCTCATAGAACCAACTCTTTCAAAAGACAAATCACCACTTTCACTCAAAAACCAGGTGAAACATTTTACCAATGTTAGGATAGGTATCAAGACTTGCTTAATACTTGCCCTCATCATGGTTTTGAAACATGGAGATTGGTTTCACAATTATATGAAGGGTTAACACCTAAAGATAGGCAAATGGTTGAATTGATGTGCAATGGAACTTTTGAAGATAAAGACCCTAATGAAGCAATGGAGTACCTAGACTTGCTCGCTGAAAATGCATAAAATTGGGACACTACGGGCACTTATGAGGCACCAAGTAAAACCCAACCTCATACATCTAGTGGAGGTATGTATAATCTTAGGGAAGATCATGACCTCCAAGCCAAGTTTGCATCTTTAGCTAGAAAAATCGAGGCACTATAATTGAAAAAGAGTGGTCAATTAAAATCTGTTCAAGACATTATGTGTCAAATCTGTGAAACAAATGAACATGCAACCAATGATTGTCCAACTTTGCCTTCTTTCAAGGAATGCCTCCATGAACAAGCCCATGGTTTAAACAATTTTCAAAGGCCTAATCATAACTCATACTCGCAAACATACAAACCTGGTTGGAGAAATCACCCAAATTTCAATTGGAAGAGTGATAACAATAATGCACAAACTT
Organism: Populus alba; assembly: GCF_005239225.2. Taxonomy (NCBI): domain Eukaryota; kingdom Viridiplantae; phylum Streptophyta; class Magnoliopsida; order Malpighiales; family Salicaceae; genus Populus; species Populus alba. Next base: position 9,316,305 of record NC_133294.1, on the reverse strand, counting down.
CACAACCACCGTTTCAAGCACACCATAATTTTCAAAATTTTTATGGATATGCACCTCCTTATGCTTCACCTCCTAGAAGAAATCTTGAGGAAACATTGCATACATTCATTGAAAAGCAAGAGACAATCAACACTCAATTTGCTCAAAGCATGATAAATTTTAAAGATGCTCTTGCAAAATTAACATCTGCTCTCAGTTTTCAAGAGAAAGGTAAGTTTCCATCTCAACCACAACAAAATTCAAAGGGGCAATACAATGCAAATGCAAATAGTTCCGGAAGCCAACACATGGATCAAGTCAAATCAGTCATCACTCTTCGTAGTGGTAAGGTTATTGAAAAACCCACTCTTGAACCATGTAAGAAAATGATGAGTCAATCTCTGAGGGTAAGGAAGGGGTTGAATCTGAACATTGTGAAGAAAAGACTGATTCTCCGCCAGCACTTCCATTTCCTCATGTCATGACCAAACAAAGGAAAGTCAATCACAACTCTGAAATCTTTGAAACTTTCAAACAGGTAAGGATCAATATACCTTTGTTGGATGCTATTAAACAGGTACCTTCCTATGCTAAATTTTTGAAAGACCTATGTACTGTGAAGAGAAAACTGAATGTGAAAAAGAAAGCCTTTTTAGCCGAACAAGTAAGTGTTATTCTTCAGAACAATAATGCTTTGAAATATAAAGACCCTGGTTGTCCTACCATTTCTTGCTTTTATTGGAGAACATAAAATTAAAAGAGCCTTACTTGATCTTGGAGCTCGTGTGAATTTACTTCCATATTCAGTTTTTTAGAGTCTCAATCTAGGTGAGTTAAAACCAACTTCTGTAACTCTTTTACTTGCTGATAGATCTATAAAAGTGCCTAGAGGAATAATTGAATATGTGTTAGTACAAGTCGATAAATTCATTTATCATGTGGATTTTATTGTCTTGGACACGCAACCTGTTGAAGCATGTAATTCATTTCCTGTTATTTTAGGACGTTCGTTTCTTTCAATTTCTAATGCATTGATTAATTGTAGGAATGGACTCATGAAGTTATCTTTTAGAAACATGACATTGGAGATGAATATTTTCAACATTTGCAAGCAGCCTGGAGATGATAATAATTTACAAGAAGTAGATCATATTGAAGAATTAGTTCATGATCAACTTGAATCTACTTTGAGTAAAATTGAGTTGGATGAATCTGAAGATTTACAAATGATTTATTCTCAGGAAGAAATCACGGATGAAAAAGACACCAAAAATGTTGATGTCGATCTTTTATCAAGAGTGACAACAGATTTGACATCTGACATCTCACCAATCAATGATTACTCTCTTGATGAATCCTTACTTTCTCTTAGTTCAATGCCTTGGTTTGCTAAAAACATCAACTTTCTTGCTTTAGGAGATTTGCCAACTCACTGGAGTACTGAAGACAAAGGAAAGTTTTTGAACAAAATGAAGAATTTTTATTGCGATGACCCTAACTTATTCAAATATTATCCCGATCAAAAATTTCAAAGATGCATTCCTGACAATGAGGTAAGTAGTGTCATTAAACTTTATCATTCTGAAGTATGTGAGAGTCATTTCTCGTTGAAAAAGACGACTGCAAAAATCTTATAATGTGGATTTTATTGGCCCACCATGTTCAAAGACGCATATGTGTTTTGCAAAACTTGTGAAAATTGTCAAAAGTCAGGATTCATTTCAAAACATAAGGAATCTTTAGATAATCTTCTATTGACTTTTGAGGCATATCCTGGTGGAGATGTGCATTTCATGACTTATGACTCCATTTTCATAAAAAACATGCTCGACTTAGTCTTGGGAATCTGACTAAAAAAGACCATGTTTTCCAGTTTTTAAAAAAACTGGATGGGAAGCCTATCCCCAGCCCATAAAGGGCGTTTAAGCCATTCTTGGACGTAAAACCAAGGAAAGATATGAGCCACAATCACAACTACCTATACATACATATGCTTTTTCAAAATAAATAAATAAATAAAAAAAGAGAGAGAGAGAGAGGGTGAGAGAGACTACGGTTGGCCTACATATAGGTGGTATGATTGCATTTTCAATTTCTCATCTATAAATTCTTCTCTTCCTTCCCTTCATTTCTACTCAACTCGTACATTCATCAAATATAGAAGTGTGTAGAAATGGCAGGTTCCTTAAGTCATCACATAAACAATATTTGTGTTTTCAGTGGATCTAGTCCTGGGAAAGAAAAAGAGTTTTTAGAATCAGCAAATCATCTTGGTCAGGTACTAGCTGAGCGAAAGATTCATTTAGTAAATGGAGGAAGCAGCCTTGGGTTAATGGGGGGAGTGTCAATATCTGCATCTTTAGGAGGTAGTCAAGTTTTGGGGGTTGTCCCCAAAGCTTTAGCACAAGGGGACATTATTGGAAAAACAATTGGAGAGGAATTACAGGTCCCCACAATGTCTGATAAACTGAATGCAATGTTTAACCATGCTGATGCCTTCATTGCCTTACCAGGAGGTCTGGGCACATTGGAAGAGATCTTTCATATTTCCTCTTGGGCCCCATTGCACATTCACCATAAACCCATAGGTTTGTTAAATGTTAATGGTTTTTATTATAAGTTGTTGTCTTTTCTTGATCATGTTGTGGAACAAGAATTTCTAACATCTTCAGCACGACAAATCATAATCTTTGCTGTTATTGCTGAACAATTGATTGACCAATTACAATCTTTCATCCTTGTAATTAATCCCTCCATGAGTCGTATAAATTGGTCAACTAAGGAAAGCCGTAAAAAGCTTAGATTGGATTTGAGCCTTTGTTTGTAAAAACTTTGTGTCTTTTGGTTTTATTATTGTGTTTTGTTGTTTCTTATATTTGTTTAAGTGTGTTTCAGGTTTGTCAGTGTTCATTATTTCAGGTGATATCTTTTACACTCTATCTTTCTACCTTAAGACATTAAGGACAATGTCTTATTTTGGTTGGGGGGAATGGGTAGTAGTTGATAAATTTAAAAAAATATATATATTTAAAAAAAAAATTGTGTGTTTTCTATTTCATAAACTATTTGCAAAATTGTTGTTATTAGGATGGCAAAGTAAAAAGAGTTCTTTTGTTAAAGTGACTCTTGAGACGCATCTTAGTAAACATTCTTAACAGGGTCTATCAAAATACTTCTTGAAATATTTAGGTTTACAAACTCTCGTATTGGTCGCACTTGATTCTGCTCATATGCTCATTTAACAAGTATTTTTAAATCTTCATTTTCACACACACACACTTTAACATATGATTGTGGGTTGCACATCAGATCATTACATTATTTATGTTCTTTTGTTAAAGGTAACAACTAAGGGAAAGAGATAGTATATAATTTGTAAAAAAAAAAAAAAAAACAATGATAATAAAAAGGTAGATAAGTTTGGTTTTGTAGCCTCCCTAACCTAAGCAATTAAGCCTGAAGGGGTGTTTTAACACTTAATACCCTAAAATCAACTGACTTGGGAGCTATTGGCCCAACGCTTGTTACATGGGTTTAGGAGAAAAGCTTAAGGGAATCAAACATTGCACTATCTACGTATCAGTATCTATAACCCGAGTTGCTAAGCTCGTAAGGGTGTCTCACCACCTAATGCCCTAAGACCAACTAGTCTGGGAGTCATTAGCCTAAAACTCGATACATGGGTTAAAGATGCATTGTGTTTCAAGTTGTATGTGTATATAAATAAATAAATAAAGAAAAAGAAAAAAAATAATAATCCCAACCTAAGGAAGTTAGTCATAAACATTAGAACAAAAAAAAAATTTTCTTCCAAGTAAAGCCCCATAACTATATGTTGATATTTTGAGCACAAAAAAAAGGTTTAGTAATATCTTGTTTAAGAGGTATTAAGCAGATATTTGAATTTAATGAGAGTTTGTTTATCTGGATAAATTAAAGTAAGTTGAATGATGAATGCCTTGCTTTATGGAATTTGCAAATTATTTTTCTATTTTAACGCTTTGATTACTAGGGACTAGTAATAAGCTAGTTGGGGTGTGTGATTAGTACTTAAAGGTGCATATTTATCAAGGTTTTATATCATCATTTTGCACTTAAAGTATCAATAACTCCTTAACTAAAGCATGTTTTATAATAACAAGTCTAATACTATAAAATGCCTTAATATATGGATTGATTGATGAGTTCAAGTATGAAAATTGAAAGGACAAAGAGAGGGCCAAACTTAGAAAAAGATGTTGGTGCAGTCCAAACTAGAACACTGTTCGGTAATTGAGTCATATATCGAGTTCTAGATGTCCAAATGACCTTAAATTTTTACACATATTCAGTAAGATATAGGCCTACAACTTTCATGTTTTCATCAAGATCTAAGAAGGCCGTTTTCAAGTCCAAATTATAGCAACAACGGAGAAGTCCGAATCGGTCCTGCAGCCCGAATACTATTCAGTGTTTGGCCCATATCTGGAGTTCTAGAAGTCCAAATGACCTCCATTTTTTTCCTGGAAAGCTGAGTCAATTTCCTACAACTTTCATGTTTTCTAGAGGACCTAGTTTGGATGGTAGCATTTTTGTTTTATTTAGACAAGAAGATAAGGATTTTCACCAAGTCAAAAGTTGGTCATCCACTCAACAATTAGTCATCAAATCAATAATTCTGAATTTTGGCCTATAAAAGAAGGCATTTGCCATGCATTAGGGGGCTTGGTTGTTCAGATCAAGTTCATGCTCTTTATTTCTCTCTTTATATATATATTTTTTAATTTTTAAGTTTTGCTTTCATTAATATCTTGTTTATGCTTTTCCTTTCCTTAGTTAACTTGTATTTTCTTTATGTTCTTGTTTTGTTTATTTATGTTTCTCTTCTTCATTATGTTTAGCTAAGTTTATTATGTCAAGGTGAAAAGGTTACACTAATGGTGTAAGAATAAATTTAGTGTAAACTCAACATGGACCTTAATGTTTAATATTAACATGTCTTATCTTTTTATCTTACTAATTCTTAATACCTTGCTTGTTAAATGGTTAATCTAGATTTGTGTTCTATAACACTTGGTATAATAAATGATTGGCACTCTCATAGCCCAACCGTATGGTATTACCTACACCTGGGCTATGAAAGAAACTTGATTTGTTGTTAACATCAGTTAACATCATGAATTCCTGACAATATTTAAAAGTTTGGTGTTATGTAAATAAGATAATTAATATGATCATGTTAATAATTTATAATGAGCTATTAATGACAAATCATCCGATTGGAACCTCCTCCGTGTGTGGTTTCCAAATTGAGTAATAAGAGTTTTATACTATACTTGTTGAAATACCATTGGTGGATCCTCTAACCTTGACATTTATTTTTATCATTGTTTAATCATTACATTAATCTTGCATCTCAAAGTTCTCATTAATTTCTTCATCTTCTTCTTTTACTACTACTACTACTACTACTACTACTACTATTACTATTATTATTATTATTATTATTATTATTATTTACATTATGTTTATATTATATAATATATCTCTTTGATCTTTTCATAAACTTAGTATATAGGCTGGAAACCTGTACCCGATCTTTTAGATCATTCTCAATATAACAACGCCACGTACTGAGTACTATTACTATTACTATTACTATTACTATTAGTGTTATTATTATTGTTGTTGTTGTTGTTGTTGTTATTGTCTTGTTATTTATAATTTATACAATTAACCTCTTTGTGGTTTGATCCCGGTCTTGCCGGGTTATTTATTACTTTGACACTCTTGCACTTGGGAGAAGATATCAATCTTTTGGTCGTGTCAGTTACAAAAAAACTAGTAACTAAAAGATTAATTCAAATTACTTATGACTTTTCTAATATTTAAAAATCATAACAAGTTGTTAAATAATGTATTTGATCTTCAAATATAAATCAATCAATTATTGAATTGATAATAAATTAAATTATTTAATTTATTTAATCTTATTATATTTAGAATTATGATTTATATTTATGTCAATTTATTACTTGATCTTTAAATATAAACCAATCAAGAAAGAATGCCTTCTTAAATATCAAAAACTTATATAAAACAATTGAAGTATATAGATAATAAATGAATCTTAAATTTATATTGATCACATAGAGAGCAAGATTAAGATAAGAATCACTCCTTTCATTTCACAAAAAAAAAAAAAAACCCTTCTTCTTATTTAGATATCTCAAAATGCATTTTTCTTATATATATAAAGAATCAAACACCTAATTAAAAATGGAATTCACATATTTAATGTTCAACCATATTTAATTTTAAAGGATAATTTAGTAAAGACAATAAAAAGTGTTTGCGTTGAATTAATATTCCATTTTTTAATTTATGTTAAAAATCCAATTGAACTCTCTTTGGACGAGAGAGTATATGATAACTTTTTATTTATTTTAATAAATTATGTATGATAGAATGAAGATTAAGAAGAATATTAGGATTTGAACTGAAAATAAAGACATAGGGCCATAATGTAAAAAATAAATAAAGATTATAAATGTTGGTGTTTTAAATCACAATGCCTAAGTAAATTCAAATGATTTTTATTTATAGAAATCCATCAAGGATGAAGAGATAGAAAATAACAATCACAGTATGATAAAAATAGAGAATTCTTTATTGATAATATATTCATTTAGAAAATAGACCTTTTTTTTTTATCTATAAATATAAATTTAAATAGAAACCTATTGGTGATGTTTATGACATCCACTATGAAGTAATTTGAACATATTAAACAGAAAGATAATTTTAAGTAAATGATAAAAAAATATTAACTAATGGATAGGTACTTCATCATATCGGAACTCATAGAACTTTATTAATATAATCTGTGGGAGTGAGATTTTATTTCTTTTCAATAATTGATAACATCTATAATATGATATATTTTTTTAATAAAATGAATGTCAAAAAATTGATTCAATTACATTATGAGAAAATGGACAAATAACAACAAAAACACTAACATATAATATTCCATTGCTAGTTTTTAATGAAAATAGCGACGGGGAATTTTTTTCAACAATTTCTAATGAAAATAATAATGGAATACATTTCATTGATAATTTTCAATGAACTAAAAAAAATAAACAATAAAATTTTTGTTGGCAATTCTGTCAAAAAATTGACATTTCAGTATTTACTGATAAAGTATACTCCATCAACAAATATATCTAAGTTTCTTCTTTCTCCTGTAAAAAAAATATTGGTGCTCCTTGTTTTTCTTATAAATTGAGCCACCACCCATCGCCATCTTTCAATATCTAAATGTAGTGTTAGCATCCATCATTGAAATTTTTTGCAAAGCATCGATACACAAAATATGCAAACCCACCCATTGTTTGTTTAATCCATTTATGTTTTAGGTTAATTTATTGAGGGTTTTTTATATATATATATAATACTTGTAGTTTAATTGTATATTTAAGTGTTTAACAACTTTTTCCTAAAGAAATTGTTGTATTAATGTATGATTTATATATTATGGTTTGTTTAAGTAAAATATTTATTAATGTTGATATTGATGAGTTAAATATAATATTGAGTATTGGTGAACATAGAAAAATAGATGAATAAGATGACATTGATCAACTTGAATTCAACAAAATAAGAACATTAAAATGAAGAGAAGGATTCTAATTAAAGGATTTTGAATTGGTTTAGATGTAAAACAATCAATATGTAATAAAACTAACATTGTAAAATAACCAATATTGCATTGATTTACATGTAAAAAAATAAATGTTAAAATAATCAATTTGTTAATTCATGAAATCTAATTAGATGACATTTTTTAGTAGAAATTAACTATAACTAAAAATCATCAGCTTTTCAATGTGCAAATCCATAATAAAATGCTGATTTTATCCTTGGTGGGAAATGTTAGTTTTAGGGGCATATGAGTCTTTTCCATAGGGCTATCAATAATTACGTTAAATAATAGTGTTAATTAACAATTTCATGATTTTTATATAGTATAATTACCAAATAACCCTTAAAAAATAAACTCTCTCTACCATGGATGCAAGGTCATTTTAGTTTTTTTGCTATGGTTTTTTTTTTTTTTTGGTAATTCTCATGTAGGGTTAGAGGTGATTTGGTATTTTAATATATATAAGTTAATTTAAAATTTAAAAAGTTGTTGGTGTTTATTATGCATCACACATGCTACCAAGTAGGCGTCGCCCAAGCGTTTCAGCTAGCACGTGCGACACCCACACAACATCGAATGTCACTGTCTAGGGTGGCATTCAATGCGCCTTACCATAAAGAGATGCATGTTTACCGGCGGCGTGAAGAGAGGTGTCGGCAAGAAGTTTTTCCCTTTATCCCTCTTTTCCCTCTCTCCACCTAGAAAAACATGCTGACCATTGCAAAGAAACAAAAAAGTCTAGTTATTTGGTCTTGAATCAATTATTAAGGTAATTTTTTTTCAATTTCATCCCTTGATGCTTTATTTTTATATCAAGTCTGGTCCTTATTCTTTTAATTGCAATCTATTTGGTTTTGGATCATTTATTAAGTTAATTATTTTTTTTAATTGCATCCATTTACACTTTGTTTTTATATTAGATTTGATTCTTATTCTTTTAATTATAATATTTCAATCCTTTATTGTATTAATTTGTCTTTGAATTTCACACATTGATATTATTTTTATATCAAATATGATCCTTATTTTTTTTAGTTGTTCTTATTATTTTCTTAATTGATTTTTTTTTTTAATTTCATCCCTTATGATTTATTTATTTTTTCTTTTTGAGTCAAATTTGGTTTTTTTTTTCCTTTTCAAATCATTTTATTTAAATTTTTTTTCATGTTTATCCTAATTATTTTGGTTAGTATAGAATTTTACATTGTTATTTTTTTTGTTTTCCTTTTATGTTGTGATCTGGTCTTAAGATATGTTATAAATTGAAAGGTTGGACTTGGTTCATTTTAGTAATTTTAATTATTTTTAAAAATTCCATCTATTATCATTGAGTTCGTTGAAAATTGATTTTCTTTGTTTTTTTTTATGTTTTGATTCTTTTATGAATTTGATTTAACACTTGAATTCAATGTTTTTTAATATTTAAGGTTTGATATAATACTATTTGTGGGTTTTGATATCCTCATTTGGGTTTGTTTGCACTTTTTTTTTTAGTATTTTTTTTATAGATTTTTTTTTTTGATTTCATAATTCTATAATTCTACAGTTTAATTAATGAAATTTGACAAAGATTATTTTTTAGTTCTCTTTTTATTATGTTTATGATTGAGCCATTATTTTTTCTCCGCTTTTTAGAATACAATAATAACGCTTTAACATCGTTTTTATCAACTATAAAGAAATTAACCCAGCCTGTGGTGAATCACGGCTAATCAATTTAGTCTATATACTAAAAAGGAGGTCATCCTTCTCCCTTTACCCTGCTCTTCTCAAATTTTTTCTCTCTCCATCTCCATCATCCACGCCAACTATCAAAACATAACAAAATCTGAACTACTAAGACGGATTATATATATATATATATATATATTCAAATCTTGAAATGCCCGGTAGAACCAAAATAAAATTACCAACACCTGGTTTAGAAACAAAAAGACTTATTGTATCAAATTGATAAAGCTTTAGTTTCATGTCAAGTTTTCTTTGGTTTTATGACTTAATTTATCCTTTGAACAAGTCTATAATTGTATCCTTGTACAATATCTAATCATGCAATATGTTATTCTATAAAAAAATTACATTCTTTTTAATAAAATCATTTTTGTATTTCAAAAATTCTCGTGAACTATACAAGAATACAATTTTATTTTTTCAAGAAAAATGAGATTGTAATGGATGAACAATTTCAAGACTCTTATTTCATAAAATATCTTGAGAAATTAAATATGGAGTAGGTTCATGGGATCCACAGAAATACTATAATGTTAGCTAGCTTGCTCTAAGATACGAGAGAGAGATTCTCACTTGTCAACTATGAATGAGATGCCAAAAATCCTGCAAATGAGACTCTCTGCTAGATTGACCTTCTCTTCCTGAGAAGAGAGCAATAATGATATCCAGCTAGCTAAACTTTTCATGTAAACAATAATGATATCCAGCTTAGGCTCAAACCAACACACCAAAACAAACTCATATATATATATATATATATATATATAGTAAGGTGAGCTCCTGCGAAGAGATTCTCATGACTCGAATCTGTAATTAATACTTGATTAAGAAGCTGTCTCTTGCTAAACAATTACTTGGCCACCAAACTCTTTGCATTATTATTGTACGTCTCCCTAAACAATAATGATATATAATAAGATATGGAAAGCTTGATACACTTGATATATCCTAATTATCGTCATATCCTATTTATTTTCCCAAATAAAATAAAATTGGGAGAGAATAACTGGCACCTAGCTGCTTGATTAGGAACCCCACTGTCTAAACACACTTCACACACGTTCATGCGGACAGGGGAAGCCACCAAATAATGCAATCAGAATCAGCCAGAGCGCGAGCAATGGATTGCAGGAACACTAAAAAACATCCTCCGGTAGAAGGAAAAGAAAGGCTCACTACGCTATTCGTCCATCCTGGCGTGTTTGGCTTTTGAAGTGAAACCACAAACTTTATTTCACGTCATTTTCTCAACATTGTTCAAGGAAAAAAAAAAAACAAAGTGATCTATGCAATCCAAGAATGTGCAGGTTTAGTGCTTGTAGATGTGCATTATGGGTTTCATTCTAAGGAAGTACTATTATTCGCTGTTTTCTGGTAGGTAGAAGTGTACATGAATTTTGTGGAGTATAGAACGAACGGGAAAAATATAGAACTAACTCATAAAAACAAGAGACAAATAAAGTATTCTGTAGAACTTTCAACCATTCTTTCCTCATTGCATTAATTGTCATGTATCTTAACTTTAAACATTAATAACTTCCAGACTGAGATGAGAGATCTCAATCTCATAGTTCCCCATGCTTATTTCAGGGGATCTGTATGCCAGCATTTAAGAGATGAATCAATGAAACAGCCTCGTAAATGTGCACATAATTGAGACATTCTAACCAGAAGAATCATACTGGTTTCGCCCACAACGGTCACAAGTGGTGGAAGCAACTGGCATCTTTTCTGGTTTGGCCGCCTTCATCTTTGGTAGATCAAGTTCCAGAACTTCATGCAGAGTCTTTGATCCTTCTTGGAGCTCATCCGAACTGAAAAAGAAAAAATTATTCCAGGTTATACAATTTTCCCATAAGGAAATAAATTTTGTGACAACATTGTTTCCTGATTAAACGTGGATTCCAACTTTTACTGCCAGGTAAATAGCATCTCAGTATCTTGTTCACGAGTCAACAATAATGCAATAGCAGGATGATGATTTACAGCATACCACATAAATCTTGTTCAACAATGTAAGGTGGGTCTTTGAATACATAATTGCATGTGGTGCAGATTTTATTTGTTTCATTTTTGCCAAAAAAAAATGCCATCCTTAATTGGCATGACTAGTCTTGTGACAGAATCTTTTCAGATACATTTCTAAAAATGTTCCAGTATAACTAAAAGATTTTTGAGGCATCATTCACTACATTGAATCCGAAGAAAGAAACCAAGTGTCCACTACAAATTAAAGGGCCAAGCAAATATGAAAGGTTAATATCAGGTTTCAATAAGGTCCTAGTTCTTTGTGAAAAGCATAAAGGCTTAGTACAGGATAATAATCTTGGATAGTGACTGTTCATCCAGGCACCTTTCTCTCTTAACCCATATCAGATCAATCTTGTTTATTACTTGGATTGTATGGAAAGAGATACCATCAAACCAGATCATTCTCGAGATACTTATACTTTCGGTGACATTATAACATTTAGCACTCGTCAAACATCTTCCTTACCTAATGGAAAGTGGAGGAGTTAACCGGACAATAGTGTCATGTGTAGGCTTAGCAAGAACTCCTCTTTCCTTCAACTTCAGACAAATATCATATGCAGAAACAGGGGACAAAGTCTTGCTATTGAACTCCACAGCATTGAACAAACCTCTACCTCGAACTTCCTTAATGATGTCTGGAAACTGTTGCTGAACCTTAAGTAGCTGATGCCTGAGTTCTTTCCCCAAATGGTAGGATCTATTGAATAGGAAAACATCCGGTAATTCACAAATTAATCGGCTTTTTTAAAGGGAAAAAACAAAAGCAAAGAAGGAAGGTAAATGGGTTAGAGAGATTTCACAATATAAAATGTGGCAAAACAAGTTTAGCTGTAAATAAAACATGAATTTTTCATAGAATTTTGTTTCTAAATGAGGTTCTAAGAGATGTTTTTCAAAACACTGACAAATTGTTTGCATATATTTCCAAAATAACTCATGTTCAAAAAGTTCCAAAATAAGCTTCCTCATGTTTAAGCACACAATTTTGTCATAGAATGCTGTTTCGAGAACATGTTCTAATGGAATTCAGTTAAAAATAACCATCTATTGTTTGGAAATGTTTTCAAAGTAGTTCACTCAGATACCCCACACCTAAAAACTCTCCAACTTCTCAGACAATTGAGAATGCAAAAGCTAAGCATTTAATCAAAATTTAGTCACAGAAGTTTAATTTAATGTGGATAACACATGATACCTCTCAGCAAGCCTTTCTTCTTTGATCACATCTAATGAAACAATGGCAACTGCACTGGCTAAAGGATTTCCCCCAAATGTGCTGGGAATAATCACAAATAAAACAATGAAGAGTTCTCTTAAGATAAATGCCAAAGCAACATAACACTTGTAACAGAAAGAAATGAAGACTACTTAAAAAGAAATGATGATGCGGTAAGAGTATATAATTTAATATAATAAATTCAAAATGCAAAAACAAATGCTTAACCTATCTTAAAAGACAAGATAACAAGGAGAAAAGCTGTATTCTGGCATCAAATTCACAAAGAAATAATCTACAGTCATAACTCTCACTGGTTCATTATATTTGACACTTTTTAACACTTCAAGGTCACCAACTACATGCATTCTCAATGTTATTACGCTGATTCAAATTATTAGGCTCTCAACTAGAAGATTCAATTTGATTATTTTGTTAGGCCTCAAACCAGTTGCACAACCGATGTGAACTATCTATCCCCATCCGTGGAAGCAGAAAACTAGGACTAGGACTAACCAGTCAACATTCAACATAAAGAAGGCTTTTGGTTAGGTGAGGACATCATATCCGAAACATTGTTTACGTACACATATGATCATAGATAATAGAACGTAGCCCAAACCATTGAGAGACTGAGTTTTAACTTATGTTTTGGTTTAATCTATTTGAACTTTTAGTTGAGGTTTATTGATTAGACTTTATTTGTTGGCCTTGATTTAATTATTATTGGGTATTCCCCAATAATAGTTGAACTCTTAAACTATTTGATTCCTCACCCATCATGCTTGACGTCCAGAACGTTAAAGGTTTAGAGCAACATGCTCCTCACCCCTTCATGTTTGACATCTAGCACATCATAGGTTTAGAGCAATATGTTGAGCTTCCTGATCCTTTCCCCCTGACACGTGATGAGAAAGATGAAGATAATCCTAATTTACTAGGTTATGTCCAAACTATATCTACTAAAGTTTCAAATAGTATTTGTTCTACTCAAAACCCTTAGTCATATAGTGTTGTTCATGGCTATGAACCTAGAAAGGTTGTAAATCTTCTTTCTATGTCTTGCCACTCTAGAATATCTAAAATATTTGATTCATTCGAGTCTTTTGCATGTATAATTCATAATTTACATGTCGAGATTATAAAACATATTCAAGTAAGTAATGAACAATACAATTTTCGAACTGATTTACATTAATCTCACGATGCACTTAATCTTAAGATTATTTCATGATACATATTAGACCTTAACGGTATCCTTTGAAAACCAATCATAAATTGCAAGTGAGTAGTGTTAAACCATTCAAAGTGTTGCAAATGATTAAATCAAATAATTATATCATTAAATTGCTACTAAACTTTGATATTAGCTCTACTTTTGACATAAAAGATCTCATTATATATAAAAACACAACAACATATCCCTGATGATCCTTTTGAAATCTCTGCCCTATTATCCTTATCTTTGGCATTAAAAGGAACATATTAATGCTACTTTGAATATACAGGTTTTTACCAGGGAAGGTGAACTTCAGTGAATTCCAGTATATGAGCTAAACAATCAGATTCAGACTATACTTGAATTATTAGAGAGACATCACAACTTAATCACATTCTTTGAAAGTATTATTGGAGCTGCCTTGAACTACACTTGACAGGGTTTAGTTTCTCCAACCCCAAGAGAGTTGGTGGGGACACTGAACCCAAGACATTGTTTACATACTCGTATGATTATATATGATGGAGAGTTGTCCAAATCATTGCAAGATTGAGTTTTAACTTATGTTTTAGTTTAATTTATTTGAACTTTTAGTTAAGGTTTATTAATTATGTTTTATTTTTGGACTTGATTTAATTATTGTTGGGTATTTTATTTAGTGGGCTATAAGCCCAATTATTTATTCTAGTTAGGATTTTAGTATTTATATCCTATTTTTCTTTAGATAGTTTTTGAAAAATTAAATAAAAATTGCAGAGTTGCAGACTTTTCCAACGCTCATTCTTCTCTTCTTCAGTTTTTTCATTTCTTTTTTGGCTTCTTCTTCTTAGCTTATTCTTTTCTTTCTTATTGGATTTTAAATCTCTTTTAGTCCCGCATCAGATTTGGATCGACTTTGTGTAAGGTACTTTAGATCAGCTAATAATTGCTGGTTCATATCCATTCATATCAGGACTCAGCTCCAACTTGTTTGGCTATGTTATAGTTCGTGCATTATACAATATCAAATTGAACTAAGCTGACTTGCAAACACCATGCCAATCCTTTGCAAAAAGAAAAGTTCTGATTTTTCATCTTGTTCATTCTTTTATTCTTAAAATAATTTTCTTCAAAAAAATTAAAGTTACACATCTTTGCAACAGTATTTTGACCAAAATAAACTCAAGTTGAAACTAAATGTCTCAGTGAAATTTTCCCAATCAAGATGTATAATTGATGAATAATGCTGGCCCAGATATAGTATGCAGTATTTTCTATTGGCAAATTAGCACTGTCAGAAGACAAACAACCAAAAAAGTAAACAATTAAAGTAGCAAACCTTCCATGTTCTCCTGGTCGAATGCAAAGCATTACATCTTTATCTGCAAGTACGGCACTGACAGGTATCACTCCACCACCCAATGCCTTTCCTAGAATCTGAGCAGAACAACCACAGAAGCATGTATGGAGGTACATTAGAGAAGCAAATAATTTGGTTGAGTCACTACAACCAATAAGCATTCATTATCAGTCAACTATAGTCTGGAGAAATTTTTAGTCAAGATGCATGAAGAAAGGTTAGACAAGTAGGTCACCGATCAAGCAAGGTCTGATAGCTATATTGCTCCACTTATAAAATGTTATTATCAACATTCTAACTTTGGATATTAATTATCTCTTGCAGGTTGAAATTGGGAAGGTTTTGACCAACTTGCTTATTTGCAGCATTTAAATCTCTATTCATATCGGACATCAAAGAAATCATTTAAAACATGGGAAAGAAAATATGGAGACCCAACATGAATGGTATAAAGCTGACGTTAGTTCTAGTTCTAAGAAGTTAGTTCAACAGTATAGCTATAATTTGGGTGTCATGTTTCATTTTATAATCAGGTGAAAAAAATGAAAACATGGCCAGGTATTTAAAGGACAAGCAAGAATTTGAATGCCTTGTTTGAAGTATCAGCCACTTCTTTTAAACTGCACAATAAGAATTCATAGCACCTTTCTTGATCCTAAGCAGATAACATTTATTGATTCGAAAACCAAATTATCACAGTATTGCAACAATTGTCTTGCATGCAACTCCTATAGTTTTTTTTTTGATAAATGTAGATGATTTCATTACAGAGAAATTACTGAATTATAATGAGAAGATTTAGACATTCTCCCCAAACAAAGAACAGTATAGAAAACAAATATTAAAACAGGAACTCCTTACGGTTTACAAATTTTCATTGGAAGCAGAAAGATGAAATAAGCTCACACAATGAAGCGTGGCTATTTTAAGGCCAAACTACACCATCAAGAATTGTTAAAAGAACATACGGAGGGATTGTTCAAAAATCAGAAGTAATTTGGAAATTCATTACTCCTATTAACAAAGACAATTCATGCTTTTCAACACAGAAATGTGCCACTGACATATTCACATCAAATAGTTGGAAGATCCCGTCAAAAATAAGAAAAGGGGCCTTACTACGACATCAGGACGAACTTGTTCCCAATCACAAGCCAGCATTTTTCCTGTTCGTGCTAAGCCAGTTTGAATTTCATCAGCAATCATCAGAACATTGTATTTTGTGCAAAGATCTCTGACAGATTTTAAGTAACCATCTGGAGGAATTATAACCTGCCAACCATAGAGAATAGTAACCAAATATAACAGTCTCAATAAATGAGGAGACAGAAATAACAAAAGGAATTTAATTTAAGAGGTGAAGGACGAATCACTCACCCCAAATTGGGGAAGAATAACTTTCAGCCTTTGTCAAAAAACAAGTGGGCTTGAATACAAATAGGCATTTGTCAAAGACATTTTATGTAAAATGACCAGGTAAATTGGAGACATGATAGAAAATTAGCTATTTAAGGAAGACAATTTTCAAGAAAACAGATCGGGCATAGGTTAGCTACTTCTTCAAATTCAAAAAATCTAGTTCAGCAATAAGCTGAGTAGCTATCATTTTCTGTGTTAAATGACAAATCCAAATGTCTAAAATACCTGCATTAGACTCGACAGAACAGGAAGGTATTCAATATAAGTAGAGAAGGAGTAGATAAATTCAATCCTACTAAACATGATTTCACCAGCATCCTTTCTCGCTTAGTTCTAAGTTCATATATGAAATAAAAGGGACTATAATTGATACGAACCCCATAAATATATAGATCTAGAAACCCATAGTCAAATCACCCCTTCCCAGAAAGTTAAATTCAGGCTTCTGATTGAACTTGACACAACAATAACCTATACCAAGACACTAAGATTATAAGTAATCAACCCCTACCCAAAACCTATAATCAAGAAGCGAACGAAAAGTATAAAAGATGATGCGAACAAAGACGCCACAAAGCTTGGCTAATTCTTCGATAAGTTAGAGTTGTTCAATATGAAACCAAGAGTAAGAACAAACTGGCACACACAAGTTTTATTTCTAAATAATCAATCCATCTCTTATTAATTTTTTTAAAACCTAAATACAAGCTAACCCTATTTATATTAGGTAAAATGTCATTAACAATTATGGGAAAAAAAAATTCTAAAAAAAATAGAAAAAAAAAATCATAAATCAACAAGGAAGCTAATACAATTCTCACACAGTAGCTTCTAGACCCTATCACGAGGTCTTCCCAATATCCAATTGACCTGAAATTTTTAACTTTATATAAAACAAGACCTTTGAAACTTTTGGTAAAAGTTTAGTCTAATCCAACATTGAATCGAAAATTATCCTTATTAGTGTAAAAATATGCATAAGAAGAAATATGTCCAAAACCAAATCTAATTGTCACACTCTTGATTGGATCGTATCATTGGCTCTTCAAAAATATTTGACCTCTAATCATCACCTTGCTTGAATGTTAAAACACTTTCAAAAGACATATTTACTTGATTTTATGATTTTGATCTTCTTTTTCTTTCTTTTTTATAAAAAAATATTGTAAACTAGATCACAAATTATCAACTTTTTTTATATTATGCCAAAAGTCATAATAAAAGGATATAACTTGATTTTAGAGCTTTACTCTAATATCAACTAATGCAAACTTCGTGGATATAAAGTTCCAGAAACCCACAGTCAAATCAACTCTTTCCCAAGAAAGCTAAATTCAGATTTATAATTGAGCTTGACACAACAACTTGTGCCAAAATACCAAAACTATAAGCGATTGAATTCCCACCCAACGATTATAGAGAATCGCGAACAAGAAATATATAAGTTTTGTGGAGTCAAGACTAGTTCGATAATTAAATTAAGAGAGTTTTCGTTCATACAATAATAATTTTTGAAATCACACAATAGAGTATTAAGCTTGTATTTATTTTTATTTTCTTATACTTTGGTTTCAACAATTATTATTGCAAGTGAGGTTTTGTTCAATATTTTTTGGTTCTTCATTAAACTACTCCAACAAATGAAAAAATTGATCAAGCTTCGTGACGTCTTCTATACTTCTTGTTCATCTTTTTATAAGCATTGGGTGGAGATTCAGTTACTTGTAATTTTGGTGCCTTGATACAAGTTATCATTGTGTTAAACTCAATTTCAAACTTGACTTAGCTTTTTTGGAAAGAGTTGATTTGACTGTAGATTTCTAAATCTTTAAATCCATGAGGTTCGTATAAGTTGAAATCAGATAGGGTTTTAAATCAAGTTATATCTTTTTTATCTTTTTTAGTTTTTGCATTATTTTATCGTTGTCGTCATCTAAACACTTAGTTGCGTTAGAAGTAAAAAAAAAAAAGGTAGATTATTTGTGAGTTGATTGTTTACAATTTAAAAAAAAAAACAGGATCAAAATTAGGTTAATATATCTTTCAAAAGCGAGTGAACATCCAAGTAAGGTGATGATTCGAGGTTGAATCTTTTTTAGAAGAGTTGAGATGATGTGATCCAAACTAAATCAAAATATCCATTACATGTGTCAAGTGAACTTATTACAAGATCAAAAGTTAAGGTTAAAAAGGAATTCAATGGTTTAGTTCAAGATATTTGGGCTTTATTTCTTACAAGACTTGCGGATTCAACTTATTTTTCTACTTACACACAGATTAGGTTTATTTTATATAATACACAGTTTTACACTAATATGCATAATTTTCAATCTGACTGTTGGATCAGGTTGGAAATTTATCAGAATTTTTCAGAGATCTTGTTTTGTATTGGGTTAAAATTCCAGTTGAATCGGATATCAAAAAGGCCTTGAGGTAAGATCTAGTCCATAAGCTATTGTGCGAGAATTGCATTAGTTTCCTCATTGATTAAGGATTCTTTTACCTATTTTATTTAGAACTATTTTATTAATTTTTCAACATTATTTAGGATGTTAGTATAAATAGAGTTATTTAACATGTAAAAAAATTAACAAGAGATGGATTGATTATTCAAAAATAAAACTTATGTGTGAATTTGCTCTTATTCTTGGTTCCTCATGGAAGTACTTTAACTTGTTAAAGAATTAACTAAGTTTTGTAATGTCTTCAATACTTCTTGTTTGCGTCTTTTTATAGATGTTGAGTGGAAGTTCAGTTTCTATAGTTTCGGTGTCTCAGTATAAGTTACCAATGTGTCAAACTTAATCACAAGTGTGAATTTAGCTTTCTTAAAAGGATTCATTTGATTGCGGGTATTTGAATTTAGCTTGATATCAATTGAAAGTGCTTTTGTTATTTTGAGTTGTTTAAATCTTATTCCATTAGTTTCTTAATTTTTGGTGTCTTTTTATATGTTTTTTTATCGTCCATATTTCGCACGAATTCTTATTGGTATTCACATTTTCATATTCATTGTTTTGTATTGATAATTCATGATCTTTATTACTTAATAACTTATCAATGAATTAACCAAGTTTCATGGCGTCTTCTTTTTTTCTCATTCACATCTCGATAATAGACATTGGATGGGGATTGGTTACTTATAGTCTTGATACCTCGATACAAGTTATCGTTGTGTCAAGTTAAATCACAAGCCTGAATCTAGCTTTTTTGTGATTGATTGATTTGATTATGGGTTTTAGATTCTTATATCCATGAGGTTCGCATGTTGAAAAAATAATAAAATAGTTCTAAATAAAATAAAATAAAAAATCCTAAATCAACTAGGAAACTAATACAATTCTCACACAATAGCTTTTGGACCTTATCGCAAGACCTTCCTGATATCTGATTAACCTGAAATTTTAATCTTATATAAAATAAGACCTCTAAAAATTTCTAGTAAAATTTAAGTCTGGTCTAACGGTCGGATAAAAAATCATAGTGTAAAACCATGTATTAGAAGAAAAAAGCTCAAAACTGAATCTGATTGTCCAACCATTGCATGAATCATATCAGAAGTGCTATTCGACATAAACACTCTATGTTAGCTAATGAGAGTCATTGAAGAAATTGACTATTAAGCTTTGTTCTTGCATCTAAGGTTTGAAAACTAGAAAATAAATCTTTCTAAAGTCTAGACAATCCAAATTTATTTAGTTGAGTTGTCTGACAATAATTGGGGCAAGCCAAGCGATTGCCAAATAATTAACAAGAGAACCACCACAAGTTCAATGGGAAGGGAACCTAGTGGTACCAAACTTGGGCTTGCTATCTGGGATGGAAAACTTTACAAAGGTTTACAAGGTTGATCATCCCTAAGGTCGATGATCAAATGAGGCCTAGCATGTTCAGACATCACCAGGCCCGAGAAGTGAAGTACTAGTTGTGGTGGACAAAAGCCTTGCATAAACACCACATCTAGCCCCGAACAATACATATACATGTGTGTGTGTCACATCAATTAATTGAATGAATTTCTAAGGAAACATACCCCAGCCTCGCCTTGAATGGGTTCAAAAAGAAATCCAGCTATTCGATCTCCTTGTTCTGCAACACATACCAGAGATTAGTTATAAATTGGCTTTAAAATTCTCATCTCATATGGTAGAGCTAAAGCAACAATTACAGATTATAACTTGTGAACAATTTATGTAATAATGCATGCAATGATTATTTTTAACCAAATAAAACAAGGAAAACAACTTTTGGTCCATTCAAACCTCTAAAACTTTTCTCCAGTGAAACTACATCACCAAAATCAACTTTAAGATGGCCAGAAAGCAATGGCCCAAACCCTCGAGTAGCCTCATTGTCACAGCTCATTGAGATGGCAGCCAATGTACGACCATGAAAGCAGCCACAACAAGAGATGATTATGGCCTGCATGTTGCACACTTTCAGCAAAGGACACTTGTGAAAGGAAAATCTCAGTTGGTCCCTTTAAGGAAGACGAGATTAGAGATATATATTTCTACATTGGTGTTTAAAACAGGTAAAAAGATTTTATAATCAAATCTTCATCAGTGAAATGTCTATAATATCAAACCTCTTATAATATTTATGATTTACATGAAAGTATAACATGAAGAAATAAGCATGCCAAAAGTGAATTCCTATCTTATTGCAATTAAGATCTATCAGGTGATAATTTCTACTGCCAAAACAGTGGCCAACAAATGAGGTATTGGTAGAGCCTAAATGGATCATCAAACTTGTACAAATACTAATCAATTGGGTAGAAAAAACTCTCTTCATGAAGTTATTGAAAGGTAAATCAATTTGCTAACATTTATTTACAATAACCAGACTTGGTAGGAACAAGGATAACTTTACCACACAGAATAGAGTGAAAGAAAGATGACAAAAGTCTGATATGTTTTCATAATCCTTATTGAAGACCAATAAAACATCCATTTCCAGTTGGTAAAAGAGAAGCTACTTACAACCGCTTGAGAGAATCTCAAACACATAAAACAGGAAATTCAACTAGTCATGGCCTCAAAACAAGGAGGACTGCGATGCCTATAGTATAAATTGGAAATAGCAATATCACCCTTATATTGCACAGATTTGATTCTATTCAGAAAATATTATCTTCTTTTAATGTAAACTCTTGTAACTATATATAATTAAATAAAATATTTAACAGCCAGAGTTCTTCCTTGTCATAATTATAGCCTTCATTAATAGGTTATATATACTCATCATACATTGTGATATCCATTTTGTATATAAATAAAAGTCATGATCAACTCGCATAAATGAAAATCAACAACAGTCTCATTTGGAATGATGAGTAAAGGCGAAGAAAAACTCTTATGCAATCTCCATAGCAAGAATAATAGTTGAAAGCTGCTTAGAACTACTTGCCTCATCAATGGGGATTTTTTTCTTTTCATATCCCCATTTCCTTGCCAACTTCAAAGCTGTTTCCACACCCTCAGCACCAGTGTTCATTGGTAGCACCATATCATAGCCAAACATGTTTGTTAGGTGCTCTGCAAATACTGGAAATCTATCATTATAGAAAGCTCTAGAGCTGAGAGTGAGCTTTTCTGCTTGTTCCTGCAATGCTTTCATGATCCTTGGATGACAATGTCCCTATAGAAGGAAGCTATGAAATTGCATTTACAGTTCATCTCAAACATAATTCTCAAAAAGTGCAAGGACACTGCCCCCTGTCAGAATGAGTATGAGAACAATGGTTTGTAGAGGATAAGATCCTTAGGCAATCTGCATTTTGTGCTCATGTAAAATAAAGGTATCATATTGCATTGAAAAAATTTCTTCCTTCTACTTCATACCATTTCTTAAATAGGGATCTTATTGCTGCTAAAGATATAAAAACTGACTTCTTTTCTAATGACTACATAAAGAACTACTTAAGCCTTCACCTAACAGTTCACGCTATAAATAGTTAGTTAACATGATATCAGACTCATTGACCTAGCAATAAGGAGTGTGACTACAGGAAATCCTATCTATTTACAAATTCATTTTAGAACAAGATAGTGGCATACTTGTGATTTACTCACACCTTAAGTCCAATTCAGTTTCACTGAAGGGAAGGTATTAAAGATATAAAAATCAATCTTCAACCTTGTTTGAAAAACTTAGCTTTTGGTGTAGTGTTCAATTGATAATTTTCATAAATATCAATGAAAAAGATACAATTAACGGTCATAGATTTGATAAGTAATCAAAGCCAAAGATCTTGTACTCTGTATTTCTTTTTTTTCTTTGTGTATGTCTCTTGATATAAATATTCCTTTGTCTTCTGAATTAAGCCTATTAGTACACCCTTCAAGCAAATTCTAAAGTACAAGAGGATTTGATAGACTTCATATACCATCTCTCATATAATATATCATTATTATCTGTAGAACTTTGAAATGTTTGCCATCTAGATTACATAAATGAATTAGTACACAAGTTATTTGTAGTCATTTGAACTAGTAAAAGTATTATTCTTGTCAGAAAGTTCTATAGTTGTCCATCTTAAAATACATAATAGACTTTACTAGCATGATGCTACCTCAAACCCTTTCTCATTCCAAAACAATCTTCAATGTGTTTAAGATTTACACTCCAGCATGCACATTTTTTTGACAAGTCTAGATGAGCCTAGAAAATCCTAAGAAATAAGACTAACTTTCTGAAATTCTCCAATGCAAGAGCAGGATTTTTAAGGGTTAAGATGATATATATGATAGTTTTATCATCAAGTGAAATTCTTAACTAGATTAGGATGCACATTTCTAGAATATCAGTTAAAAAATGAGAAAATTAGAAAGACTAGGAGCTTGTATGGAAGTTCATAAAAGCCTATAATCAAGCGTGATAGTGAGTTCCCATGTTGCCAACTGGTCATCAATAGCCTTGCAAATTAGTTCACTACTACCCATGTTGCAATCACTTGCTTCCTCCGACCAGTAGCCATTTTCAACCAAACTAAAATCTAATAATTGAGAATGTAAGAAGGGGCACATGGGTTCTATTATCCATATCTATTACCTGATTAACTGCTGAATATGCAGAGAGAAAATCCAGGTATTTGTTGCCCTCAGGGTCCCATATACAGGATCCCTTCGCTTTAGAAAACACGATTGGAACTGGATGGTAACTACAAATTGATCCAGAAAAGCCAGTTAATGAACAAGAAAAGCTAAAAAAAATGTAATATCAACAGCGGAGGAAAAATAAAAGCATCCAAAAAGGAGTCCCATCCAACAGAATCAAATTATTTAATTTAATCAAGTAAAAGACAAATCTTCTTAGATCAGCAGATAAACAAGGTATTAAATTACAGCTAAAGCCCGAAACTTTAATTACACAGGAGGAGAACATGCAACAAGCAAGTGTGTGATGATGATATACCACATAAATAATGGGCAGAGTCCAAACATTTGTTTGCATAAAGCAATAGAAAAGGTAAGCAACTACTTTACTGAAACCCCAGAAGCCAAAAAGAGTGAATAGAAATGGATGATTAAGGAAAGAAAACACCAAATTGGACAGGTAGAAATATAAAGGATCAGAGAGAGAGAGAGGTGTTACTTGTGGGCACTGTATTCATACTCCAAGTTGATGAGATGTTGAGAAAAAGAAGGGTCGTGTCCATGTCCTTGAGGGAGAACCCCGTAAGTCCTCCGAGTCTCCCTGCAAACTCTGCTCAATAAACGCTGCAAAGGTCTCTTGCTTGTTGCCATTGAAGAGGAAGAAGGATGATCTAGGAATCCACAAAGTGCTTTGCACCTACGTACGTGTAAGTAAAAAAGAGTTTTTATAGGGTCGGATTGGTAGCTTTGGGCTGGGTTGGGTTCCTTCAATTGTCATTATTATGTCATGCCTTCCTTATTCACACGTCCCCGAGCGTTATCCTCCCAGCGTCAGCCTCCAACAGCAAACCTTTCAAAATACAAATCTCTCTCGCCCCGCTGTCTATTCTACAATTTCAATGTCATCCCTCTACTTTTTTATTCATGCAAACTTCCTTTCTCATATCTTTCAAATTTGTTTCGAGAGAGAATCGATTTTTTTTTCGTGTGGCTAAAAATGTTTTTTTTTCCTGTTGAAAATAATAAAAGGATTGATATTATAAAATTTCTACAAGATTTTTTCAAGGCTTTATTGATAAAAACAAACCAATCACACATTTTTCTCTTTTTTTTTGGTAGTCAAATATGACTAGATGTTATTATAAATTTCTTAAAATTTATAATGAGGTTCATAAATGAATTATATTTTTTTTTTCATTAGTAAGACTTTCAAAAATGATCACAGAAAAATATTTTTTCACAAAAATAACAAAAATATTCTCTTATAATTCCAATTTTTTTTATGAGATGGGTAACTACAAATTCTAAAATAGCTTTTTAACATCCTCAACTTTTGGATGAAATTTGTGCATGATTTATCTTGATAGCAACTTTTAGAAAATCATGGTTGAAATCATAATTGATCAAAATTAAAGGAATTAATTAATTTTAAGGATTTAATTAAACTTTTAAAGAGTTTAATTAAGGACTTTAATGAAGAAAAAATGAGTTTGAAAGTCAATTTGGTCAAAATTAAAATAATTAATTAAGTTTAAGAATTTAATTAAACTTCTAATGGGTTTTTTTGGATCCAATCAAGGACTTAATTAAAGATAAATCAAGTTTGAAGGTCTAATTCGAATTAATTTGCAAAAATTGAAAGATTAGAGACACAATTGATACTTTGAAATGCTAAATTAGTGCAATTAGCGGCTCAATTGAAAGACATTTGAAAGTTTGATGGTTGATAGGGGTAACATTGCATAATCTAAAAATCAATGACTAAATTGAAAAGGATGCTAAATTCAAGGGATCTAATTGAAACATTCACAAGGATGAAATTGAATAAATTCCCAAAGATTTGGTTAAATGAAGGGCTTAATTAGAAAAATTAAAAGAATAGGGACTAGATTGAAGAGTGTTATGTTGCTATTTATTTTCTTCTTCATTTCAACCTAAAAAAGCTACCCAAGTTACCATATTTCAAACTGATTATAACCATCAACCTCTCATCCAAATACCCCAAAAGTTTTCTAAAATGTAGTCATGATTCCGCTTAGCAAGAATTAAACCATCAGAATTATTATTTTATCTTCAAAAAATAAAAAATTAAATACCACAATCATGACTGAATTGTCCTCCTCTAGACTCCTCGTAACCTTCATATTTATATCAATTAAAATCATAGATGCTCATGTTAATGACCATGATATCCCTATACAATTCTAACTGCCAGATCCTCTTTCTTTGCCTTCCAGATTCAAAAAAAAATAAATCACAACAAACTCACACCCTAAACTGCTGAAATTTATAGAAGATGTGAGTACCCACCTTGCTAGCTACAGAACCAGAAAGATAACCACCTCGACCCTTACCTACAGCCCAGATCTCTTCCCAAAATCAAGGGAAGAGATTCACCCAGCGTGCACCCTCGAGAACCTTATCATTTCTCCCATAAAAAAGCTCAAGCATCTCGGCAAGGGGAAAAGGAATGAAGGAGAGCCTTAAAAAAAAAAAAGGAAAGCTAGAAAATCAGTTTTTCATCAGCAAGGCTAGCATGCAGTTGCTAATTCCATAGAGAATAGGTGCAGCAATTCTTCCACAGTCACGCCATTTCATAGTAGCAGCAATGATTTCTGCACCGTGAGTAGCGGTGGAAGATCTTTACCGCTAGCAGCTTCCTCCTTATCTCATGCAAATCCAACCATGCACTCCTCAGCACCACCGTGGACCTCTCCATCTGAACCGTGACTTCCTTTTCTGCATTAAAGCACCGTGAGCCTCCAGCTGATTGTCCAAGGTTTCTTCTCCATCCAGCAACAATGACTATCCTCCATAGATCCGCACAACCCCTGTAAGCAACTGTTCTCCTTAACAGTCTAGTACTTACTCTCCACCGGCAGTTCAGCACTAACTTTCCAGCAGCAGTACCGTCAGCGCCCTTTATCTCAGCTTCTCCTGATAGCAGTTATGGAAGCTTATCGTTCCAGCAGCGTCATCTTCTCTACACCGTGAGCAAGCAGTAGCAGGAGCATTGTGAACAACAACATGAGATTCAACCAAAAAAAAAACAGCAGAGGCTTTTCTTCTCAATCACAACAGCAGAAGTGAAGGAAATGCAGGAGAAGAAAAGGAAAAGGAGACTGGGTCAGTGTTTGTTCAAGTATGGACACACGAGCTACCTACCCCTGGTCATATAGGTATAACTCTTATATATGCTATTTAAAAACTCTAAATTTGTTGTGATTTGTTTGATAAATGTTCATGGCTTATGGGCAGTAGCTATGTATGGATTCATTAATTCAGTTATTTGGGTATATAAAGGGCATAACTGAGTTTATTGTCCTTCAATAAAGTTATATATTAATGTTTTAGTTTGCAAAAGAATTAATACACGTTCAAATCCAAAATCTGAAACTTTACTTTTAAGCAAAAATCTAAACAATGTTGTCAAATAAAAACATGAAATTAGAAAATATAATCATTTAACTCTTATTGAGAGAAGCAAGCGAAAAGCAACTCACGTATTAAAGCTATCTAGGATTTCTTAATTGGGTTTATTAGAAATTGAGTTATGGTTAATTGAGTGTCAGTTTGGATCATTAAGGGTTATAAACAAGTTTGGGTCATTTAGGGTTTTTTGTTTATAAGTGAGGTTGGGTCTGCTTATTATGGATTAAAATATGAAATTGGGGGGTTTTTCATTTAGGTTTTGAATGTTACTACTAGAAGAAAAGCAACTCACGTATTAAAGCTATCTAGGATTTCTTAATTGGGTTTATTAGAAATTGAGTTATGGTTAATTGAGTGTCAGTTTGGATCATTAAGGGTTATAAACAAGTTTGGGTCATTTAGGGTTTTTTGTTTATAAGTGAGGTTGGGTCTGCTTATTATGGATTAAAATATGAAATTGGGGGGTTTTTCATTTAGGTTTTGAATGTTACTACTAGAAGCATTTCATTTTACATATGTTGTGGATTAAATTTTGTATTAATATGTTTTTAACAATTTTTAATTCAAAAGGATCTTAGCTTGTTTCAGTATGCTAATAATTAGTTTATAAGATGCAGAAATATATTAGATTAGTTCTCTGACTAATTTTAAGTCTCTTTAATTTATCCTCTTTGAAATAGCTTGTAATATTAGAACTCTTTTTGTGTGATCCTTCAAGTATGGACACACCAAGCTACCTACCCCTAGTGATATAGGTATTACTCTTATATATGCTCTTTAAAAACTCTAAATTTGTTGTGATTTGTTTGATACATGTTCATGGTTTGAGGGCATGAGTTATGTATGGATTCATTAATTTAGTTGTTTAGGTATATTAAGGGCATAACTGAGTTTCTTGCCCTTCAATAAAGTTGTATATTAGTGTCTTAGTTTGCAAAAGAGTCAAGACATGTTCATAACCAAAATTTGAAACTTTACTTGTAAGCAAAACTCTAAACAATGTTCTCAAGTAACAAAATGGAGTTAGAAAATGTAATTATTTAACTCCTATTGAGAGAAGCAACCGAAAGGCAACTCACGTATTGAAAGTATCTAGGGTTTCTTAATTAGGTTTATTAGAAGTTGGGTTGTGGTTAATTGAGTGTCAATTTGGATCATTTAGGGTTTTTTGTTCATAAGTAAGGCTAGGTTTATTATTATGGATTAAAATATAAAATTGAAGGGAAGGTTGAATTTACTACTGGAAGCATTTCATTTTACATATGTTGTGGATTAAATTTTGTGTTGATATGTTTTTGACAAATTTTAATTTCAAAAGGATCTTAGCTTATTTCCAGTATGCTAACAATTAGGTTATAGGATACGGAAATACATTAGATTAGTTCTCTAACTAATTTTAAATCTTTTTAACTTATCCATCTTTGAAATAGTTTGTAATATTGAACTCTTTTCGTTTGATTCTTTCAGCTTAATCTTTCACTTGTGATTTCGTACGAGAAAATATCCTTTCAACTTAATTTTTCATTTATGATTTCATATGAGATAATAGTATGACATTACTAATGGAGGATTTTATTTTATAACATGTTGTGTATTGCATTATATATTTGGCAAATTTTAATTCAAAATAAAAATATATATAGATTACATCATATAATCATATAATGTTGTAATACTAACATTGCATAACTTGTTTTGTTTTTAATATGCAACACGCAACAGTTATTAGTGCTCTAAATATATCATGTAAATACTAATATTACAATAACTACTTTATAAAGTGCAAAAACACGTGCAATTGGAGCTCTGAATATATCATAATTTTAATCTTTATTTTAAATTTTTTTTATTTGAAACAGCTTATAAAATTCAACTTTATGTCTTTAGTACTTTTAATTTAATATTCTATTTTTCATTTGCGCAAACCCCATTTTCCCCCCCACCCAACCTTTCCAGCCAACTTTGTGCACAAGAAAGGCTTAAAGCAACTCATTTTCTCTCTTATTGTTGATTTTACGGGTTGCTATTGAAATCTTTGTTAACATGTAGTTGTGCTAACTTGGATAGATCTAGTTATTGTGATTCAATTAAAAAAACTTTTCAGATCTCAACCAAAAGACTTGGATTCAAAGTTTTCAACAAGAATTTTTTTGAATGTGATTCAACAAAGTTTTTCAGTGATTGTGATTTGGCCAAGTTTTCTTTTATTAATTGATTTTGACCGAACCGAACAAAACCAGTTCGGTTTGAAATTCTCAATTCGGTTCGGATTATATTTATTTTCTGGTTCGGTTGAGTTCTTATGTTACCGGATGAACACCTCTAATGTTTTCATGTATCATTTTTTTTTAAATTGAGAAAGGAAAAGACATTGTTTACTTTATAGAAAAAATTAAAAAATATATGAACTAATAAATAAAAAAAATAATTAATATTAATTAAACATTAAGATGCATGTTCATCAACTGTTCTTTTTATTTTAAACTTTTTCATTTATTTTATCTTAACAGCTAAATAATAGTTTTGCTAATAACAAATAATTTTTGGTAACCAAAATTACTTTCGCCTCTTCTACGAAAAATAATTTCTTATGCTGTTTAGAAAGCTGCAGGCGATTTGAACAGCAAGAAACTACCAGTATGAACATCACATGATTCACATTATCTCATCCAACTTCAATTTCAACTATAGGGTCAATCAAAAGAGCCAAATGTTTTTCTTTCAGGTCACAAAGCTACCTTTAAAAACTTCCACTGCATGGGCAGGCGCCCTTCAACTATAACCATACAAGATACTTGCCTGTTTTTCAAACACAAATAAGACATAATTCTGAAAGATTGCAGCTATTTACCATAGTCTTTATACAATAGTACACAGCAAATTATCTGTCCATCAAAGAATACAAAATTGTCTGATGCATTTGTCTTCAAGACAACTACCACAGAAATTATTACCATATTCAAATCCAAATCGCCTGACTCTGCTACCACAGAAACATAACCACAACATCGTTATCTACTACATACTCTCACCAGATTGAGCACCATAGGCCATCTTCGAAGGTATCAAATTTTAATGCATGAGAAACAGAACAGGGCAAGCAAAAGAAATCTTGGCATTTGAATTTTCAACAGTGAGAAGAGGCCATGACTATCAACCATATAAAAATACAGTCGAGCAAAAGGGAAACAGTACTTTTGAATTATATGTTCAACAGATCTTTGACAAGTACAAAAACCTAGAAGAACTAGAATGCATACCCCCCAGGAGATTTTCAATGTAAAAGAACTAGAATAAGATCACTTGATCATCAACAATACAATGTGACCTGGCCAATAATATGGGAACAGAAAGGAGCAGACAAAGGGTGGATTATTCAGATTAAAGAAGATAGCATATTCATATTTAACATTGTGTGAAAGAAACATTATTTTGGATTCACTATGAAAGAGTAAGTGCTACTGTATGAAGTCAAGTGATTGAGAACTCAAGCCTGAGCCCCTGCAATTAGAGTGACCAGGCGGGAAGCCCTCGTTCCAAAAACAAAATTGCTGTTGTGTGAAAGAAGTATTGATAAGTAGTAAATCCTCAATGTAAAGTCCACCACACAGAAATTGCACCCGACCTAGGATATTTTCAATTCAAAGAACTAGAATAAGATCAGCTGATTGTGAACTTTCTAACGTGACCAACAATATAGGGTAAAAAGGAAGAGGAGAAGGTTGGATTAATCAGATTAAACCAAGAGCATTTTAATATTTTAACATTGCGTAAACAGTCACAATAAATATGGCTCATGTTTGCTGTGGAAATCTACTGTGGACATGGGTAGCACACCTCTCCCAAGTTCCAACAATCTTAGTAGAATTGGTATAGCGTCAGGAGGACGTTTTAGGGACAAGGGAGGTATTTCCATTGGTGAAACAAGCATCGCCAACTTAGTGAAGCTTGAGTAGTGTTATGAACAAAAAAAGGGACCAACCCACATTCCCAGCGGGAAGAATCACCATAATAAGAAACCAGTGATTGCCTATAACCCGAGAAACCAGTTCAATACAAGATATAGAAAAACTAGATGCTGGAAAAAGCACAAACCCGGTTGTTCCAGAATAAATAGTTGATTGGTAAGCATGGAACCCTGTGATTGTTCAATCAAACACAACAGTTAAAGAAAGTACATTCATGTGATTGTATCCAATGGAGACCTAAAAGCTGGGAAAATGATATTTGAGGTAAATTTAACTTGGATTTTTTTACAAAAAAAAAAAAAAAATTACCCTGAAAGATTTTGATAGAGATTAGATTTCTAGAAATACAAATTATAATGTTAATAAAACCCAGAAACTAAGCAGTATGCAGCAATTCACAGACAGGAAGAAGACATGAGATTCTGAAATTTAGAAAAGAAGATAAAGTGTAAGCTCCATAAGCAAGAGTAATATGATGCTGTAATATCAATGCAAAACAGAGGAAAATCAAGTAGATATTCATGAAAAATGCATTGTTAGCCTTATGACTACGATGATGATGATTTAATGAAGTTTTTCATTATGTGTTGATGATAACATAAACATTGAATATTTATGTTATTAACTAAGTAATATGTTATATGTCAATTATAAAACATTGATTTGATATAATTTTGATGAATGCATGCCATGTTCTTGCATATATGTATAATTTTGATGAATGCATGCCATGTTTTTGAACATATGTATAATTTTGATGAATGCATGCCATGTTCTTGCATATATGTATGCCATATTGATAAATCATGATAGATGCCATGCTTTTAAATGTCAAGCTTAAATGATTTAATAAGTCTATACTAATATGCTACATGAAACATGCTTGTGTGCCACATGCATTAATCTTATTTTAATTGTTAAGTAAAACACAATCCATGTCATATAAATATGAATATGTATATTATATGTTACACACACATGTGTGATGATTTAGATAGGTTTACAACATTCAAGAAATTATTAAACAAACCAGGAAAGGATTCGCGAAGGTCAAGAACGAAGAACTTGTAAATATAATAGTTATCAACTTCACCAATCAAGATTTTGCAATAGAATTTTGCCAAATAGCACCCGACTTGTTTAGGACAGCTTGTAATATCCACACAGCTAAACAAATCCTAAAAAACCAAAGAAAACCAAGAAATGACCAAAACACAAAAATAGGATGAAATTGGATAGTAACCAAAACAGTCCAACTGTTCCGGCTATTTAATTATCGCATTTATATTGTAATTGCTTCTGCGTTTGCTTGAGCGCTTAGAAATGTATGTTATTAAGAAAAAAAAAAAATTAATTGTAGTTTTACCTTGCATACCTAATTCATCCCCCTCTTAGGTTCACCTAGGCTATCCCTCTGGGTTCTAACATGCACCACTTGCATCATCAGTAGAAAAGCTCCCTCCTAAAATAAGTAGAGAACAGATTGTACGGCCAGAAAACAACAAATGCATTCTGTGTTTGGCAATATGGTTTCCCGATACTAATTCTTGGGGTGGAAATAAAATTAGAGTATAAAAATTGCCAGAAATAAGATGGACTTCCCACAACTTAATGATAAGACCTGGTAAAACAAAAGGAAAGGAAAGAACCTACAATGTTCTAAGATCTGCAGATGGAAGAATAGATCAAGCAAACAACAACAGGAACCTATAACCATGGCCACTTGCAAATCTTCCCATTTGATCTTGATAGGCACAGTTATAAGAAACCGGAAGAGTCCAGCTGTAGAAGCCTAGAAAACGAAGTCAACTCCAGACGAAACCTACGAGGCTAAGGAAACATTTGAGGAAGATGGGAAGAGAATTCCAAGATTTTTACTATTCACCTTCAAATATCAGGAACTATTGTCAAGGCTTAAGTGGCCATAATAAATGCCTGGATCAAGTTTTCAGCAGCCCGTTTTTGCTCTAGCGTGCCAGATATACGAGCAATGCGATCACCTCTTGCAGAATTGGCATCAGAGATTTCTATCATTGCTCCTGATATCTGAAACACCGCAAAAGATAGAAAAGAAAACAATTGATGTCCATGAGAACTTCATCCAATCAAAGCAGCATGAGAGAAATAATAGGGGGGAAAGGCATTGATACAACCAGATTTCAGAATATTTTCTGGAACATTACCAATGTAAATACAAAATACAATTTTAGAAAAGAATCATTTATTAAGACAGACTCAAAACTTTTGCATCCCATATTTGTAATTTTTTAGATTAAAGAGCAGTAATACAAAGATCAGATGCTTGTATTATGATAAGCATGACAATAACAAAATATCCTTGCACAACACTAGTTGACTAGACAATTTCAGGTCCATTAAATGTGGATATATGACATCCACATACTGCATCCCTGCTTTTCTCAAGAAGAAGCTTTAATAATTTTTGTGGGATGCAAAACTGCTTCTCCAAAAAACACTGAATTGTTACTACATACTGATAAATCTGTTGTCTCCTAAAGATACCGTGGCCACCAGAAAACAAATTGACACAGGAAGCAAAGCAAGGTGGATGATTGCTAACAACCTAACATGGTGGAATAAAACTCAGCAGAGGTATTAGTGATACTGCCAGCAAGCATCTAGAGAGTTGGCAAACTGTATTCACAATATAAACACCATATCCAATAGTTCATTGTTGGCCCCAGATATTCTGCCACTAAACTAAATCGCCATGACCTGGAATGAAACTACCACACACTCACATTATTAATTTAAAGCAAGACACATAATGTACCATCCCTAAAAAAAGTTAACGCACCCTTTTCATCAAATACAAGTGTGCCTCACTGAAGAAAAGAAAAAAGGAACAAACCTTTCGGATGTTGGCTATATTTGCTCCTCCTTTACCTATCACTTTGCCAACTGCATTAGCAGGTACTAACATTTCAAGAGTTGAGGGTGGAGGCAAACTGCAAAAATGCAGAAAATCAGTTTGCATGGATGGTATAGAAGTCAAAAGAAAACAAAATTCTGGGATTTCAAGAGCACAATGTACTAACCCTGCATACAGCTTAGATGAAGAATACGAGGCCAGAGAGCCATAGCTATTTTCTACCATCTAATAAGGACAAAAAGCAGGAAAACATGAATGCCATAGAATGAAGAAAATAAATTGATAAAAGAAACCATTAAATGGTGCAGCAATCTTCAGTAAATGAATAACAAAGCCTCAAAAGGCGATACTCCTGATGCTTGTGAAGTATAAAGATTCGGGTAGCATTGATGTGGTAACCCCACTTTTACTGCTGTTCAGTGCACATAGCTTCGACGTTTTTATCCATCTTAAACCAGAGTTTTCCCCACCTTTCCCCATGATACAACCTTATCCCTTCTTATCCTATCCAGTCCTGCTTAATCTAGTCTCGCCAAATGCGCCCTTAGGAAATAATCTCTTCCCACATTTTTCAATACAGTACGATTTTTGGTAGGTTTGTTTGCTTTTGGAAATAAGTCATAGGTTATGTGCAATGCAGAGTACCAGGTCTGTTTTTATGATTTCTTATGTGAGGTTCAGTAGATGGAAGGACAGTAAGATCAGGTGATGATATGCTCTTACTTTAGTTTTTTTGTGTATCCAGATGAAGAGAAACGCTGGGGTTTTCAAGGATATATTTTTCTATCCAACAAAAGAGTTCAAATATTATATCAAAGCTAGAGAGGGAAAGGATGTCTTTCTCATATTCAGGGGCTGGGCAGGAGGGAGTATTCTGCAGCAGTTACATTGAGAATTGCCTTGCTGTTATTTTCCTGCTCGAGGATGACTGATGCAGTCAAGAAAATGAAATATTTAAGTTTTACATCTAATTTTATTAGTTTCATAATTTTCTTATCATTTTGGGATTTAGGATTTACAATTATTATGACTAATTTTGCATTTTATTTTAATAAAGATGTTTATCCTTCATTAATTTATAACAATTTAGGATTCATTGTTGCAATTCATTGTCTCTATATAAGAAAAAAGAATTTCATTTTCAACTTTTAGAGGTGGATTTCCTCTAGTGTTGTGAGGTCGACGCCTCATGGGTGGGATCCTCTTGTTGAAACTGAACAACAAACTTAATAAAATTAGAGATGGAACATTTAGTGTAAAGCAAAAAAATAAAAGTGATTGAGCATCTTAAAGAATCTATCTATCATTCCCTTAAGCTCATAGTAATGGACATACTCCATCAACTGCATAGTCCCAATCCCAAACTCCTAAACCATTGTCCAAAAACTCCATACTAACTTTGAAAAGAATACTAACAGCTATTTTGATGAAAGAAGTTGAAAAGAAATTTCACCACTAGCTACATACCGGTAAGGATCCGTATCCATAAAGGTTGCTTGATGAAAGCAGGCCCAATCCACTTCCACTTTCAGCCCTCTGATCATAACCCATTGGAGCAACTGGTGGAACAGAAGGCAGGATAGATGGTATAGAAAGACCAGCACCAACAGGGTATACAGAGTCAGTACCAACCAAAGAATTCAGACCACCATCCCTTTCTTTCAATACATCATCTCTGAGCCTTAGAACAATCTGGACAAGTGCATCTCTAACGCTACTAACTTGTCCAACCACCTATTATGGTACAAGGTCAACCCAAAAAAAATATTAACAAATGGAAAAAGGAAAAACAAGAAACTGAGCGAAGTTTACAAATCAAACCTCAACAAGTTCATCATTACTATCAGCACAATTAGGCTTAGCCCCTTTTGAGATGCGGACATCAGCATTAGTTCTCTTTCGAATTTCGTTTATAGTTGAACCACCTTTTCCTATGATACACCCAATAACTTTAGATAGAACAAGGAGTCGACTGCCAACAGTGTCATCATCTTCATCATTAATCTTTCCTTGAAGCAATAAAATGGCTTCAACTGCCATGGATTTCAAATCATCGGGAGACTGCCAATGGTGAACATGGATAATTAAAACCCAATTTATATCATGAGATAGATAAGTATATTGATATCACATTCCTAAAGCCCACACATCATGTGTTGTATTGGTAAAATTAAGCAAGTTTTGCAAAATTAAAGCACTTTTCACAGAATAAAAGAGCATACAAACTAGTGTTGGAGAGCACAAACAAATCATTCTATTTGATTAGCTCAGCCACATTTGACAAAAAATAATATCCACATTGAACTATTGTAACACCCCAAAATTTGCATTGACTATAATTGATGATTTCTTTAGAATAATGTAAGATTAGAGAAAATTAAGGGCCAAGAGCCAAAGAACTAAGGAACAGAACGTTCAAAATGCAATTACCAACTTAACTAGGTGAAGTAGGATAAATTTTGCATGATTAAGTAGGTGAAGTAAGACAATGACTAAGGTTGTGAAGTATGACAATTTTGGCATGGTCATGCTTGTGAGGTGTCAAAAGGACAGTAGAGATGTGCTCTCCTTCAAAATTTTCAATACTAACTACATCTTTTTCTTCCATTTCTTGAACCTAAAAGAGTGCTAAACACCACCCTACAAACTAACACTACCAAACCATATAATTCCAAGAACAAATTGTGAAGTATTAGAGCTTAAATTCAATAGAATTGTTAGAAAGAAAACCAAAGATAAATTGTGAGGTTATAAAAGAAAGGAAAGTAAAGGAAAAAGGGCTAAAACTTAAGGTGAGTGATTAAATTAATAAGTATGCATAAATCTATTGTTTTGGATATCTTTATGTATGAGAATTTGTTTTAAATGTTTGCCGAATTTTCAGAATATATATATATGGCCTAAGTTTTGAATGGAAACTTCATATGATAGTTGATAAATAAGAGTATGATTATGAAAGATTAAAGTATAATGTGTTCTTTTAAAGTAAAAGGATATGTTTTAGTCCAAATATTGTGTTGATATAATTGCACATGATATCTAAAAAGAGTATAGTTTGCTTTACTTGAGATTGTGGCCGCCTATATGCTACCATTATATGCTATCATTGAGTAGTATATGGATATGAGATATGGACATTCAATTGTCATTCATGTTTACTTGTGCAAATATCATATCAATATGATGTTAGGAATATATGTTGAAAACTTATCAAGTTTCTCATGCTTATTTTTTTAATTATTCACTAGGTGATCTCATTAGTAGTTGATAAACTATTTTCGGAGAATCAAAGTGAGATCGAAAGAGGGCTCGGGTAATAGGCTATCAAACAAAGTGTCTTTGGAGTCCTAGCTTGAAGTTTAATTTAAGTGGTGCAATTATATCTTTCATAGATTAGTTTTTGTGTATGGGTCATTACACATGTAAATGCATATGTAACATATAATGTATCGACACTTTTAATATGTAATTGCTAAATAAAACATTTACTGATACAATCCAAGTAAGGTCAGATTCATATTTTGACGTAAAATATTCTAATATACAGTTTTACATTATCGAGCATAACTTTCAACTTGACCATTGGATTGGGCTGAATTTTTAGACATTATTCTATGTTGGGGTAAAATTTCAAATCAATCAGAGTTCGGAAAGGCCTTGCGATATATCAGAATAGGTTGTATGAATTTTGTTATTTTTTCCTTTTGACTTGTAAACTTCATATTTAGCATGGATTCTTTTCCTATAAAGATGTGGTAACTTGTTTTGGTAATTTTCTACTTCTACAAGGATCTTTAATAGGCTGCAACATAACTTTCAAGTGTGACAAGGATTCATTAATGTTCAAAAATTATTTCTTAAAAGGAGATCTTATTCATCTTAGCTAGCTACACAAGGAAGAAGAGTAATGGTATTTAATGCTAGATTGATTAGCTTATTTTGGGTACTTTCCTAGTCCAACAAGGAAGGTCAAAGGAAGATAACAAAGTTTTCATGCTTTAAGAGAATTCTTTAAAGCTACAATTAATTATCCTAGACAAACATTGAAACAAAAAGGGAGACAACTTCAACAATCAATTTCCCACCTTATTTTAGATATCAAAAGGTGGCAACAAAAATCCTAGCATTTCCAGGGTAACATTTTCATTCATGACATTATTTACACTACAAAATTTATCTATCATGATATTTTGTTTAATTAGGTATGATAACTTTAGTTTATGTGTCAAATTTGTTGTTTTTATTATTTTCTTCAAATTTGGATCCATTAAGGTTATTACTTGAACTATTATATAAGGTTTTCTAAGCTGAAATTTTCAACAGCTATGGATTTATGAAATACACTTACGTTTTGCGAGATGCAACATGTTTTCTTTGCTAGGATAAAGAACCAATTTGACTTATCAAAGGTATAACTGACCTTGTAGCATCTTCTTTACACTTCTCGTTCGCAAATTGGTATTTGTTGGGTAGGGGTCTTATTCCAATAGTGTTGGTTTCTTGAAATAGGTTTTCATTATGTTACAGTCCTATCAGACTTGTATTAGCTTTCCGGGATTCATTGTCAATCTTGTTATGAGTTGCATAACCACGTGATCACAAGATTCGCATCAATTGGTATCATGATACGATCTAATCAAGATTAGATTCGAATTTTGGCGTAAAATTTTCTACCATCCAATTTTAAGCTATCGAGCATAACTTTCAACTTAACTGTTGGATCAAGCTGAAATTTTCACAGGTTATGCATATTGTTATATATTGGGGTAAAATTTCAAATCAATCAAAGTTCGGGAAGGCCTTGCAATATAGGCCAAAACAACTTGTATGAATTTTGTTATTAACTTCCTTTACTTGTGGACTTCGCATTTGGCAATGATTCTTTCCTATAAGGATGTGGTAGCTTGTTTTGGTAATTTTCTACTTCTGCAAGGATCTTTAATAGAGTGCAACATAATTTTCAAGTGTGGCAAAGATTCATTAATATTCCAAAATCATTTTTTTATAAGGATACCTTATTCATCCTAGCTAGTTACACAAGGAAAGAAGAGGTGTTGGTATCTAATGACATGTTGGTTAGTTTATTTTGGGGACTTTCCTAATCCTACAAGGAAGGTTAAAGAAAGACAACAAGGGTTTCCATACTTTGAAAGGATTCTTTAAAGCTACAATTAATTATCCTAGACAAACAAGGAAACAAAAAGGGAGACAACTTCGGCAATCAATTTCCTACCTTATTTTAGATATCTAAAGGTGGCAACAAAGATCTTAGTGTTTCTTGGATGAGAATTTCGTTCATGACATTATTTAAACTACGAAATTTATCTATCTTAGGATATTTTGTTTAATCAGGTGCAACAACTTTAGTTTACATGTCAGATTTGTTGTTTTTATTAATTTCTTCATGTTTTGGCTTAGTTAACATACTTTGAATTTATTGTAAATGCGTAAATATTAGCCCACAAGTTTTGGATCCATTAGGGTTATTACTTGAACTATTATATAAGGTTTTCTAAGCTGAAATTTTCAATAGCTATGGATTTATGAAATAAATTTATGTTTTGTGTGATGCAACACGTTTTATTTGCTAGGATAAAGAACCAATTTGACTTATCAAGGTATAATTAACCTTGTGACGTCTTTTTTATGCTTCTCGTTCGTGAATTGATATTCGTTGGGTAGGGGTCTTATTCCAATAGTGATGGTTTCTTGGAACAGGTTTTTATTGTGTCACGGTCCTATCAAAACTTGTTTTGGCTTTCTAGGATTCATTGTCAATCTTGTTGTGGGTTACGTGATCACGTGATCATGAGATTTACATTAGTTGGTATCACAACTAAGCTCAGAAATCAAGTCATATCTTTCTTAAAAATTTCATTGTCTTTGTGTTCCATATGTTTAGTTGTGTTTTTTCAGTTTTTTTTTTTTTTTTTCGTTTTGTTATTGTCCCTAAACATATCAATAACATAAAAAAAGTTTAAGAAAAAAAAGAAAAAAAAAGAAAGAAGAAGAATAGATGTTATTCAAGCTAGTTTCAATTATATCGTGAAAATGCAAACAAAAAAACCGAATCAAACCATCTTAAAATCACTTCAAAATTGATATGCTAGTTATTTAGGGTGAAACCGCACTATGTATTAAATTCGGGCTCATTTTGATATCGTTTGATTGGGGTTTTAATTATGAGTTAAATTATGTTGCAAATTGATCAACACGTGTTTTTGATACCTAGGCAAAAGATAATGACCTATAAATTGATACATGTTTATTGTGTATAAGGGTACCGCATATCAAATTTTACGTTGTTCTAATACTGTTTGGTCTGAGTTTCAATTCTAATGCTTAGAATTGCGTAACAAGTCAAATTTGCGTTGAGTTATAAAAACGTGTTTGTTATTGTTTGTTTTGAACAATTCATCTTATTTCTGTTTTATTTTGAGTTTTTGTATTGTCCATATTTTGTACAAATTCGCTTTACTACTCGTTAAATCATAATTGTAGTTTTGTTATGCTTGTTTTCAGTATTGTATTGATTCTTGAGTCACTTTATATATATTTGGATTGTATTACAATAGCCATTGACTTTGGTTCGTTGATTTTCAGTTCTGAAAGAATCGCAAGAAGGTGAGCCGAGAGGTAAAAGGCATAGTAAGAACAATTGAGTGAAAAGCCTTGAATTGTGTGAAACACAAATCGTGAGGATATATTTTCTTGCTACTAATCAATTTTTATAGATCCAAAATATCTAAAAATAACAAGTCTATGACACGAAAAGCAAATAATATCTTTAAGATGCAAGCTTTCGCCCAACAACTTGCATTTTTTACTAGGGTGACGAAGGATCGGAAACATGAGATGGCTTCGATGAGAAAACAAAATAGTGGGACAGATGGATTGAGAATGGGGGTTGATCAGCAAGGAACCCTTGTACAAAGTGCTGTACGGAATGTTAAAACTGACTTTGTTGATTTTGTGGATGAAAACGCAAATGTAAATGATGATGACTATGAGTTTGCATCCATGGAAAATAGAGATTGATTTGGGTAGATTCAAAGCTTAAAGAATGTTGGTTTTAACAAAAACAGATGTTTAGGTCAGAAGGGGAAAATCTTTCATACACGTTATTTTGTACAAAACAAGGTGTAGTTTGATTATAGATCGTGGAAGTTATGCTAATGTAGCTAGTACTATCCTTGTTAGTAAACTGAACTTATGTACAATTAAGCATAATAGACCTTATAGATTGTAATTTTTGAATGATTGTGGTGAGATGAAAATGACTAAACAGGTCTTAGTTTCGTTTTTTATTAGGAAGTATATTGACGAGGTTTTGTGTGATGTGGTTTCAATACATGGAAGTCACATCTTATTGGGGAGACTTTGACAATATGATAGGAAGGCCAAGCAT
Source organism: Populus alba (assembly GCF_005239225.2). Taxonomy (NCBI): domain Eukaryota; kingdom Viridiplantae; phylum Streptophyta; class Magnoliopsida; order Malpighiales; family Salicaceae; genus Populus; species Populus alba. The sequence continues at coordinate 9,274,880 of NC_133294.1, read as the reverse complement.
GATAAATTTAAAAATATATATTATTTTTAGAAGGATGGAAGGACATAGAAACTTGCATCATTGTCACCAAGACAAGTTTGTAAAGACCATATAATTGAAAAAAAAAAAAAAAAAGTTAAGGCTGAAATGGTAATACAACAATGTGAGGCTATGGTTACCATGCAAAAATATATATGGAAATGGATGGCAAGACATGCTTATTTAAAATTATTATCGGCTACTACTTTCATATAATGTTGTTGGAGGCAAGTTCGAGTAAGAAAAGAACTTCAAAGGCTTCAACAAGAGGCTAAAGAATTGTTCATTATACCTATAGGTGATTCGAGGATGAATCATCTTGAAGAGAGGGAATAATACAATCCAAGCAAGGTCAGATTTGGATTTTGATGTAAAAGTTTTTACTATCCAGTTTTATGCTATCAAGCATAACTTTCAACTCGATCATTGGATTGAGCTGAAATTTTCATAGGATTTTTTAGGCATGGTTATATGTTGGGGTAAAATTTTAGATCAATCGATATTTGGGAAGGCCTTGCAAAATAGATCAAAACAAATTGTACAACTTTTGTTATTTAATTTCTTTTGATTTATGGACTTTGTACTTGACAAGGATTCTTTTCCTACAAGGATGTGACAACTTTCTTTTGGGAATTTCGTAGTTCTACAAGGATCTTTAATGAGATGCAACATAATTTCCAAATGTGGCAAGGATTCATTAATGTTTCAAAATCCTTTTCTTACAAGGATTCTTTATTCATCCTAGTTACATAAGGAAAAGGCTGGTGATATTTAATGACAGATTGATTAGCTTAGTTTGGGGAGTTTTCTAATTCTACAAGGAATGTTAAAGGAAGGCAACAAAGGTTTTCATATTTTGAGAGAATTCTTTAAAGCTACAATTAATTATTCTAGACAAACAAGAAAACTAAAGATGAGGCAACTTCAGCAATCAATTTTCTATCTTATTATAGATATCTAAAGGTGGCAACAAAGATCCTAGTATTTCTAGGATGAAAATTTTGTTCATGACATTATTTAAACTACGAAATTTATCTATCTTGGGCTATTTTGTTGAATTAAGTGCAACAACTTTAGTTTATGTGTCAGATTTGTTGTTTTTATTAATTTCTTCATGTTTGGGCTTAGTTAACATACATTGGGTTTATTGTAAGTGGATAAATATTAGCCCACAAGTTTTGGTCCATTAGGATTACCAGTTAAACTATTATATAAGGTTTTGTAAGCTGAAATTTTACCCTAACATAAAACAATGTCTAAAAACTCTTATGAAAATTTCAGCCCGATCCAACAATCAAGTTGAAAATTATGCTAGATATCGTAAAACTAAACAACATAAAATTTTATGCTAAAATCCGAATCTAACCTTGTTTGGATTGTATCATCTATGTACAAAGATATAAAACATACGTGAATGAACTAGAAAAGATCAGATGTCTTGCAAGTTTGTGTAATGGACAGCAGGTTATGTAACCTATAAATGCATGTTTGGCTGGTAAATTTAATTGATTCGGTAACAACAAGAGGCAATTAGAGGGGTGGGTTTACTTAGCTAACTAAAAGCATAACTAAGATGAAATATCATAGTAATTAGAAAGGGGTGTGACAGCTATAGAGACTGCAATCTAATTTAACTAAGTTGCTCATATAAAAAGTGCAGGTTGGTGATCCCATTGAAGTAATTTTCATAGATTATTCTACTCTATAATGCAGTACATCAAATATGCACTTGATACTCTCTTTAACAGCATCTCTATGTAAATCAATGCAGAAAAACGCAGGACTCCTGCATTACCACAAAAGAAACAAATCATAAACAACGAGAAATGCCATACCTCAGTTGCAGTAACTGTAATGATACACTCATCCCGATCAGCCTTAGTATCATCAACCTCAATACGAGCACCACTTGCCTGTCTTATGCTTTTAATGGTACTCCCACCCTTGCCAATGACACGCCCAATCTTGTCAAAAGGGCATAATACTCGTATAATTAACTCCTCATATCGAGAGATATTGCCAAAACTAGGAACTACAGGGAGTGTAGATGAATAAACGGGCCAAGAACTCCCCATATCCCCATAACCCTGAAGCTCTGGTATATGTGTAGCACCTAAGATTGGTGGGATAGATCTAGAAGAAACAATTGGATCTGCATTTGGATAAAATCCACCCGGTTGATAAATAGGGACATCTGATGGTATAATGATGCTTGGAGGAGGTTCTGGTACAGTTGCCTCAAGGGGAATTTCTTCTTTTGGATTGAACTTATACATGATTGCAGAAACTGCAAACAAAGCTTTCTTCACAGCTTCTGATTCACCGGTTATCTGATCATAACACAAAAATTAACTCTTGAACCCCTCAAAAATCAACCTTTAGAGAAAAGCATGGAAATGCAGTGATCATTCTTAAGAAAAAAACAACAAAAAATCAAATGTCAATTAATTTCATCACAGATGAAAAAAAAAAAAAAAGATAAAGAAGCTGCACAGTTCCAAAAACACTATGGTTCTCCATCTATGTTAATGAAAAGTGCAACAAAATGTAAAGAGCTCATACGTAACAAACTGACAAACTTGAACGCATCAACAGGAACTTGGCTAAAAAATTGAAACCAAAATACAACTTTACTGAAGCAACCATCCTTACCAATAGACAGACATCAGTCTCAAGATAAAGAATCCCAGTTGAAACCTCTATCTGTCATCTTAAGATTTAGTGCACCATTAATACAGCCTAGAGATCATGTAATAGTTCGGGAGTTTGGATTCCATCAGGATCAATGACAACTCACACAAACAAAACAGTATTAGAATTTCACAATGAAAGTCAAGGGGAACTCAGAATTTTTAAGCTCTCAATGAGACTTATAGTTAACAGCATTTAAATGCCAGTTTGTTTGTGATTTCTGCTAGGCTTTTTCTCCAAGGAAAAACAAGTTCAATTGCAAAAAGATCCACATATATTTTTAGAAAACCATGCTTGCAGAAAAATTAGAACCTAATAATTAGAATTTGATTAGGTTTTAACAGATAAATTCTATATAAACAACCTCAACAAATAAATCGAAAGGACATTAAAGTTCCATATACTAACCAGAAGAAAGTTGTCAAAGTCCATAGCACATGAGTGAGTTGGGTCAGTGGCATCTTTGGCAATGATTTTAATGCTGGTCCTGGTCTTGCTTCTCAATCTCTTTATAGTTGCCCCAGCCTTGCCAATAATATTTGCAGACTGGCTAGCTGGGACAAGAATCTGGCATTCCTCCTTATCTCTCAGTCTCTTGTCAGAATCCCCAAGAGATGCAACAGCATTAGAAATCGCAGCATGAACTTTAAGAAGAGCATCCTGTGCGGGACACAAAGGGTTGGTGTGATTGAAATCATCATCAACATCAACATCTTCCTTTTCCTTGATATGGCAATAAATCGTTATGATCCTATCCTTGGCACCTGGAAACGGGTCCACCACCTTAACTCTTGCCCTTGACTCATGCCTTATGGAGTTTATGACTTTACCACTCTTACCAATGACACTTCCAATAACCCCGTCAGGGCATAATATTCTATAAACAATCAGTCCATCATTATTAGTACCTTTATCATCTTTGTGCCTCTTCTGATTATTAGTATCCCCGTCATAATCTCTTTGGGGACGCGACCGCTTTCCACTCTCCACCATTTCTTTCTTATTAATAATTATTGAAATACCTGAAACAATTTTAGAAACATCTCATTCATCACATAGTATCCTAGTTTTATACTGATTATCACAAAAATTTACTCTGGAAGCTCTTATCAATGCCTCCACTATACATTATATCAGCATGCATCTAATACACATAAAAAAGTAGCCATTTTTAATTTTAAAAATAGCAAAAAAGAAACTAATCTATAACAGTTACAGTAGCCAAAGATGCTGAATTTCAATTTTAAGTTTGGAATGGATAATTGCCAAAAACATATAAACCCAATTGAAATTTAGAGCTAAAAATAAAGAATAAAGTGCGAACGAACCTGTTAGTTAGTTAGTTGAATTGCGGGGAGGGAAAGATATGTTATGATAAACCCTAATGATAACACACAGAGAGAAAGAGATAAGAGAGAAGATAAGAACAAGGAAAAATATGGATATGCGATGCCTGCCTTCTGCCTGTCTACGTTTGATTTTTCGAGTAATAAGCCAAAGCCTCTTTCGGATTCGTATACTTTCCTCTACTCACAAAGTCAAAAACGAGCCACCTTGCTTTTCTTTCCTTCTTTTTTCTTTTTTAACATTGGTTTTCTTCTTGTTTCTTAACCGCTTTTTCAAGCAATTTATTATGACTTTGTTATCGAATAATTTTATTTTTCAGTTCAAAAAATAACTATATATACACATAATTAAATAAATTCAAAATTATTCACATCAATAAATATATAAAAATTATTAAAAATAAATATAAATTAAAATATTTGATCTCATAACACGAGTTATATATCTAATTGTGTTTAGTATTTTTATTTATTTCAATAAAAAAAATTTAATTAAATGATATTTGTGACAATAAAATATTAAAAAAATAAATATCGATAAATAAAGATCAAACTTGAAAAATAGAGAAATAAAATATAAATAAAGATATTTGATCTCATGATATAGGACTATATACCTAGTTTTTGTCTGATAACTTTTTTTAGAATAAATTTTGTATTTAATTAAACGATAATAGAATTGGCATGTGCTATGCCAAGAATTACTAAAAAAATAAATTTAGGCATTACTAACATGTATCCTAAAAAATAAATATATTTTAAACAATGAATTCAAAATCAGTTGCATATTGTATGATATATTTTTTTTAATATTAAGACATAAATATATTAGATTTAACTCGGTTAACTCTAGTTGACTTGTAAATCTATAAGATTAATCTTGTAAAAACATATCGGTTTAGCTTAATCTTTATTTAACTCAATGTTGAAAGATAAAACTATTAAAAGGTAGCACTTTATTAAAAAAAACTAAAATAAACTTAAGTCAACATACCAAATTCGTGACACAAGTCATCAAGTTTAATAAAAAAAATTATCCCAAATATTATTTTTTATTTAATTATATGACAATAAAATGCATGATAATTTTTTATATATGAAATATTTTTTTCTTCAAAAAAAAAAAAAAGGAAAGGTGCATAGGACTAAGATAATAAAAGTAGATTATTTATAACAAAGGGTGAAATTATATTATTTTAGTTTTAAGTTAAATAAAAACAATAAATCATTGATAACAAATAGTAAAATTATATTTTTAAAAATTGAAAGACAAAAAAATGCATTAAACAACAAAAAAAAAAAATTTCTTCTTAAATTTAAATTTGACTTGTTAAACCTGCGATCTGAGTCATGAACTCAAATGGGTTCAATAAATTTTCTTTCTTAAGTTTATATTTAACCTAAATATAAAATAAATAAATATTTAAAAAAAAACAAAAAAAGAGTGCACAGGCCTATGGCCTCATACATTTAAGCCTTCAAAAGGAAGAGTCCATGCGTGTAGACCTTTAGACCTAGGCCAATGTGCCTGGGCTTGGTATATTTTTTCTTTTAAAAGAATAGACGATGTCCGACCTTATTTTTTTATATAAAAAAAAATAGACAACACTTCATCTGCTAGCTCATATTTTGACCACCATTATGATAGATAAAAAAATCAAGTAGTGAGTTTTCACTCTGAAAACCTAATTTTTTAGTCATTTCAGTCCAAAAACATCTTACCAAGATCCTTGGAACTTCTAGAAACTAATTCATTAACTCAAAAAACTAAAAAAAATAAAATTAAAATCCAAAGTCAAACTGAGTTAGATTTGTCTACCTCAATTTAGATCTATTTTTTTAGGTAATATTAAAGCTCTAAAACAACCATTATTAAACTTCTCTTACTACATGGAACTCATGTACACTAAGAACAACCATTTATGTGGTAAAAAATGGCGTGAACGACGACTTTTCTCTTAATATCAAAATCTAACGATCTCTCTTATCTTTCACATCAATATCTGAAAAATAATAAAAATAAATTCTTATATCAAAATTGAATTGCAAAAAAAATTAAGGGGCCGAATGGGCATAATTTGAAAAGTTAAAGGACAAATTGAACTTTTCATGAGAATATTAAACCCGCCACTCATTTTCAATATCTTTTGTCAACAAACTTGAATTAATTGTCTTTTCATCTAGCCCCAAAAGAATGCAATCACCTAAACAATAACACTTAAAGACCAAAATAGAAAAAAAAAAAAAAAAAGTACATGGTGAAAAGTAAAAGGCCCTATAGTGCAAATTCCTATAGTAATTTAATTACATGTTTTAGTGTTTTCTATAACAATTACAAGTTTTTTTAATTCTAGATTGACACATATTTATTCAATTCCAATTAGTTTTTCCTTAACTCCAATTTGCAAAGACCCTTAAATTCCAAAAAATAAAATAAAATAAAAATTGTTTTGATGGAAGAGTTTTAAACATAGGTTATATTTGATCTAAAGGAGATGAAAATTTACTATTTCCTTCATTTCACATACAAAAATTTGATGGGGGAAAGTGTTTTTACTTCTTTCTCCCTCGTTTTGCGCACAAAATTTGGACGGGGAAAATTCATGAAAAGTAACGCTTAACTTAAAAAATGAGTAAAACATTTGTTTAGAGAGAAAAATCTTTGGTTTTGTGTTTTCCCTCTTGTTTTTTTTTTTTTTTAATATAATATGTATCTTTCAATATTTATCTTACACCTTGCATTTAAGATCCATTGATTTATATTTATTTTTATATAAAAAAAACTTAATTCATCATACAATTTAAAACTCACTTTTACTTATTATCTCTTAAACTTATACTAGACACCTTTAACATTTCATCCTTTAACAAGTGTTTGAACTTTTAACACTAAAATATTACTTCCTTCACATTTTCCTTTTTAACTCTTAAACCTCATGCCTAAAACAATCATAGTTGTTAAAAATATTTCAATTTCTCTTTAAGATCTAGGTTTTCCTCTTATTATTCTATTAGATTTTTCTTGAATATTTTATTATGAGAGTGTTTTTGTACTAGTTTTCCACAAGTTTTTACACATTTTGTTAATAAGATAGTGACCTTTATATACAAATGGTTCTATTTCCATCATCTGAATTGTTTATCTTTCCATAAGTTCATTATCGAGAAATAAAAAGAGTTATAGCAAGAGAAGTATTTGTAAAAGAATTCAAGGATATTGTTATTAAATTTTTTTGATCAAAAGGTAAATACGAATAAAACATGGTCATGTCTTATAGAAAAAGTTTGGGTATTCAAATATATGGATTATTCTTAATACGAAGCTTTAGTGTCATTAGTAATCACCTCATATTTACCCACAAGAAGAAAAAAAATCAAAACAAAAGAGAGAAGGATATGGACTTGGCATACTAGGTTATGTGTCTACCCTAGGCATAACAAGCTAAAGGCTTGGCAATCCAAGCTCGTTCTTTTATTAAAATATAAAAAGAAAAAAAAAATCTAAAATCAAGCAAGGTGCATACCCCTATATATACTACCCTCACCTTGTACTCATACTCACACACATGAACACAATAACCTTTTAAAACTAAATAAGAAAAAGGAATAACAGAGAGAGAGAGAGGATGTTTCTAGCATAGCCACCCTCCAATCATACAAAAAAAAACATGAACCAAACCACGTTAATCATCATCTAGGATAGTCTAAGCGGTGTCAAATTGAGTTCTATCAAATCTCTAACAGGCTCCACATTTTGTTGGAAGATTCTTCATGATCTAACACACTCGTCCCTTACACCCTTACTATTCCTCTATTCTTGTACGCCATAGTTCTCAAAATTAATTTATTTAATATGGTTTTTAATTTTCATAATTTAGCCCTTAATTTGTTCTTCTTTTTAGTTGGATTTTCACTTAGTTCTTCATGTTGAATGGATCTTTATTATGGTTTATTATATCATTATTTTTATAAGAATTGTATAAAAATTTAGGTAATTTACCATATTAAAATTGAATTTACAATTCTTAATTTGTTTGACATCTTAAAAGAACTTTAAATTAAATTTTATGCATGATATATGATATATGATCCATGAGGTATTTAATATGTAAGATTATATTTTTTATGTTATATTTTTTTTATCATTAAAATTATCATCATCATCATCTCCATATTATTATTTTTTATTTTTTAAATAATTAGAGGTGTCATATATTAATTTTATTTTTAATATGAAAGCCCTTAAGAAACTTTTTAGTAATATGTTAGCCTTTTTTTATATGTTAAAATTAAAATAATCATAGTTAATTAATACATCAATCACTAAGTGAAGGCTAATTGGTTAATCTTAATGTATACATAGTCGTGCCTATCTGATTAGTCATCTTTACTTGATTGATTTCCTTATTGTTTGTAACTTTATGCAATTATTTAATACTACATTATTCTAGGTATGTTTAGAAATATGATTTTAGATCATTTTCGTTTCAATGATATGGTTTTTCATGCTCATTATTTATTTTATTTTATTTTCATTTAATTATTTTTTTGAGATCATGTTTATGTATTGTATTTTATAATTTTTATTTTATTTTTTTTCATTTTTCATTTTTACATGCCTAACTATAAACTTGATATTGGCCTTGAAACTAGTCATTTTTTTTTTATTTAATTTAAAAAAATCAAGAATTGAAATATAAAAGTAAACACAAAGAATGAACTTTCATAAAACAATCTTTTAGGTTAGAAATAAACAGTTACCTTGGTATTTTTAATTATATAAATAACCCATAGTCTTATCTTATTAGGACTAGTGTTAGTTTTGTGTTTTTCATACAATTTTAAGAAAAAACTAAATGGTGACTATTTTCAACATATCTTCATGATCACTAAAAAGTTGAGTATTATGGTATAAAAACTCTATTGGGGAATCTAGGTGGGTTAAGTCACATTCCAAAAGTTTTTCTTTTTGAAATGTGCCTAGTGTTTTTATTTTGTGGTTACACAAAAGTGTCCTCTAATGATTCTCTCAATATTAGGCCAAACACACCTAAAATACCTTTAATCAAGACTTATCTCCAAAAAATAGCTAGAAATTTATTTTATTTAATTTAAAGCAAATGGCTAAATTCTATATTCGTAAATCAAGATTTGAGACAAATGCTAAAAATTTCTTTTCTTGTGGTTTTTCTTTGTTCCTTTTTTAAGAATTTATTTAATGAAGCTAATATATTTTTAGAGAAGATAAATAACTCAGCAATAAGGAAGAATATAAAAATTTACAGATAAAAGGTATATAACATGGTTTAGAGCCTTGTTATAATACCAATTGATATGAATTCTGTGGATATATAGATCTAGCAACCCATAATCAAACCAATCATTCTCAAGAAAGTTAAATTAAAGCTTGTAGTTGAGCTTAACATAATGATAACTTAAACTGAAATACCAATACTATAAGCAATCAACCTGCACCCACCACCTATAATCAAGACATGAACAATAAGTATAGAAGACATCATGAAACTTGGTTAATTTTATGATAAGTTAAAGTAGTTCCATGAGGTAGAGTAGTTCCATGAGAAACTAAGATTAAGAGCAAACTCTCACATATAAGTTTTATTTTTGAATAATCAATCTATCTTGTATTGTTTTTTTTTCTTAAACCTAAATACAAGCTAAATAATCATATTTATGCTAAGTAAAATGTTCTAAACAATGCTAGAAAAACAATAAAAGAGTTCTAAGTAAAATAGAAAAAAAAAATCTTAAATCAACTATAAAACTAATATAATTCTCATATAGTAGCTTTTGGAACTTATTGTAAGGCCTTCTTAATGCCTAATTGCCCTAGAGTTTTAACCTATTATAGAACAAGACATCTGGAAATATTTGGTAAAATTTCAGTCAAATCTAATAATTGGATCGAAAATAATTCTTATTAGAGTAAAATTATGCATTAAAAAAAAAAAGTCGCTAACTGTCGAAATTAACCTATGATGTAAATGGATCAGACCCTTCTTATATATCGATTAAATTAATTAAGGTATGATAATCACTTGTTGAAAATGCAACCTCTTTGAAATTTACCTTGGTTCAAATACTCTGAATAAGCTTATTGAATGCATATTTTCCCTTAATCTTGTAATTGACCAAATCAGAACTTGCAATGGATCTTTTGGAGTAGTTTGGATAGCATCACATTCACATATTTCCAATGATTTCTTGTTACTTTCATCAAATACTCACGTGTTCATTTCTCATTGGATTTACATACAAATAAAGAAATAAAAATACTTCTTTAAATAAAAAAGGAATGTGGCGAACACCTACTTCTCCTTTATATAATCAAGTTCCCTCTACTAAAGATCTAGCTCCCAATGCCTCTCCTAATTCAAAAGAAGGTGCCTTTATTAGTATATCATTAACCACATCATATGAATCCATATTAATGTTAACAAGATTCTTTTCATATTTAACATTATATAATTATAATCACCCTCTTTTAATCTTAATATATCAAAATTCTCACATTTTGGATCTAGTTATCTTGATTACAATTTACATATTAACAATAGATTTCTTATATATCTATTTATAGGATACAACACATCTATGTTTTTCTTTAGACCAACAATTTATAACAATTTCAATTTCCAAACTTCTATATTAACAAATAAAAAACAACTATACTAACCTGATCTTTTATCTTTTAATTCAAGCATTGATAATCCAAATTTAAACCCTCAGTGGCTTATAATTTAGTCCTACCCAATCAATTCAATTCATATGTTAGTTCTTCCTAAATCATGCATTCAAATCTCATTACACACACAATTTCACATGGTCTCATTCGCTAACCTTGTTAATATACAAAACAAGGAAACAACATGTAACAACCAAACATTTAAATTCATTTCCAAAATTTTCTAAAAACTTACAAACTGACCATTCAACCAATTTAAACTTTATTCCCAATTTGTCCTAACTTTCTCAACACATTTTCAAACATATCTTTTCTAATAGTAAAACCCAATACACAATCCCATTTCACAATTTCTCATATAAATAGAATATTTTCCTTTAATATCGATCACATACACTCATAATCATATTTAACAACATTTCATATACACATAACACTTTGTCCATAATTCTATTGGTTCAATTACTTATTTACACATCCAAGTTTCTAAAATGTATATTTATACATTTTAAACACATCTCATAATATACCAAACATCCATTAAATCAAGTATTCTACTTCAATTACCAATTCTAAAACTTTCACATTAACCCATAAATATTCAATATCACAAAAACACATAAACTTTAAATCCATAACTTTCTCTCTAACACACATACCACATGCAATCTCACATATTCAACTAAAAATTCTTTCTTAAACATAATACTCATACTTGTACATTTAATAACATACAGTTCCACAATATTTAAACCAATTTTGCGATTTCCTAAAGATTTCTCCCATAACCGACCTTAGTGTACAACTTTCCACTAAAATTATTTTGAAAATTTCTCTATATTTCCACTCTTATACAACTTTCATCAATTTAACACAAAACACCCAATTCCCATGCAATTTTATAAACCCTATAATTTAAGAAATTAGGGTTTTCCATCCTTCCACAATAAACCCATTAGAACAAGATAACATATGGTAAATAATATCTTACCAACCAAATTTTGAACTCAATTTGGCTTGACAATTGTCATAACCCAATTTTTGACCCTTTTATTTTAATTATAATTATTATTATTTACTGAAAAATTATAAAAAAAAAATTAATAAATGAAAAATGATGAAAAAACAAATAAAAATGAAATAAAGAATGAATTTGGGTTAAGAGCAACATGATTGGAGGTTTAAAGATTTAATTAAACTTTTTACTAGTTTAATTAATCAAATCAAGAGCTTAATTGGAGAATTGATAAGTTTTGAGAGTTAATTGAGCTTGGAATTATTTTAATTAATCAAATCAAGGGTTTAATTAGAGAATTGAGAAGTTTTGGGACCTAATTGAGCTTGAAATTAATTGAATTAATGAAATTAGGGACTTAATTGAAGAAATATCAAAGTTTGGGGTTAATTGGGGGCAAAATTGCAATAGATTATAGTCCAAGGACTTTTTTGTAAAATGCATTGAAATGTAAGGGTCTAATTAAAGTTTATCAGGGGCTTGCTTATGAAAATTTCAAAACTTCAAGGACCAAAACATAAATGGCCATTAACAATCGAACGACGTCATTTTAAAGAGAACCCTTTGTCTTCTTCCGCTCACCAAACCAGAGAAACGGACGCCCCTGCCATCACTACTCCTGCAATAACGGTCATGAGTCTTCATTACTAAGAGAAACGCATGCCATTCTCTGACTATAAAAGCCAGAGAAGGGATGCGCACGGAGGAGGAGAAGAAAAGGCCACGAACAGCAGGAAAAGAAGACAGAGGTCGAAACCCAAGAGAGAGAGATGAAAGAAACCAGAAAGAAAAGAAACACAAGCAAACCATATGAACTTTCAGGTTTATCTCTAGAACTCCCATACTAGAAATAGGCTTCCCCTCACCAATACTAACCAAAGAAAAAACAAAAAAGAGACAGACCGAGAGAGAGTAGAGAGGGTCTGAAAAACATAACACAAGAAAAATTTTCAAACAAGAGCAGAAGAAATAGAGGGTAAGAAAGCAGAGGTAGAAGGAGGAATTCCAGTTTCCTATCAATGGATGCCATCACTGATCTTCGCCCAAGACACTAACACTTCGACGAAGCAACCTGCAACAAGGTAGGCTTTCTCTTTCTCTTTGTTTTTTTTTTTCAAAACTTCAGTGCATTTAGCACTGTGTGAAGGTAATTCATTACCTTCGCACAGTGTCATGCACGCATAAAGCTAGTTCATGCGTGCTTTGGCCTAACCACGTCACTTGCTTAGGCTAGTGACTGGGCCGGACCGGTTGGGTTTAGCCAAGCCGATGTGGGCTGCGCTGGGCCCATCCATAAAAATATAAATAATAGATAAAAAATAAAAAAAATAAAAAATGGAAAATAGAAAAAATATGTGTATGTATGAATAAAAATAATATAAATTTATTGGTTGGGAATAAATACTAGTTTAAATTTATATTATTTTTATTCATTTTATTTTATTTTATTTAGCAAGAAAAATTAAAAAAATATGTGCATGCATGAAAAATAAATTTATTTTATTGGTTTATTCACTAACACTAGAGTCGAGAATAAAAATACTGATTTAATTGTTTTTTTTTGTTTAGCTACACAAATAAATAAATAAATATGTGAATGCATAATAAAATGAATTTATTTTATTTCTTTATTCATTAGCATTAGAGTCTGGAATAAAAAAAATATTGATCTAATTTATTTTATAGCTACGTAATATTTATCAACGCTAGAGTTAAATTATCCGTAATTGAATATTCACTGGCATCAGAGTCAGGAATATTATAAGCAAATTATCATAGCAAGAATTAATAAACGTTTAGCAATTTAAGACAAAAAAATATGTGCATGCATGAAAAATAAATTTATTTTATTGGTTTATTCACTAACGCTAGAGTCGGGAATAAAAATACTGATTTAATTGTTTTTTTTGTTTAGCTACATAAATAAATAAATAAATATGTGAATGCGTAATAAAATGAATTTATTTTATTTCTTTATTCACTAGCATTAGATTCGGGAATAAAAAAAATATTGATCTAATTTATTTCATAGCTACGTAATATTTACCAACGCCAGAGTTGGAATTATCCGTAGTTGAATATTCATTGGCGTCAGAGTCAGGAATATTATAAGCAAATTATCATAGCATGAATTAATAAACGTTTAGCAATTTAAGATAAAATTAGCAATGCAGTTTGCCTCATGCAGAACGTTTAAGGGGTGATAATATCTTTCTTTTCGCATAACCAATCCCAAACCATAGGATCTCTGTTGACCAGTTAGGGTTCCTAGTGACCATAATACTACGTGACAACTCCTTAAACAAGATATTTTCCCTTAAAAGAACCAGATACCAGATATCTGTTTTTTTTTCATAATTAAGATTAATTTTAAAGCCACCACGATGTCCGATGCGACAACACTATCTCTACACTTTTTTCTCCTCATCTTTAAAATCCAAGCTTCCAATTCTCTTACTCGTTTTTCTCTCCCAATTCTACCTTGATTAATATTTTCCAAGCAAAAACTCTTATAAACACCGACAAAGCTCACAAATTAGAAAAAAAAAAAAAACACAAATCTTTGGAGGATATGAGAAGATTTGAGCTTCCTTGCCCATTAAAGGGTGTCGGCCACACTTAAAAAAAAAGGAGTAGAAACTTTGACTTATTTATGACAATCTCATTATTACTTGTCCTTGTATTATTTTATGTATTTTATTCAGTCACCAATACTTCCATACACTGCTTTATAACGAAAACCATTGATATATGTAAACAAACTCATGAGAAACCTTCATAGTCTATTAATAACACATTTATTTTATTTTTATTTGTCAAGAATTTTCACCTTTTAATATTGATTTTCTAATTTTAAACTAGGGGGTTTACATGTTCCAAGTATATAATGATCATTAAAACCTTGTATTAAGGATTTTTGGTTAAAATTTCGATTTAAAAAGTTTTTGACTTGGCTTTTTAGCACCTTATTCAGTTTTGTATCTCCTTGTGAATGGTGAACTTTTATTCCTTAACTTTATATCTCTAAAGTAGTGCATAAATTTGTATCTTTAGAGTGGTGGATTATTAGTATTTATATCTCTTTGGTTTTTGTATCTTAGAATGGTGAGCATACACTATCATTTGAGTCAGTTCACTATTTCTACTCTATATTTTTACCATTCACGTATCATGTATGTCAAGTTTGATATTGTTGTTTGTTTCTTCCTAACACACTAATGTACATGTTCTACATACATAGGCTTATCAACTTTACACTTGAGCATTATCTTATCTAAACTGCACTTAATGAACTTAGAGCTTACCCTATAAGTGTAGTATGGCCATATAGGAAAACGAGAGATGTGTTTGCTACGTATTTAATTATATATAAATGGTTAAGTGAATAGATGTTGAGCATGTTTTCTTCGATTATAGGTTGATTCAAAAGCTACGTAGAAATGGAATAAGCTAAAAAATTGATTCTCATGATTTGTATATATACCTATAAAGAGAACTACATTATTTGCCACTTGTAATAACTTTTATTATGTCAATTATTATGTTGTTTTTATACTAAAAGAAAGTGTTGCATTATATAATTATATGAGTTTACAGTCCATTCATGAACAACAATCATAATTTATTATAAATTCCTATAAATACCGTAATCCTTGGCAAGAATTTAAAGGGAACCATCTCTACTCATGTGAATCTATAGTAGATCAAACATATGACACCTACAATGAATCCTTGTAAGATTAATAATATTTTTATCAATGATAGTGAGTTTTTGACTCAATTCCTAAATCTTCCACATGTTGATAGCTTGTCATGATATAAAAAAGGCATCAATTTCAATAATTTCACACACAATCTCATTTACTAATAATTGGGGTTAATCACATGATCGACCCATTGTCATATTATTGATTAGTTAGATAATTTTTTGGATCAATTACACTACATATTCTTTATTTCTTCCTTCCAGTTAAAAGAAACTACAATTAAAAACTTAATCTAGAGTGGAGGCAAGTAGTAGCCTCACAAATCAAATAGAGTGTAAGTGTCCAATATTTCATTACCTAAGACTTTATCGTTTTAATTGTTTTCTAAGTAAATAAGTAATTCTTGTGAATACATATGATCCGTATACTTTTTTTAGAAGGGAAACACACCAATGAATTCTTGGTGCAGTGGTTTTGTGAGTAAAATATATGCTCATGTAGGTGTGTTATATGCAAGAAACAACTACAAAAATAAAGGCATATCATAAACACAAAAAAACACATAATCTTATTAATAAAGGGCTCATTTGACAAAGAAAGTCTTATGGCATTATGAGCTAAGTTGCCAACAAAACTAAAATAGGTTGAAATATAAAAACAACTTTGTGGTCATGATGAGACAAAGATTGTTATTTTTTTTTGACACAATGAGAACATGCTCCATTTTTCAACTCTAGTACATTTCCCCTTCAGCAACCTCCCTATAAAAGCTCTTGTAGGAATTTCATTAACGGTGTGGACAGAAAACTACAGTAAAAATTTGTCTTTTAAGGATACCCCTTTAAATCCAAGTCCGTTAAGAATTCACGATGCCTTCTTCGCACCCTGCTCTTACCATCAATGCTTTTAAATTTTCTGGGCATTCTGTGTTAAGTGCATTTGCTGATTACTTCTTGAAGTATGATTGAGTAGAGGGTTCATACTTGCATTTCGAGTTTCTTCAAATGTTATCCACCCAACTTCAATCAACCGCATAAGTCTTTTCTTGAAGGTATTGTAAATATGAATGTTATATCCTACATCATCAGCATGGTATTCGTAGGTGTGGTCGAGTTTGCACCAATTAAGGTAAGGTGACTGTAGAGGCACGGTGGGGTTCAGAAGCTACATGTTCAATGCCCGGTAGCTTTTAGTACGTCTTTTGTAGAGGTAGTGGTAATGGAACTGGTTGTTTCTAGATCATTTGAAAATTCTTAGTTTGGTTTTTTATTTGAGGCTCAAGTTTTCTAGCATGAATTAAAGCGTTGAAATTTATGTTATCAATTTAGGGTGAAATGTGCTAGTTTTGAAATTGGTTTTCCCTACCCCTATAGCCACTTTCAACATGGTCGACTTCCTTTTTTTTTTTTTTTTTTTCTCTTTGAAGCCTTTTTTCTCGGTGGACATGGAAACTTTACCACTCCTAACTCTTTATTTTATGCGCTCAACTGCTACTACAACGTTAGTGAATTGCTAGGTTGAACTACCCATTATATGCTCGTAGTATGATGTTTTGAGTGTGTTGGAAAATAGAGTGACCATTTCTTTGTCCATAAATGAGAAATGCACCTATGCAGCTAGATCTCTCCATCTTTGAGTGTACTCTCTTATGCTTTCTTTATCCTTTTTTTTCCAAATTGGATAAGCTAGTTTTATCAGGAGCGATATCCATGGTGTACTTGTATTGCTTGACAAAAGTATCCACCAGATCTTTCCATTTTTGGATCTTGGTGTTGTTCAACCTCATACACCAATTCAACGTTGTCCCACTTAAACTATCCTGAAAAAATATATAAGTAGTTTTTCATCATTTACTACTTTTTTTTATTTTATTACAATAGGATTTAAAATGAGTCATGTGGCATTGTATTATAGTGTATTAGATGAATTCAGGAACATAAAATTTCTTCGGCACCACCATATTTGAAACCAGACACATCTCTACAACTTGTACTAGGTCATACAAGTTTACCTCTTTAATAGCCCTAATTTTAGCTTTCAGCTCTACCATTTTATCTTGATTAATGTCATCTGATGACTTTGTTTTATGGAACTCATTAGCAAATGCCTCTAAACTATATGGGTTGGTGCTGGTGTCGTTCACTATATAAATACTAGATTTTATTGAGGCTCCTAACAATGTTCACCCAGGTTATATGCATGTCATGCTAACTTGAGTTGATTTAAACTATACCTATTTTCATTATTTCATAATTAGTTTGTTAAAAATTAAACTGCATTGTTTTTTCCCTTTTAAACAAATAGTTTTTTTTTTCAAGTTATTATGATTATTTTTTAAATTTTTTTTGATTGATTTACAATTATTATTGATTTTTTTTCATCTAACTAAAATAAAATCAATTTATCTGACTTAGTAGGAACTATAACTTGAATTGTAGATTTTTTTTTATACTTTAAAATGTGCTTCCGATGCATAAACATTATTGTTTATGAAAAAAAAAAAATACAGCTACAAGACATAGCATAAGCGTATGTCTAGTTAAAATTATTATCTCATTGAATTAGCTTTCGATCAAGTTTTAATCTAATAAAAATATTTAAATGATTTATAACACATGGATGTAAGAAATTGCCTGCTAACAAAACACCCAAATCATCTTATAAAAGGAAACAATACAAAAAAATTATCAACTAAAATAAAAAACACAACTATTATAATTCATAGTATAAATGAAATGAATATTCATTGTAACTATGAATTCAATTGTACTTATAATTGTAAAAATAATAAGTAAACTATTTCCAAATTATTTTTTTATGAGAGGATTATAATTTTTTTTTATTAATTATTAAATTATTAAAATAGATATTTATGTAAAGTAAATTTCTTATTTTATGTTAAGGATATTTATATCATTTAACAATTTTAAATCCTTAAAAAATCCCAATTTGAAGTTTGATGAATTTTCAAGTACTTGAGAGGTTTGAGATCGAGGGTTTTTTAACCATACTTTCTTTCTCTTCCACCCTCTCAAAACCTCCTTTAAACAAACATGGTGTTAGAAGTCCCTCCTCAGTCCTCTCTAACTGATTAACGCTGTCCCTTTCAATGTCCGAAGCGAAGCCACAAAGCAATCTCCAGTTTTAGTGTTATGTTTTTGGATTAGATTAGGTCAGATATTGAAGGAAGCTTTTCATTGGATGGATCCTCAGGGGCAGATGCAGAGGCAGAGAAGCTGATTACTCTTTCACTCCTTGTGTTAATCTTATCCTTTTACTTTTATTCATTGAAACTCAAAAAAAAAAAAAAAATGCTATATAATTTCATTCCTTACTCCAAATTCCCAAAACTTGTAGCCAATATTCCTTTCTTTCACTTTGTTCATACTGCCAAAAAGCATTACCGCACCACCCCATTTCCCTATATTCATATGTTTCTTTCACTTTTTTCTTCAACAAATCATGGTCCTCGTTCTTATCTTGATTCTGATTCTTCAACTACCAATTCCACTTCCCATCTTGTTGAAACTGAGAATTCTTATGATGCAAATGATGGGTTTGGCAAAATGGGTTTTAATTTTAGCAATGCTCACTGTCAAGTTTATTCTGATGGTTTTAGTGACGAGGTTGAAGAATCTGATGAAGAACGCGGCCAAGGCAACAGTTCATTTACTGACAGGAATCAAGGCACCAAAATGGATGAGGATTGGAGGAGAATTGAGATACACGAAGATGAATTTCGACATCCTTTGGTCAGAGAAATTTGTAGGTTGATTGAATGCAGGTCGGCTTGGAACCATAAGCATGAAGGGAAAATGAGGCACTTGCTAAGAGGCCTCAAGCCTCGACTTGTTTGTGCTGTTTTGCTGTCTCAATCTGATGAAAGGGTTGCTTTGGATTTCTTCTATTGGTCCGACAGGCAATGGCGGTATCGGCATTACCCAATTGTGTACTGTGTGATGCTTGATGTTCTTAGCAAAACTAAACTGTGTCAAGGTGCTAGGAGGGTTCTCCGGCTCATGGCACGTAGGGGAATTCAGCGTGGGCCTCAAGATTTTTGTTGTGTGATGGTGTCTTATAGTCGGGCTGGTAAGTTGAGGAATGCGATGCAGGTCTTGACCATGATGCAGAAAGCAGGTATTGAACCTAATTTGTTGGTTTGTAACACTGCTATTCATGTTTTGGTGATGGCAAATAGGTTGGAAAAGGCTTTGAGATTTCTAGAGAGAATGCAACTTCTTGGAATCATGCCAAATGTTGTCACTTATAACTGTTTGATCAAGGGATATTGTGATCTTCATAGGGTTGAAGATGCCATGGAGCTAATTTCTGAAATGCCATTGAAAGGATGCTCCCCAGATAAAGTTAGTTACTATACTGTAATGGGCTTCCTTTGCAAAAACAGAAGGATCAGAGAAGTGAGGGACGTAATAGAGAAAATGGAGGATACTAAGTTGTTAGCGGATCAGGTTACTTATAATACATTAATACATATGCTTTCTAAGCATCAGCATGCAGATGAGGCACTTCAGTTTTTAAGAGAAGCACAAAAAAGGGGTTTTCAGGTTGATAAGGTTGGGTATAGTGCGATAGTTGATTCATATTGTAAGGAGGGAAGGATGGACCAGGCGAAAGAAATTGTGAATGAAATGTTCACAAGGGGCTGCATCCCTGATGTTGTGACTTACACAGCCATTATTAATGGATTTTCTCAGGCTGGGGAGGTTGGTCAAGCTAGGAAGATGCTTCAGCAAATGTACAAGCATGGCTGCAAACCAAACACTGTATCATATACAGCCTTCTTAAAAGGGCTTTGTCAAAAGGGGAACTCGTCAGAGGCAAGGGAGATGATGAAGGCGAGTGAGGAACAGTGGTGGACCCCGAATGCTATTACCTATAGTGTTGTGATGCATGGGTTTCGGAGGGAAGGAAAGCTGTCTGATGCTTGTGATGTGGTGAGGGAGATGATTGGCAAGGGCTTTTTCCCAACTCCAGTTGAAATTAACTTACTAATTCAGTCTCTCTGCCGGATCGGCAGAGTGGATGAGGCAAAAAAGTTTATGGAGGAGTGTCTTAACATGGGGTGTGCTGTCAATGCTGTAAACTTTACTACTGTAATTCACAGATTTTGTCAGCAGGATGACATAGAAGCAGCTTTATCTTTGCTTGATGACATGTATCTAAGCAACAAACACCCTGATGCAGTCACTTATACGACGATAATTGATGCATTAGGAAAGAAAGGTAGAATAGAAGAGGCCACTGAGCTTACGTTGAAGATGCTGAAGAAGGGTATAGATCCTACACCAGTAACATATAGAACAGTGATTCATCGATATGGTCAAATAGGTAGGGTGGAAGATTTATTAAATTTATTAGATAAAATGCTTACAAGGCAAGAGTGTAGAACTGCATTTAATCAAGTTATCGAGAAGCTATGTACTTTTGGAAACCCAGAGGCGGCTGATAAACTCTTAGGTAAGGTTTTGAGAACAGCCTCGAGAATTGATGCTAACACTTGCCATGTGCTAATGGAGAGTTATTTGAGAAAAGGGATCCCTCTGTCAGCATATAAAGTGGCTTGTCGTATGTTTAGTCGAGGTCTGATTCCTGATTTGAAGTTGTGTGAGAAGGTGTGCAAGAAACTAATGCAGGAAGGAAAGTCTGAGGAGGCAGACAATCTGTTATTACGGTTTGTTGAGCGTGGGAATATTTCATCGCACTGTCTACAGCATTCTCAAACCGAGTGAGCATCAGTTTTCGCTTGAGATTAATTTTGTCCTGTTACTGTGGCAATTGGAAGTCTGGTTTCTAAAATGTTAAATACCTTTTCCATTCTTTTCTTATTTGTTAAGTATTCTCATCTTCCTCTCCATGAGATTTTGACAAGCATTTGTTAGAATGTTTCTTTTCCAAGTTTTCTAGAATCGTATCTTTAAATTCTGCTTGGTTTCTTGCTCTGTTGTTGATTTGGTTCCTCTTGGTATCGAACAAATTTTGTGGGGCCAAGGTTGATAGCAAATTTTTATTTTTAAGTTTTTAGGGGTGTTTGACATTGTAGTGGAAAAGTGCTTTTTAAAAAATTCAATTTTTTTTTTTTTTTGCTTTAAGTTAATATGTTTTTGATGTTTTCAAATTATTTTGATGTGCTGATCTCAAAAATAATTTTTAAAAAATAAAAAAAAAATATATTATTGACATGCTTTTCTAAGTGAAAAGCACTTTAAAAAGCAACATCAACCACACTTCCAAACACGTACTTAAGTCTTTGTTTATTTGCTGGAAAATGGTTTTTTTGGAAAATAAATTTTTAAAAAGTGAATTATTTTATGATATTTTGTAGTGTTATAAAAAATAATTGAAAAACACTTTCTAGTGTTTGGTTAAGTTATGGAAAATGAACTGGAAAATAATTTATTAATGAATTTTTTTTTCAAGTTTATCTAAATATATATAAAATATTTAATATAAATATTTAATCACTTACAATAAAAAAATGAAATCTAAAAAGTATAATAATGAATTTTTTTTATTATATTCTATATTCATATATATCTTATTTTATAAAATATAACTATATATTATTTTTTTAAAAAAATTATTTTCATTTTATATTTTATATTCTCGTTTTCCTCATAGTCATTTATTCTCCGTGTGAATAAAATTTTCACTATTCTATTTGTTATTACCAAAGCACTAGGAAATAACAAAGCACTAGGAAATAAAAATAATGAAAATGAAATACCAATAAAAAAAGGTTGTAAGACTTCAAGAGATAGAGTGTGTGAATGAGGTGCATGTGATACTATGATTGGTGACAAAATCCTTGTTTTGCTTGTCACAAGAGAAGGAGACAACATGTTTTTTTTATTTATATATATATATATATATATATATATATATATATATAAAGGAAAGTGTTTTCCTTATGATAAGAAAATGAAAACACTTTCTTGTGACACAACATTATTCTTTTCTTTGATTGGAATTTAGTTTTTCTAAACCAACTTTCCTTAAGTTTATCAAATATAAAAAAGTGAGGAAAATGGTTTCCAAGAAAATAAATTCTTGGAAACAAACAAGGCCTAAGTCATTGTTTTTTCTTATGACTGATTTTGTTTTCCCTCTAAACTCTCTTTCTATAGACCTTATTTTTTATATAAAAAAAGTTCTTAATTGGGTTATGATGTGATCATGATGTTGATATATAAGTAACATATTAAAATTTATAATATCTTATATTTTAACTATAATAATTAAATAAAAAATAAAGTAATAATATGCTTGAATGAAATTAAATTTAAATAGATTTTGTATGAAAATCATATCAATAAGTATATGAAATTGAATGAAAAAATTTATCAATAAGTCCAAAATACAAACTAGGTGAAGACTTAGCTATTAAGAATTTATTTTAGAGCTTATTGATTCATTTTAGAGTTTATTTTTAAATCTTTATATTTTACTCGATAGCAAATTAAAATGAATTCACACACTTTATATTGCATGCATAAATATGATTGATATACATTTAATTGATTCAAGTTTCACTAGGTTTGAAACTACAAAAACTGATTTTTAAGCTTAATTAGTCGAGTGCTTAGGCATATCAAGTAATCCGGTTAACCACTGTTTATTCATGATAAACACTTAAGAATTTTGCAGGAACTGGTCGATTGAATTATATGGTCATTTGAATCGGTTGATCGTTTTAGGCGTCAGAGGCATTGTCACGGGGTAATTTTTCGCTCTCAAATAAACCTGTGCGGCAGCCTAGTGCCTCATTAAACTCAGCCTTCCCTTGCCAGTCTCACTTGTGTTTGCCTAGTAACTAAGTAAGCGGAATACACAAGTAGAATAAGATAATCAAAGTACACAACAAGCTTTACAGGAACTCTTTCCCAACCTTTATTAATCGCGTACACAAAGGAAACTATACACAAATCCGTATGTGTGCTATGCACAAAGATTGCATGTTATACCAAGCTATCTCTAACTCGTACCATTATAAAAAACTAGTTTATATATATATATATATATATATATATATAAAGGTCTCTTTTATGCAAAATTAAGTATATATTTTGAACATACATGATATAGAAGTTATTCTAAAAGAAAAAATCAACTAAAAATCATCAATACTAACACTTTAAGTTGCTCTAAAGTAAATCTTTATATTCTAGCATAAGACTATAAAATCTCACACTCATTACATTTACACACCTTTGATCACCCTAAATGCTATTGAATGAATTATAGATATTAAAGTTTTCAATTGAATAATCTACTCTTTGAGAGAGTGAATCTTATTGTAAACAAATCATAATTGTAAACAATTGAGAGTTTGAATAAACTTTTGATATTGATGAGGTATTGCTACCAAGAAAAAAAATCTTGAAGATGAGATATCTTTAAGTGGTGTAATTGCTTGATGTGGATACTCTTAGTAGGACTTATACTAATACTGATATTATGAGCAAAACTCTTATTTCTTTGCTAAAGTCTCAAGAAGCAAAGCTGACGACAATCCAAGAAGGTAAGGATCTCACCAAACTTCCATTAAAAGAGCTCATCGATTCACTAATGACTCATGAATCACAATGAAAAAACAAGAATTAGATAAGAAGCCAAATAAGAATTTGACATTCAAAACCATACATCATGTTGATAGTGATGATGATGATGAAATGGAGGAAGACATTGCACCGATAACAAGTCAATCATGGAATTTCTTAAGAAATAAGCAAGGGAATAAAAAGTTCTTAAACTTTAAGATGGATGAAAAGAAGGAAGAATCTAACAAGGTGGCACTTAGAAGCTACAAGTGCAACAAGACGGGACATATTATGGTTGATTGCCTTCTCTTTTAAAATAAAAAGAACCATCATCATAAACAAGCAATAAAAGCAACATGGAGTGATGACTCAGACTCTAGCTCAAGTGACAATGAACAACATGTTGCAAACATATGTTTCATGGCAATTGAAAGCGATAATAATGTACTTTTTTGGATGATGAGAGTCTGACCTTTCTTATGATGAACTATATGATGCCTTTGAATCATTATATGATGAATTTAAAAAGCTAAGTCATAAATATAGTTTATTGAAAAAAAAGTCGCACATGTTTACTTGTTGAAAAATATGCATTAGAAAAGAAAGCATGTATTGTTATTAATAGTGACAAGTTTAACTAACTTGAAGAGAAAAATAAGGCTTTAAAAGGAAAAATGGACAAATTGAATACCACACTAGAAAAGTTCACTCAAGGTTCTAAGATTTTAGATATCATGCTTGCTAGTAAAAAAATATCTTCAACAAAAGAGGTATAGGGTATCAACCTAAAAAAACAAAATATTTGAAGAACTACTTTGTTAAAGCCAAACAATCATATGATCAAAACTAAACATGTCATTATTGTAGAAGTATCGGTCATTTGATTTATGCATGTCTTATGAAGAAGGACAAAGTTGGTAACATGACTTAGGTTACAAAAGGACCCAAGAAGGTATGAGTATTAAAAATCTCATCTTGATTTTGTGTGTGTAGAAATCAAGAGCATATAAGGAATAATTCTTTGATAATGCTTGCTCAAGACACATGACCGGAGATGATTCATTGTTCTCAAGTATAACCAAGATCAATGCTGGAAAAGTCAAATTTAAAGACAACTGACACGACTAAAAGATTGATGTCTTCTCCCAAGTGCAAAAGTGTCGAAGTAATAAATAACTTGACAAGACTGGGGTCGAACTACAAGGAGGTGAACTATATATATATATATATATATATAATTTAACAAAGATTTAAAGAGATATTTGAGATGTGAGGATTAAACAATGATAAAAACAGTTGTCAAGGTTAGATGATACACTAATGGTATTTGAAGTAAATATAATATAAACTTTTTTTATTACAATAGAGGTTCCAATCGGATGATTTATCCTTAATAGTTCATTATAAAATTTTAACATGATCATATTAATTATCTTATTTTAGTAACATCATACTTTTAAATATTGACAGGAATTCATGATGCTAACTTATGTTAATAACAAATCAAGCTCCTCTCATAACAACGATATCGGCCGAAGACTATGAAGGATCAAACATTTATTGTACCAAGTGTTATACAACACAAATCTAGATTAATCATTTAACAAGCAAGGTATTAAAAATTAGTAAGATAAAAAGATAAGACATGTTAATAGCAATCTTGATGTAGAGATTTGTTTAAATAAGTGTTAGGTTGTTGAATGAAAAGCCAACCCTATGAGTAGGGCTTAGTTAATTAAAATTGAATTTTTAGAAATAAATGCATATTGTTTTTGTGCAAAAAAGACAACCATATATATAGGGGCTAAGGTCAAAGCCTCTTCGAGGACAAGATGGATGCATTCTTATGCGTGGAAGTTGGTTACAAAAGTGGAGACTCAAAGTTGTTATCATCAAGTCAGTTAAGAGAAAATGAAGACTTGATCATAAAATTAATGTATTGACTACAAGTGTGGGGATAATATGGAATTTATGGTTAGTCACATCTGCAAAGATTAAGAAGGTGTTGGACATACGTTTCAGGAATAAAAGCTAATTGAAAGAAAGTAACGATCATTGATTATATCAAACATTATTTAGCTATAGGACTTTATTAGTTTCCAATTAGTTGTAGGATTTTTATATTTTATGTTAAGCATAATACTTCTTAGAAAATTATAATAAACTTATTTGTTGAATTATAGGGATTGTTAAGTTATTATAGTAAAGATTTATTAATGTCAATGCATTTCATCCTTTTATTTCAATTATAAGATTATGATATTTTACTGAAAATTTTATGTGCTTGGTTATAGATAGTACAGGTGGAAAAGAGTACACTCGAGATCTTAATATATATATGATTTTTATATGACATATTATTGGTTATTTTATGTACCCACATATTAAGTGGGTGTTTGGTTTTGTGGTTGCGGGTGAGGTTCACCCGCAACCACATATTTTAATGTTTGGTAATCGGAAAAGAAGTGATTTTCACTGGTGGGCTCCATAAATTTTAACGGCTGCGCCACAGGTTCGGAGAAGCAGCATTTTGCTGCTTCTCATGCTGAGAATAACGTAACAGTATGGCTCCACTGTGAACAGTGGAGCCATGCTCCACTGCGCACTGTTCACTAAGTGAACAGTGCGAGTGAATTTTAATTCACTCGCACTGTTCGCTAAGGGAACAGTTTTAAGTTTTTTTTTTTTTTTTAAAAAAAAAAACCATGAAAATGAGTTTTAATTTTTTTTTGTTTTTTAAAAAATTATAATAAATGATCACAATTTCAATTATGTTATTGCCGGGTCCAACCCAGTTAAAAAAAATTCAGTTTTTATTTTTATGTTAATTGTGTTCTATTTAAAAAATTAAAAGGAGATCGTTTGATGACGTAACAAAAGATTCAGTTTTTGTTGTTGCGCGCTTAAGAAACCATGAAAAATATAGTCCTTGTTTGATAGATTTCACATGTGATGACATTGCACATAGTGTAATGGAATAATAAAAAATATTTGATATCAATATTATTTATTTCATGATGTAATAACAGTAATTAAATTTACAATATTTAAATTAAAAATCATTAATATAAATATATATATATATATATATATATATATTTTAATTATTTTATAACCTCAATTTGAAAAGCATTTTTATTAACCAAACACATTAAACTACTTTTTTTTCCACCTCAATTTCAACCACAGTTTTAACCAAACACCTATTTTTTCAAACCAACCTCAATTAAAAGTACTTTTTATAAAACAACTTTTTTTAAACCACAACCACAAAAGCTACCGCAATACCAAACACACCCTAAGTATGTGGGTGGTGTTATAATAACCCTAACTCAAATTCATAAAATCAAGCATCAATGCCATTAGTTTTCACTTAAACTTGTATAATCAAGTTTAGAACTCCTTTCCTGATAATAAAATGAGCTTCAAATTGTAATTAGTCAAAAAAATTTCCACCCCTCTCTTTCCTTCCACTTTGTCCAAGAATTTCCCCCTCTTCTTCTCATCTCTTTCACTAGATTTCTCTCTAGATTTTGTGTTATATCATGTTAATCTATCATTCCCTTACCTTTCATGTCAATCTCATACTCTTTCTCAAGGATTCTAGTGTTTAACATAGTTTTTCTCTCTTCTTTTTTCTTCATTTTCCCCTTTTCCATTAGCCCATGCTAGAATATAAAAAGGAAATGGGGTTGTATCTTTTTCTAAAGTCTATTTTACCTCTTTAATTTGTCTATGTTATATTTTCCTTTTATTTCAGTCCAACTTTCAATATTTTCATAAGGCCTTCTTAAACTCTTATTTATTTGAAGTTTTAACCTGAGATATAAAAACATATTACGAGGATCCCTATAAAATCTAAGTCTGTTACAACGATAAGATAATATTTATGTTTGATATCATAAAACTGGATAATACTAGAATTACAACTCGAATTTGATTCCAAGCCCAACTTTTAACATGACATTCTATACATATGTCTACTTTTTAATCAAACTAGAATCGAAACAAAACTCCTTTGATGCTTGAGTTATCGGCCGAACAGAAGCTAAAGGTCCAGTGTGACAGATTTAACCCTTTTTAACTCAAACCTCTGAACTTAGCCCATTAATTTCATCTTTGATCCTCTTCAATTTTGACCTTATATTAGGCCCAATTGGTGGCATAGATGGGATCAATTCATTTTTTTTTTCATCATTTATTTCATCTATGAACTAATTATTGTTTTATAGTAACATTATCGATTTTTACTCGGGGTTTGTACCAACATTTTTTCATGTAGTTCTTATCTTAACATTTATTCATCATTTTCCTTATCATTTCTTGAAATTATTTTCTCATTCTCTAAACATATTTATTTTCATTTCTCTAATCTATCATCATCCCTTTTAGGCTAAATATTCATTTCACTTGGTAAAATTCCACCTCATTAATGTTGTAAATTTTCCTGAGGGGTTTACAAAGCTTTATTGACTAAAGTATTTTAAGTGATTTTTATAATAATTTCTCTAAAATATATTTAATTAAAATAAATTGGAGATAAATTGTAATAAAAAAAACAAAAGACTAAAGATCAATTATAAACACTTGAAGTCCTAACAAGTAAAAGTTAAAATTCAAATCAAAATCCTTTCTTTGTAAAATAAAATCAAGTTAAATAGGCTAAGCAAGTTAAAACTTTCAAGCTTATATGAAAATTTCTATATCCAAAGCAATACCAAAGATTAAGCATATAGAATTCAAGATTTGGATCTAATTATTAATAAGAGAATTGGATTCATACATAAATATATGAAGATGATTTCTATCTAGTTTGTATCCATATTTATTGTTATAATTTTGTTCACCATTTCTAATATATTTTTAATAGAATTCTGTTTTTGTACATGGGACATGTTAGAAGATTTAAATTTTTAAAAAAATGTACCTTCTTTTTCTGTGTTCTACAAAAACTCTAGTTATAATTTAGTCCTTGTAGTAAACAAAATAAATAAATAAATTCTTGTAGTATAAAAAACAATCAAATAGTTCTTTAATTATTGTTTATCATGTTTAATTTAATTGTATTTTGTTCCAAAAAATTGCTTTCTTTTTTCCTTAAATTTTCTATCCTATTTACTTTTTTTTTTATCTTTTCTATTTTTTATTAAAATAAAAAATGAAATGAAAAAAAGTATGAAATGGATGAAAATGATCAAGTTATAAATAAATACAAAAGAATAGGGATTAAGTAATAATTTCTTAAACCACGAGGATTATTGATTATTTTTTGCTAAAGAACTACATATATATAGTAAGTTTAAAATTTTGAGGTCAAAATTTCCAAAAGGTTCTGCTGCTATTCTAGGCAATTCTTTATTATTATTATTTTTTTGATATAATCTTATTTAGTTACTAATTTTGAGTAAAGATTTTAGATAAAATTAAAAATAAATTTGATGTAATAAATGGATTGGAGTGCATTCTCTGTTTAAGAGTATTATTATGATTGTTTTTTAAAGTATTTTTTATTTAGAAATATATTAAAATAATATATTTTTTTATTTTTTTAAAAATATTTTTAACATTAATACATCAAAATAATTTTTAAAAATTAAAAAATATTAATTTAAAATAAAAATAAAAATAAATTTTTTAAATTTGTTTTAATATATTTTTAAAATGTAAAAAGAGACGTGCTTATGCATGTTTTATTTATTGTATGGAATATGAAATTTCAGAAAATGGAAATGCTGTCAAGCGTCAACCAACCAAATAAGTGAGAAAGACTCAAGACAACAAGAAGAGAGAGAAAAAAAAAAAATCGATGATTCCAAATTCGTGAAGGGAAGCAATCCCTCCCTCACACGCACATGCATGTCCTTCTCTTTTCCCTTTTAACCAGAAATAATTCATTCCAACTCCCACTTCCCTCCTCTTCGATTTCCTCCTCTGCGATTCATTTGGTTGCTTTGCACGGTGCTTGATCCAACTTCTCACTATTTTATTTTGATTTTCACCGGAAACAAATTATGGCAGGATCATCGATGGAGTTGGGCAGAGCAAGGTCCCTAGTAGTTCGAACAAATCCAACAGACTCACCAAGTTGTAATGTTTATTTTCTTAAGAAATTGAATAGATTGGAAATAAGCGAATTATTTTGTTCATAAAACTATCTGTGTATTTGCTGACAGCTACTGCTTTGAATAAGTTTAAACAGCAGAATCTCCCAGCATGTAAGCCAGTCCTCAAGCCATCCTGTGTGAGTCTCAGTTATTTACAACCACCAGATATGTGTGTGAATCTTTCTTTTTCTTTTTCGAGTGTTGATAACTTGATATTGTTTTTTGTTTTTGTAGGTTATTACTTCTTTTTTGGTGGTCGGTTTTATTTTCCTTCCTATTGGACTTACCACTCTTTGTGCTTCTCGTACTGTAACTACTCTCGCTACCTATCATTTCATCCCTTTGCTTTGTTTAGGATTTTTATTTTCCTTCTTTTGATTGGTGTGTTCTTATAGGTTGTTGAAATTGTTGATCGCTATGATTCGGGATGTGTTCCTGGGGCATTTAGAAGCAACAAAGTGTCCTTTATCAAAGATACCTCTCTTCCCAAAAACTGCTCTCGGATCCTCAAGGTCAGACTCTCTTTCCACATTAAATTTATCTTCAATATTGTTGATTTTGCAGTTGTTGCTCTTAAAATTTGCAAAGCTTTGTACGGTGCTTCCCCACAAACATGTAGTTGTCACTTGTTCTGATATTTCCTTTTCTTTTCTTCTATTTATTGTTTATTTTCATGAATGAGGCATTGCATGATATGGGTTTCACTTGTTCCATTTTGTGATTGAGTTTATTTGCCACTTACACTGCATGAAGCATGTTTGACTGTCATCAGTCTTCTAACATGTTTTTGTAAATGGAAGTTGTGGTGGTTTCTAATTTTATGAATCTCAGGAAACATGATTTTGTGCTATGCAGTGATTCTTTAACAAACCAGGTTTTTATATATATATCCACGCTTGAAAAGACTGTGTCTGCAAGTGACTTCAGTCTGAAAAATCTATTTTATTTATGTAACCATGGATTCCATTGAAATCTCATATCTCCTCTATTGTTGTTCGCATTTGTTCATTTTGTACCTTGTTATGTAGGTGCGCAAGCATATGAAAGCTCCAATTTATATCTATTATCAGCTTGACAATTACTATCAAAATCACCGAAGGTGAGATTTCTTTCCTTCACTTCCAATGTAGTGCTATTTCTGAATTTTTGGTTTAGTTAATGATTTTTCTTCTTCTTTCTTTGTTATTGTTACTTTTCTTGTATACCCATCCTTCTGTTCAATGTGTACTGTTAGTAGCTCTGCCTTTGCAGTTAATCTCTTTAGTAAGCTAGTTGTGCATCTATTTTGTTTTAGGGAGCTTTTGAAGAAATCCCTTCACTAGTCTGTTTCTAAGTCTGGCGTTATTATTTTATATAATTGCCTTATAGCATTGCTTCTCATGGTGGCTCGCTTGAAAACTCTGCTGCTTGCTTTTCTCCATTGTTATCCTGACGTCATTAATTTGCATCATTAACTCCTGGATACATTCCAGGTATGTGAAAAGTAGAAGTGATCAGCAACTCTTACATGGACTTAAGTCCAACAAAACAAGTTCCTGTGATCCTGAAGAGTTCAATAATGGTCTTCCTGTTGTCCCTTGTGGGCTCATAGCATGGAGTTTGTTCAACGACACATACACATTTATTCGTGGAACAAAAGAATTGAGGATCAATAGGACGAATATTGCATGGGAGAGTGATCGTGATAGCAAATTTGGGAAGCATGTATATCCCCATAATTTCCAGAATGGAACCTTGATCGGTGGTGGGAAACTAGATCCCCATATCCCTGTATGTATTGAAAGTTTATTACTTTTTATTAGTTTGCTCTTTCCATAATGTATTATCTGAACATATTACCACCACGCAACACCTTCCATGCAACATTCTCTTTTGCTTTGCTATACCACTTTTTTATTCATAGCCTTCATTGCTTGTATTCTAGAGCAAGTGGATCATCTTTCTTTTAACTGATCTCTTATCCACATTACATGGCTTAATGTTTTGATAAAAGTAGCAGCTATGCAAAATTGCACGATGCTTTTTAAAAATTGTGCTGAATATCTATGATAGAAATTGTCAATGCAAGAAAGTGAATGTTAAATCATTTCTTGATTGAATTGATTTTTCATGTCTTTTTATGGGGAATGAAATGCACCTGTCTCCAGATTGTACCCTACATCTAGATCTCAATATCCCTTATTCAGTATTACCCTAGGTGCAACAATTGTCTCACATGGATATGATATGAAGAAAATTTCTAGGTTGTCTGATTCATCTTTCACAGAATTTCTCACATAAATATAGTCTACTGGTTCTAAATCATTCTCTGAATATACTGTTACAGATGAAATAAGTCTTGTCTTTTCGTTTTCTTTCCTTTCTCTTGCTTGGCATTTGTTGATGGGGTTGTTGCTACATTAATAGCTAAGTGATCAAGAGGATCTCATTGTATGGATGCGCACTGCTGCTCTTCCTAGCTTCCGCAAGTTGTATGGTAGAATTGAAGAGGACTTGGAGGCAGATGATGTTATAGTGGTTCATCTAATGAACAATTATAACACGTACAGCTTTGGAGGAAAAAAGAAGCTTGTTCTTTCAACATCAAGTTGGTTGGGTGGAAGGAATGACTTCCTTGGAGTTGCCTACATCTTTGTTGGCGGTTCTTCTATAATCCTCTCAATTGTCTTCTTGTTGCTTCATATGAAAAATTCAAGGTAGTAATCTTATTCCCAGACCAATTTCCTTTAAATTTTTGTATATTCATTTTCACATCAAAACACGAAAACTAAGCAATCATTGACTCGAATTCGACACTTGTGAAGAATGTTTATGACATACTCTCAATTTCTGTTATGCTCGATGCCTGTTTTTTGGTGCAAAAATTAATATGGGGATCTAATTTGATCATCTCACCTTTATATATGATACTTACTAGAAATTCATCCAATATACATGTTAGTTGTAATGGTTCTTATAAATATTGTGCAAAAATAATTGAAAACATTTGCCAAGTGTTCAGCATTTCTTATGGTATTATTACAACTTAGAATTTTGTATGGATACTTGTGGCGAGCTATGCTGTATTGTTATGAAATGTTATATTTAAACAATATGCTACTGTAGTTTTCTTATGCAGCATAGCCTTGTTTATGTCTGCTACCTATACATTTGACTCAAGATGTGTTCTCTGCCAAGATTTTCCATTAATGTGATAGCAGCTAGTTTGCTGGAGCTTGCATGCATTAACAAGTTACATATACATTAGTCCAGTTTGATGATTTAATAACCAGACACTAATCTCATAGATTCTCGATGCAGGTACTAAAAAGTCCTTAGCGGTTCTTTTTTGGTTTTTGACAGGCCTTGTGTGGACGAAACTTTATCATCCTGGAGTGGAAAAGACCTTTCTAGTTGAAGAGGTGACGAAGCTTTCCAATTTAAGATTATTAAATGATAATTGTAGTCGTCGTGTATTTTGTGTTGAAATTGCTGAACAACTTGAAAATGTGTTAGGACTGACACAAGGAGCTTGAGGGTGATTCAAAAGAAAAGAGTGATATCTCATGCTCATTACATTTTATACACATGTCTGCCTACATCTACCATAAACATTTTAGTGACGGGTCGCTCCACTGCGGACCAATTAAAAGTTGATTTTAACATACAGAAACAAAAAGATTATGCAGGCGTTGATAAGGTTTTTTTTGTTTTTTTTTTTTTCAAACTAAGAAAAATTTCAAATATGAATAGAAAATTGTGTACATTTAATAAAATCAATTGATAATTATTTGTGTAAATAAATAATAAATACTAAAAAAATGTGGTTAATGATAACAAAAACCGAATTTTGAAGCTACGTAATAGATGTAAATAAAAAAACATGTTTTTATTGTGTTATGTTATTTGAATTTTTTTTTTAATTATATGTAAAAAAAATTTTAAAAGTAAAAAAATTAAAATTCAATTGAAAAGTGTAGTTTATTTACATCAATAAATAATAAAAAAGTGGTTACAGATAACCAAAGATTAAACTAACGAGTTAATAGATGCAAATAAAGATACATGTTCTTGTTGTGTTATGCTATTTAAACTTTTTAATTTAATTATATGTCTAATATTTATGAGAAAGTAAAAAAATTAAAATTCAATAGAAATAAAATAATTTGTTAGCATAGTTTTCTTCATCCTATCAATTTAGCTTGGTTTTATGATGTGATCATTGTATGACTTGAGCTTTAAATTAAATTATGTTAAAATTGATCTAATGTGATCTGCTCGATTTAATGAGTCAAATTATGACCAACAAATTTGACTCAAACAAGGTTTTTTAAATTCAATCTTCTTTTATTTTTTTTTATAAATTTTAAAATGATTTTTTTTTTATCGACTTGGATTAACTTGCTAGATTTATTACTAAGGTTATGAACTTAGTTGAGTTTTTTTTTTTAAATTATTTTTTTATTTAATTATACGATAATAAAAAAATAAATATGCAGAGAAAATGATTGAATAAAATTTAAGAAAAAAACCAAAAAATATTATGAAGGGCTTTACAAAAAGAGAGCTAATTTTACTAAAAAGCAAATTGAAAATTGAAAACAATATACATAATATAAGTTTTATTAATTTATTTAAATGAATTTCAATTAAAGACCTTTTTTTAAAAGTATTTTAAGATGATGTCGTTTTACTTTATACAAAGTAAAAATTGAACTATATATAATTAAATAATATTACAATTATATTTTTAATTAATCCATTTTAAAGGAATGTTAATTTAAATAGAAAAGAAAAATTAAAGGGACGAAAAAAAGACTAAGCGTCTGGCTACTGGCTAGGATGGGTAGCACTTGGCTAATTTAAAAGATAAGTTATCCTAGCAAACATGCTAGTGCACTCGGCTCATTTTAAAAGAAAGGTTATGCTAGCAGACATGCAAGGCAGGCCTAATTGCTCGGCCTTAATATTATTTTTTTTCCTGGCTCAAGGGTCGGACGACCCCTTTTCTAGGCGGCGCATGTTTAATTGCTTCGTTTCCGACCTAAAAAATTTAGGCTAGTTTTTTTAAGACCTACAAAATATTTTTTCAATTTAGTTTTACTATAAGTAACTAATAAAATGCCTTTATACCCTCCTATTAAATCAATCTATCAACTTAAAATATCTTTTAATTACTCACAAAACAATAAATTTTCATTCTCAATTTACTTTTCAAGCAAGATAAAATCTAGAAAACCTTTATTAAAATTCCTTTGGTGAAATGAAACTCGTTAATACAAAGATTTTTTTTTTATTGTTAAATTATGCTTAATTAATAACTTTCTTTCTTTCATTTTTTTTTAAATTCTTCTTTCTCAAATTCAAGAACTAAAATGTAAATAAAATGAAATTTTGAATCAAGACATGTGTGTGTGTATATAAAGGCATTTTTTCCCTAAAAATAGGCATTGAATAAACAGTAAAAAAGAGAGTAAAACCCCTCATTTTTTGCCTCACTATTAAATTTGGTCTCTTCATTTTTAATTTGACGCAAATAACAAAACCAATTTTTTTTTTTTTTTTGCAAAATCCAGCATCAACATAATGTTGGGATGTTTTTGATATCATGATATCTCTAGAGAAAATAAATTATCAAACTTAATTCTTAATACACAAAATGTGGAGGGAAGAAACTAAACAAATACAAGGATATATATAAAAAATTAATAAAAGGCTAAAAGAAAAAGGGAATTGTTCAAGTGACGAGTGTTTCATTAAGGGATCCATAGTGATTTCTATATGCCTTTTAGTTTTTTTTTTTTAATTTGATCACACCTTATAAATAATTAATTTATTCTTGTTGATATTTTGATGAGATTTTGCATGGTATTTAAGAAAATAGAAATTGGTGCATATGATGATTTTATATTCTTTTGTCAACCTTAGAGCCTCAGCTTTATCAGCGATAAAAATGTCTCTCTTCACCCAAATATCACTTAAAAGTATTAGCTTGACTTGCCTTTTCAATCCTGAGTGGACTTGACTTAGTCATTCTAGCCAATTCCCTGGCTCAAGCCAAACCTGTGATGTCCTCGAGGTTACGGGCTTATTAAAATAAATAATGTGAAAGGGAAAAATCAACCCCTAAAATGGTTACTAATTCCTACATAACATATAATGTTTTCTATGAATAGTTGTGTCAAAGCAATAACAATAGAAATACATTCTGACAAAGGAACAAACACCGTTTATCAAATGTGAATCAAGGAATTAAAATTCCATTTAAAACTATTAGATCTGCCCCAAAATTCACTAGATCTTGACTTAAAAAACAATCTATATAAAAAAAAAATGAAGGTTATTATTTTCCTTTTGTTATCAGGTTGTAAGATCATGGTGGTTGATGGCATGGTGTTAAAGTGGGTTATGGATGATGTTGGACGAATGAAGCTGATATGATATAAGAAAAAGTTAATTAAGAAAATTTAGATTCAAAGCAATTGTATTTACTATCTAGTTTTATACTATTACGCATAACTCTTGATTAAATCATTGGATCAGGTTAAGAGTTTACTTGAAGATTTTAAAGGGCTTATTTTATATTGATTTAAAATGTCAAGTCAATCAGGCATTAGGAAAACCTTGCGATAAGGTCCAGAAGTTATTGTGAGAGATTTGTATCAATTTTTTAATTAATTTATAATTCTTTTCTATTTTATTTAGAACTTTTTTATTATTTTTCCAACATTATTTAGGATTTTTTTACCTATCATTTATAGGATTGTTTAGAATGTATTTAGTTTTTTTTTTTTTAAATTAAGATATGGATTGATTTATTCAAAAGTAAAACTTTCGTTTGAGAGTTTGCTTTTACTCTTAGTTATTCACATAATTTTTTTTTTAGAACTTATCAAATATCAATTGTCTTTACGAAGCTCATCCTAAATCACTGAAAAATTAACCAAGCTTTCATGGTGTTTTTTACACTTCTCATTTGCATCTCGACTACTTATATTGATGTCTTAGTACAAGCATAATGTCAAGCTCAATTACAAACCTAATCTTAGCTATCTTGGGTTGTTTATCTATTTTATTATAGGTTTTTAGATCTTTATTTTTATGGGGTTCGTCTCAGTTGGTATTCAAAGGAAGGCTCTAAAATCAGTTTATGTCTATTTATCTTTTAGTTTCTGTGTTATTTCATTGTTTTTTATAGTAATTTGAATAATTACTTTATGAATACTCATATACGAACATAATAAGCAGATTTGTTTTAATAAAATATCTATTTTATTAAATTTATTATTACTTTTTTGTTTTTCTATATAGGTTTTGGCATGTTTGGTTTTGTTTATTATTGAATTAAAAAATAAGTGATACTAACAAGATTAATTACTTAAAAATAGCTGTTTCCTTTCAATATATCACAACACTAAATATATAATCAAATTAAAAGGCACATCATGATTCTATAAAAACCTTGATGTTTGATAGAAAATCATAATTGAAAAAAGGGGATGAAGCCAAGTGGATAGCCATTCACACGGAAGGATGTTAGAAACTTAATTCACCATCAATGTTATAAAGGACAAGAAGATGATCGATGCCATGAAAGCTAATGAAATTGCAAGGCAAGGCACGCATAAAATACATCAAGTATCATAACAAAGATACAAAAATCATTACATGTGCCCATAAATTACATGTTCACCTGAAATAACGACTCTGCATCAAGAAATATGAGATTAAAGAAGCAACAATAGGAAGAAGAAACAACACTCTCTTGGGCATGGCTACAACTCCATTGTTTCCAGATCCCTCTTCGATAATGGTATCCAGTCTTGGAGAAGAAGAGCGTGATCTTTGTCGAGATATTAAGAGTGCTGGTGCAACATCCCCCCATTTTTGCATGCCTTTCATCTTCCTCATCATCTTCTCTAGCGTGTAAATTATGAAAACAGAAACAAGATCAGTCTGCCTGCTTATAATCGAAACCTGTTTTTATACTATCAAAAGTATGAATTCTGGCAACAATTAATGTATGAATGCATGATTATATATGCTTAGAGATTGTAAGGAATTAGTTGGAGAGAAAGATCAGGGCTTATACCCTAAAATATAATGGCTATTAGTTAGCGTTGTTGAGTTAGATTGATGGCAAATACGAGTCTACATGTGCTGGCACAGCACTAAATATGTCTTGTGGGGAAGCTTTGGGAGGTTTCACGTGACTTTCTCACATCATTTACTAATTATATGGATGAAGGACTGTATAATATGGATGAAGGACTATATAATAGTCCTAGGATATATATATAGGAAATTATCCAAGTCTGGTGAACTTCATTTTAAGTAACAAGGCATGCATCTCTTTTTATAGTCTCGAATACAAATTTCGCAAATTACAATTTCCTCGCAGTCCACTCTTTATTTGGACTCCTTCCTCTCTTTCAAAAACCACTTTATAATAGTATGTCAAATGAAAATTATATTAATAATTCAAATAATACGTAATCAAGTACAAACAATTGATTATTATTCCTTTTTTTCTTTTCATATCGAATGTTAAAAAATTCCCTAAAACTCAGTATGCGTGTTTGTGTGTGTGTGTGTATCTATCATTTTTCACTAACATAATTATTGAAAATTAAGGTGCAAATCCAGTATAGACGTTACACGATTCATTTTCTCCTTTTCCTCAAAAGTTTTAGGGAAATTTTTAAGACTCAAGTTCTTGCTTTTTGAGACAGGATTGTCTATGGTTTTGCGATTTTGTATAAGAAATCATTGTAGCACTTTTTTCATGGATGTCTATTGGGTCAAATTTAAAAGCCTTTTAAATCGGTCCCTACTAATTTTGATGCCAATAACATAGTTTGCTTCACCCACATTCTTCATTTCAAAGTTCAAGTACAACCACAACTTTTTTATGGCAATCATGTCCTTGTCATTTCTAGCAATTAATATGTCATCTATATATAATAACACAATGAATAATCCTTTATTGTATCGTTTAACATACATACAATAATCATTTTTAATTATTATAAATCTATAAGTGATGATGGCTTAATAAAATCAAAGATATTATTGTCTGGATGATTTTTTCAGTCCATAAATAGATATATGGAGTCTATAAACTTTGAGCTCCTTACCCACTACAATGAAACTACTTGTTGATCCATATATATCTCTTCATCTAATTCTCCATTGAAAAATGCAGTTTTAACATTTATCTGATGGAGTTTCAAATCTAAGATTGTTAGAATTAGATGAATTGAGACAAACCTAACAATTAGGAGAAAAGTTTCTTAATAGTTTATACCTTCTTGTTGGGTATAGCTTCCCCCCGCCCCCGGCTAAGCAAGCCTTATATCTTTCTATGGAACCATTTGCTTAACATTTCACATTGAGAACCCTCTTTTAACATTGTATTGTTGTTTCTAATGAAAGGAAACCATTATGTTGTCATTTCCATTTGAATGGAAAACATTATGGTTGCCTTCATTCCATATAGAGACCATTGTGTGCTATCAAAATAAAAAAAAGGAAACTATTGTAATCATATTCACCATGAGATGAAAATTGATGTAAATTGGGGATTTCTAAAGCAAATTGAAGTCCTTAGAGTCACATCCAATACAAATGAAGATCCTTTTTAGAGGATAAAATCTAGAGTTAAAAGTTAGTAAAAAATAAATGAATAGATAAGTTGATAAGAATTCAAAAA
Organism: Populus alba; assembly: GCF_005239225.2. Taxonomy (NCBI): domain Eukaryota; kingdom Viridiplantae; phylum Streptophyta; class Magnoliopsida; order Malpighiales; family Salicaceae; genus Populus; species Populus alba. The sequence goes on along the minus strand of NC_133294.1, from coordinate 9,235,044 downwards.
GAATGGAATCAAGTTTAAATATCACAAATGTTATAATGGTACGTGCTTAAAGAAGGATTTTTATATGGGATGTTGTGCCTTGTCCATTATAGAGTCATAGAAGGAATTATCTTTGTTAGTTGTAAAGTGAATATTAAATTTGTGATATCATAATTTACTTTTAATGAAGGAAAAATGTCATTAAGTTAATAATTATAAATATTGTGTAGGTCCATCTCATGCTATCAGACCAAGTTGAATCAAAGTTTATGCACTTTAGATGTAGGAGTATTTCAAATATGGAACTCATTTTGTACTAAAATGTTAGTAAATTAAACCTATCCTATATTTTGAAAAAAAAAATCCTTTTTAAAGCAACAAACTAGGATAGCTAAGAAGTGGATGTTAATCGAACTTAATTTTATTATGATGTTTTAAGTCTTAGCTTATATTCTAGACTAAAATTTTCTTTTAAGCAAGTAAAATGGAAGTTATGTCTTATTATTTACTTGAAATACTTTCCATGCATATTGATCTTCAACACACACACACATATAAGAAATTTTTAATATCCCGATTATATTGTGTAGTGGAATGAAAAAGAAATAGTACAAATGGATGGTCTTTGATGATAATTTGAAGTATGTGTGATTGGTTTCGTTGCTGAAACTAGGCATTGTTAAAGTCATAAGGGAGACTTTACCAGATTGTTGGTAGATTTCTAATTTTATAGAATGGTAAATATTACATGAAAAAAAATGCCAAACATTTAAACTTGTAAATTATTGAACTATTAGAACAAATGGTGTAGAGTGTTACATTTGTTGACTTGTATTGCAAAAATTTTTTGAACTCCGATTGAACTGAAGTTCTAACCCAATGTAGAAAAATATATTTGAAAACTTGTAAAATTTTAGTCCGGTCCAACAATCAAATTGAGAGTTATTTTTTATAGCATAAAATTAGACAGTAAACATAATTATACTAGAGTCTATATCCTTAAGAAGTTGAAAAAAATGAAACACGAGAGGAGTGATATCTATTTGAATGTAAGCATATGAGGGAGTAAGTTAGGAAGTATTTTTCTTTCTACTAACATGATTTTCAAATTTCGATGATGTCTTTCAAAGAGGAGGCATCGCTTGAGAAGGGGCAAGAGAACACTTTTTTTTGGTTGTTACGAGCTATGCAACAACATTTTGAAAGGATGAATGCAATGTTTGGTGTAGTGATAGATATGATAAGAAGTGTCTATTACATGTGCCAATTAGACCTATTATAAAGTTAAGATATAAAAAGATTAAAAAGACATTCAATGGGTTAATTCAAGATATTTGAGTTTTATTTTTTACAAGACTGGTGGGTTCAACTTATTTTTCTACTTGCATACGGATTATGCTTATTTATTCTATTGTATTGTTTCACACTAAAAAGCAAATTGTTATTCTGACCATTGGATTGGACTAGAGTTTTACCAAAGGTTTTTAAAGATCTTGTTTTATATTGGGTTCAAATTTCGGGTTAATCAAACAATCAAAAGGCCTTACGATAATTTCGGGTTAATTGATAAGGTATATAAATTATTATGCAAGAATTGTATTAGTTTTATAGTTGATTTAAGGTTTTTTTTTTCTATTTTATTATTTTTTCAATATTATTTAGGAATTTTATTTATGATAAATATGGTTATTTAACTTATATTTAGGATTTTTTGGGGACAAACTTTGATTTTAGAAGACTGTTTATGTGTGTAAGAGAGGAAAACTCAAACTTTTTTATTCTTAAAAGCACTAAAATTGACTTATCAAAGAACAATTATTTTTATGACATCTTCCTTATACTTCTCGTTCACGATTCACTATTCGTTGAATGGGGGTTTGAATTTCAAAAGTATTGGTGTCTCGGTTCAAGGTAATCATTGTGTCATATTTTCTATCTCAAATCTAATTTTTAGCTTTCCGAGATTGTATTTGAACTTCTTTGTGGGTTTCTAGATTTTTATATCTATTAGATTTGCATCAGTTGGTATAGAACATGACTCTAAAATTAGGTTTTATCCATATATCTTTTAGTTTTTATGTTATGTCATCATCTAGAATATAGTTGCGGCAAAACTTAAAAACAATTAAGAAGAGATAAATTAATTATTCAAAAATAAAACTGGTGTATGAGAATTTACTCGTGCTCTTAGTTCCTTATAAAACTACTCTAACTTATCAAAGAATTAACCAAGCTTCACGATGTTTTCTATACTTCTCGTTCGTGTCTCATTTACAGGTGTTGGTTACTTATAGTCTTGGTGTCTTGATATAAATTATTATTGTGTTAATTCAATTTCAAATATGATCTTAGCTTTCTTAGGAATGATTAATTTCAAATACAAATTATACAAATGGTGTTCACAGTGGAAGCATCAATCGTCTAACAACTTCCATTCCTTGGAAAGCGAACTGAAAAATAAAAATTCCAGTTACGAGTCATGCGAAAGCTTAGGGCAGGGCTTGACACCCTGCTAATCATTATTTAAGTCATACACAAATTTAATGCTTTCAAGTAAAAGCAAAGAAAGCCCCATGTTGACGATCATCTCGAAGAGTTCATGGCACCCAGTGACTCATGCCTCTAGGTGAGAATTCAAGTCGCATTACCATATCCATCACTGCTTTCTGCATTCCAACAAACCAAGACAGGCTGCACATGTTTAGGTCACTACAGGGTTGTTTCTGGATCATCACTCATTTTCTTGAATGCAGAAAGTTGGTATTTATTATTTTGGTTCCAAACTAAGATCACATTGGCCCTGGTATTCAAATGACATATATTCCAGCAATACATGCTTTTTTAAGAATGCTAGGAGAAACAACGGCAAAAATTTGCATCGTAGAAATTTTCAAAATGATGGGAAAAGGTTTCACTCTAAACCAAGCAAAGTCAACTATCAGTAATTTAGATGTTTCAAAGAAGAGAGAATAGCCATTCAAAGAAGAGAGAATAGCCATTAACATTCATTCACATCAATGGGCCAAGATGATCAACATCAAAGCTTTTGGTGCAAATATCCGACCACTTTACATATGAAGTTCACGCCATACAAAAGCCAAAACCAAATGATAGCACAGAATCCAACCCACAAAAAAATAAGAGAAAGAAACTCACTGCCCAACTGATGGATTTGTCAGCAATTCAAGTGATTTCCTTAAGTAGTCCACAGCAACTGACACGTCATCAAATGCCAAGGCTCCAACTGCAAATCTTGCAGCTTTGTGTGCCTCAACAATTTTCTCAGGAGGTGGGTGGTAATTGTTGTCATATTGGTATGTCTTAGCAGAAGTTGATGCAGGATCCGAGCTGGTCCTCATTATGCTGCTTGAAGGGTACTGTGGAGTTGATGAATAGCTGCTTGTGGGAGGGGCCGGCTGGGGGCTGTGGGTAGAATCAGAACCCTGATAGTATGATGGGTGATGCGATGGTACTGATGGGAGACTACTCTCTGAGAAACTTGGATAAGACTGGAAGTTGGGATAAGAGTATGAGGAAGTTTCATGAGATTGGTAATTTTGTGGCAAATGTGGCTGAGGTTCTTGCGAGTTGGATTGATGGTGGTATGGTTGAGCATATGCAGAATTCTCTGATCTACTTGCTGGAGGAGGTGGATGAAAATCATGTGAAGGATAGCCAGCAGCAGGGTAAAAAGAAGGTGGAGGGGTGTTTGTCGAATGTTGGTTGCTAGCTGAGTCATAGAACAGGGATGGTGGTGGAACGTGTGCAGAATGGTGGTTGTTTACCTTATCTTGGAACAGAGGGGATGGTGGAATGTTTGTATAGGGCTCATCATTAACTTGATCGTGGAACTGTGGTGATGGATCAGATTCTGGACGAGCATTGCTAGCTGCAGATTCACTTGGTCCAAGATCCTGCAAGGACAATTACAGTATGAGCACTGAAGATGGTCAGGTTTGCATTGACTGATTGCTAAATCGAGAGTGCTAATATGAGGGTAATTAATACTGCTCCATTGTTAAATTAATTGACCATATATTCGTCCAATGTCAGCCAATTTACCAGGAACTTTTACATTATGACAAATCATAGTACTAAATAAACAATAGCATTTCATAGAAGATTCTATCAGAATGTCTAGCTTGCTAATAAACCAAATGCAATAACTATAAAGCTAAAATCAATGGAGAAAAAAAAAACCCTAAGGGATCTGCTCATAAGGGGACTCCATAAGCAATAATAATATTCATGACAATGGGCAGAAGAATGTAGAATCACTAAATGCCCACGCCCATTTTGTTTAGAACTTTCAGGTTTCGAATAAATTCAGGGGAAAAAAATGATGTTACATTCCAGCAAACAAGATTAAGACTATGGTACTGTTGAGAAACGTACATATCCACCACTAGGTGTGCTTGATGGAATTGATAGATTTTCATCATCAGCAGGTGGGCCGGGGTTGGGCTTCCTTCCTTCTTTCAGAGCTTTCCTTATGTCTGCAGCTTTCCAAACTGCATACTTCTGTTTCTGCTCAAGCTGGAAAAAGAGTGAAAAGTGTTAACATTCAACCAACCAACCATATTTGCATTCAAGCAGTAAATGTGAACAATTTAAAGAGCTAATATCGATTTCAAGTGGAAATATGATAAACAGGAACTCACATCAGGCTGAAGCGCACCAAACTGAGTTATGATCTCAAAGAATATGCTTGCAGCATAAAATGTTTTTGCAGTATTCCTGTAACAAGATAAAAGTTTAATTTGAAAATCCAAATTTAGCAATTTTGTGAAAAATGTTAGATGAGCATAGACATATCCAACCATTAAAAAATTCAATCATCTAATTAAAGCAGCCATAGTCTTTATGATTATGCATTGATTTTCAAAGATTCATGTAATTAGTGCATAGTCACAGAACCCAGAGGAACAATAAATACAACGATGAATAAATTAAGGCACAACTAAGGGAAAATATTACCAATTGAGTGCAATACAAGGTATTTAGGCTCCCTGTCAATGAATCATACCAGATAGTATCAGACTTACCACAACCAAGTGAAGCCACCAAAAAAGACCTGGCTTGGGCTTGCATAATGATGCTATGCACCTATACGAGTTACTCTCGTCAAAATTATTACAAGAACAGCTTTAATATCCTTCTGGAAAGCTGTCACTTGCATAGTCTTAAAAATGAATTAGTTGATAACATTCCCCAATTCTCTTATCCTCTTGGCAAGGGGTGCAAGCTTTGAAGCATATATTTTGAGTGAAGCCTCATACAAACATGCAAGTGCACAAGCAACACATGACAAAAACTTAAATGGCAAATTATAATTATAAGATGCCAATTTGCATTTGTGTAAGACATTTTATATGAATGCCCCAAATAAAAGGCCCTCAGCTCTCCCAAGACAAACTACACAAGTGGATGAAGCTAATTTTTTCATTTGAATTCTGTTGTGACTAAAACTAGTTCAGTCAGGAATGAGGACAGCCACTGAGGGAATCTCAAGGAACAAGTTCCATCAGTTCCTCACTAGTAACAAGTAGATGAGCAATGATTAAGGTATTTCTGCTAATAGATATCAGCTATAGGTACACCTGGATGCATCAGAAACACAAACCATGTTGATAACATAATCACATAGGAGAGAAAAAAAATAGATGCATCAATGCACCCTGTTGATAATAAAATCAAATAAAAGAGAAAAAAATAGATGCATCATACAAATCAGCTCGTCCAGCACGATCTTGTTTGTCTGCCTTCCCAAACACATTCAAGGCAAATCCTTCAAGATACAGATTGTCTTCAGGTCCCAAATTCAATGATTTCTTATCCTGTAAACAGCAAACCCACACTGTGATGAGTGAAGTTGTGATCAAAGACATTTTAAATATAAAGCACATGATTAACCATTGCTCATATACAAGTATGCAAGGAACAATATAAAGGGATAGCATAAGTTTCCTTTCCCCCATTAAATCCTCAACAAAGACTGGTTAGATCTATCAATCCAATAAACGACATGAAACATCTGGAAGCATCCGCTTGTATAATAATTTTGTATCTTTATATAATAGTATAAATGAAAATTGTAATTTTCAGAGCATTGTTTTAAATCACAATTCCAGAAGTAAGAACATTCATTATTGAAATACGAAAAATCCCAATGTTAGTTTGAAGCTGCTACAAATTTAGGAATTATTTGAATATAAAGGCAAAGTAAATACTTTCTGAGATAATAAATTAAAACGCTTCATGAATATGGAATACTGTTTTCTATATTTTTTTTTTCTTTCAAGAAACAACATTTACTCTATCAAATTCTCAAACTCCTCAGACCAGAATAACAACCAACCAAAGAAAAATAATCAGTTGGCAACACTATAGCCTGAAAAATAGTAACCAAACATGTTGAATTGCTTAGCACAAGCACAAAAGGTATTTTCACAATTAAAAAGAGAAAATTTTCTGAACGAGGAAAGCTTTGAAGAGTGTGAGGGCATTACAGGTAGCAAGAACACAAGCACTGATTTAAGCTACAAAGCAGATTCCAACCATTGATTTTAAACATTCAGATTAAGCAACCTGGTCCATTAAGAGGTGACAGTGACGCTCAGTGACATAGAAGTGTCTAATGGTGCTATTGATGTTGGGTTACTTGAGTTTAGGTTGGCAATGCCAATTAATGAAGTTCTTGATGTTGTTTATTGTCAGTGTGGGCCAACTTTGAACTCAAATTTGCAAATCTTCATTGCATGGGAAAAGAAGTTTATCCTATGTGATTTTAAAGTTTAGAACATGATCTTTTCATATTAACGTGATCTTTTCATATTATCCAACAATGCATACATTGGAGTTATGTACAGGAAGTTATGGTTGTTTTGGTTTTTAAGCTTTCTATGTGCCTATTTGTGTTTCCAATAAATCAAAACCTGTGTTATTTATTATTTGCCTAGTTTTCTATTTAAGTCATTTATTTTAATCTCAATCTGTCATTTTGGTTTATTCATAGACTTGGCGGGTTTTTCCAAGTGTACAATGATCATCCAAACCATGTATTAATGATCTTTGGTTAAAAAATTGAATTAAAAAAACTATGACTTGACCTCATGGCACCTTATTCAGTTTTGTATCTCCTCGTGAGAGGTGAACTTTTATTCTTAACCTTGTATCTCTAAAGTGGTGAGTAAATCTGTATATTTAGATCTCTTTGGTTTTTATTGGTTTTGTACCTTAGAGTGGCGAGCATAAAGTATCCTTAGTGTGTGTGAACTATTTCTACCCTAAAATCACAAAAGCATGCTTAACATTTGTTAACATTAAAACAACAAAAGTATCATACTACTTCCCCTTTATTTTGTTCAACTTACTCGGAAATTATAAGAACCCGGTTGAATAAAGCTTCACCACCCAGAATTTATTAATCGAAAAGAAAAGAAACCCGGATTTTAAAACTTGAAAATTCAAAAAAAAAAAAGAGAAGAAAAATACTTTAAAAAATAATGAAAATAACAAAGAAAAATAATTATGAGAGAGAACCTTTTCGAGCTGATTCATGAGAGAAATAAGGAGAGAATTAGTGGTCTTAGTCCGTTCATTTTGTGGAATCCTCAATCCTTTCTCCATCGCATATAATCGACCTGATTAGATTGACAGAACAAAGATGAGAAAACAAGTTTTCTCAATTCAAAGAGAAATTGAGAGAGAAAATCTTAGGGTTTAAGAAATTGAAAAACTCACAGTAATAAGCGACGAGAGCTTCATGTTTCTGTAGCTCATCGGCTCTTTGCAGGTACGGTAACAGTAGTTTCGCTGGCTCGTTCTCGCTCCCCATTGCCTTCTTACGTTTTAACTTCCTTGTTTATTTTCTCTTTTTTCTTTTATTGCCTTGCAAGACAATTGCAGTGTTGACGCCCCTAGGCCTAAGCCTAACTTAAAATATTAATTAAAAATTAATATATATATTTAAAAAAAAAAAAAAAAACTCTGAACATGTTTGACAACTTGGAGTCTTAAATTTAATTAAAAAAAAAATTATATTTTTAGATTTTTAGATTATTTTAATATGCTGAAAAAATTATTTTATATATAGTTTTAAATTATTTTGATATGCTGATATAAAAAAAAAAAAAATTTAAATAAAAAACTATTATTTTAATGCATTCATAAATAAAAGACATTTTGAATCGCAACCACTACCATTATCACAATTCCAGACAGGCTCTAAATGGAACAAATCAAGGTGAATTACCTCAATGATTTGTTTTTTTAGTTTTTTTTTATTATATTTTATAGATCTAAATTAATGAAAAATTAAAATATATTTATTTTAAAAAAATTGTTTTCCTAAACTTAGAAGCTAAGCATATATTTTGGTCTTTTAACTTTTCAAAATTTTAAACTTCCTAAAAATTTACAAAATTTAATTTTAGTTTCAAACTTTATTTTCTTTATTTTTTGGTATTTGGTTTGAGAAAAGAGAGAAAGTGGCTGAATCCTGGTAATTAAGAGATAAATTTTTGATTGAGATCGATTTCAGCCATGAAAACAAGTGGTTTTAATGTCAATAGATTCCTTATGATGGGTAATTTTATACAAAGTGTTTTTTCCTTTAAACTTGTCTAAAATGATAGATCTACACTCGAAAAAAACATTATTTTGGGTTGATTGTGAGTTTCAAAGCCATTTTTTTTGGTTGTTAGATGCTATGAATATGTTTTCAAAAAAAATGTTTTTGTGAAACACGATTAATAGTCTGTTAAAAACATAATAGACTAGAAAACTTGAAGATAATATTTATCAAATGTTCTTATCCTTATCACATCAATATGTATATAACAAAGTGTAAGACCGCAAAAGCAACACATGTGAGAGAAGCACTTGTAGTAGAGCAAGAGTGCCCAATCAGTTAAGGAGTTACACAAAGTTTCATAACATGTACTTTTGACACACGAGTGGAGTGTGAAGAAAATTATCAAGAAGAATTGTTTGTTGAAGAGTTGGAGAGCCTACAAACTTTTAAGAAGATTTCATATGTTAAAGGGGATCTGATTAAACAATCAAAACAAGAGTTTTTTAGCTAATTTAAAACATCAAAAGGTGAATATAACTAGCCTAGGCCTTCTAGGATGCTAAATTCAATCATAAGGGAGTCTAGGAAAGAAAGACAATTGTTTTGGGATATTTAAGCTTGTTTCATGAAGAACTATATTTATTATTTGGGTTTATGTTATTTTCATTATTTTGGACTTGTTTTAGTTTTAGTTTTGACTTTTACTTTAATTTTGGTTTATGACAGCCCATTAGTCATTGTTTCAGGTTTATTAAGTGTTTTGCGCTTTAGTTTTTGTTGGGCGTTGTTTTGGTTCTTGGGTCTAAGATCTTACAAGAATATATTGATGGAATCTTCTTCATCCTTTGTTAGGATTTATTTTTTCAATGGGGGCCAAATTACACGATAAGAGTAGCTATCCCACATCTCCAAGTAAGAATATCCTATCATTTCAAAGGCTTGAACATAAAAGCTTTGCATGGAAATATAAGGTTATAACCACTTGGAGCCAAACCAATCAATAATCAGGGTTTCTATGCATCAATTTCTTTGAATAGATAGTTTCTTTAAAAAACAAAAACGAAGAAGAAGAGTTTTAGATGTGTTGATGAGATTCAAATGAGAGGAGAGCAATAACGATCATATTGCATGTTGAGATTGTTAGTTTAATATGCTTTATAGCCAATCGATTGGTTACACGTGACATTATTATATTCATGTAACTATATATTTATTAATAATAAAAGCTTAATTTATCTTTAATTTTCATAAAAATATTAGATTAATGAATCTAATATTTGATTTATGAATCTAGAACAAAAATAAAGTTCATGGGATAAAAATATTTTGCAAAAACAATAATGCATATAGACTAGATTCTAAAATAACTTAGCATGGAAGAATCTATTTTGTATTCTTATCTATTTTGTATGAAACACCTCCCTCTAAAGACATGTGTTCTAAGACACAAATTGAGAGAGATATGATGTAAATGGTATCCTATACTTGGCTATATGATACATTAATGTTGAATATAAACTATAAGTTCAAAATTATTTGAATTTTGATTTTTTTCATTAAAATATTGAAAAAATAGTAAATACCATTCAATATATGTTTTACTCTAAAATGGTAGTGTTCTGAGTTAGAAAAGTTCCAAATAAAAGAGCACAACTGACTCTAGAATTGAATAAGACTACACCTTCACATTTGAGGAAACAAAGAAGTTGTTTGGATTAAAATTTTTATCAATGAACTAGGTTGGTTCCTAACATTGTTGATTCAGTTGCCTTGTATTGTGATAACAATGGAGCCATTGTATAAGTATAGGAACCAAGGCCTCTTTAATGATCTAAAAAAGTACTTAAGCAATTCTATTTGATTTTATAAAATCAATAAAATGAAAGATATAAAGATAGAGCAAGTATCCACCAAAGAGAATTTAGAAGATCCTCTTACTAAGTCACTATCCAATGCAGAAACATTAATGCTATATGGAGAAATATGGTATTAAATACATGATTGATTGACTTTCGTGTAAGTGGGAGATTGTTAGTTTAATACCCTATAGCCAATCGGTTGGTTACACATGACATTATTATATTCATGTAACTATATATTTATTAATAATAAAAGCTTAATTTATCTTTAATATTCATATAATATTAGATTAATGAATCTAATATATGATTTACAAATTTAGTGTAAAGATAAAGTTCATGAAAAAAAAAAGATTTGTAAAGGAAATTATCAAGTTGTTATAATTATGGGATTTATATTGTATCAAAATATTGTTTCTAAAATGTTTCTGGTCGATGCTCTCTTAAATATTATATATTTATTAGAGTCGTTGAGACTAATATATATTATGTTCTTTTCTTTATGAAAAAAAACAATTGTTCTCATAAGTTCAAGTATAAGATATACTTAAAACTAATATGTAGGTTCTTGTTATAAGACATGTATACTGAACTAAACCATATGAGAATTCCATATGGAAATATCACATGTGTCTATAGAAATGCTAATGTGACGGTTGTGTAAAAGGTCCTTAGACTTGAAATGGGTAGACAATAGATATAATATAAACTATATGATAAAAAGAGGATTCATCACCCTAAGTGAATTAAGAAAAATATTCTATATGTTCTCAAATAGTATTTATTGTTAGATCCTTGTGCAAGGTGGAGTGAGATTTGAAAAGAGTTTAAGATCTTATTTAAAAGATCAAAGACTATAATGTTGTAAACAAATATGATTTGACATGGCATGTACACTCCATGCTAAAATATTTAAATCAAAATATTATTGATGAAGAGATAATAATTACACTGAAAAATTGATTACTAAAAGGTTAAGTTAAACCATTTATGACTCTCCTAATATTTGGAGGGGTCATGACACGTTGTTAGATGATGTACTTAATCTTCAAATATAAATTAATCAATTATTGAATTGATAATAAATTAAATTTTTTGATTTATTTAATTCTATTTTTTAAAAATTATAATTTATATTTGGGCCAACATATTAAGAACCTAATGGGTCACACACATTATGAGCCATTAATCATAAATTAAACTGAGATAATTAATCAAGTGTGACTTGATTGAAAATAATTTAGAAATTAAGCACTAGAATGTATTTAATTTAGGGACTATAATTCCAGTCATAAAATAATTAAGTGGGGACTTGATTGATTAAATTTCTAAAACTATCCTTAAATAATATATGGATATTATTTAAGGGACAAATAAATTTTTTTCCATGTATAGGGTTTTTAGGATTCATTATAAATATAAAACTATGCATTTTATTTTTGAGAGGTTGTCTATTACAGAAAAACTACACAAGTCACATAATAAAGAATTAGCATTTTAAGCATAACAATCTCTCTTTTCTAAATAAAAATTTAAGATATTTCTCATTAGTGGTTCGTATGGATTATCATTAGAGACCAGATAATTGGACGACTTGTGATTTGCAACAATCCAGTAGTTAAAGAATTATTCAAAGTTGGAGAAGATCAGATTTTCAAGTAATAAATCCCTAAAATATTCTAGATTTATCTAATAAGATTATAGAAACTTCCAAATATTATTTTAAATTTATTATTTTCACTGCGCCTATATGAATTACTGTAGCCCAACAAATCTAAATACTACCGCGTACAAATGTTATCGGAAAGGATGATATTGAATTTACAGATTAAAGCTTCATAAAACGAAACTGCCAGGTTGTTTTGTTTCTTTATTTTGTTTATCTCCTGTAATCATGCACATAAACATTGCTTTGTTAGCTGGGCGAGCTCCTGCTAATTAAGTTTTTGCTTAATGCGATAAGTGAAATTCTTTCATTCATAAGAAATATAAAAAAGGAAATGAATTTACATTACTAAGATAGATAGAATTGATCTTTCTCAATCTTGCATAACAAGCTGCTCTTCTTCTTTGCTTCCTCCTCATTCTTTAGCATGATCTGGTAAGAAAGATGATAACTAAAGTACATTGTCGCTACTGACAAAGATTACCCGAAACATGTCATACTTGACAACAAAAGAAAAGCGTTCAAGATAAGGTAGCATGGTCCTCCTGTAATCCAAATTTAGAATCCATGAATAGCAAAAACTCAGGGATTTCCATACATGAAGACATGCCACTCTAGGCTGCTGGACACTTTTGCAAGTCAAGCACACTCCAGAATTAGCACCTTCCATCTTGAGGAACTGAGACTTGAACAAAGCTAAGTTGGCATAGGAGAGGTCGTTGATATCGTCAGCTTCCGGCGATACTATCATGCTCATAGAAATCGTGTCTTCTGTGCAGAGTCTTGCAGCAGAGGAATCATCTCTTGACTCTCCAGCATACGCATCAAAAAAGCCATGTTCAATCAAGATAGCCATGCTTGATATGTTTGATAACATAGATACCTTGTGAAATGTTGCAGGAAATGACTAGAACATAGACAAATGAGGTGATGCCATCATCCTAAATGATAGCCAGCTGTGACTCAAGGCATGTACCCTTGAACACGATTGAAATTTCTACTAGAAAGAAGGGAAATGATACAATCACAATCACTGATGTTACTTGTACACAAGTGAACAACTATTTTAGTCTTAAAATGTTATAATTGGGCTAACATGTCCATAAATAGACAGAAAGTCCTATTATCCTCTTATTATTATTATGTTCTTTGACGAGGTTAGGCCATGGATAAATTCTGATTGTGCAGTTGATAGACTAGCATGGGTGCCTCTAAAGAATTTTGCCAGTTGTTGGCTGGAATGTTGGTTGCCTTTCAAAAACCTTACAAGGTCTTGGGAGGATTATTGGTTATGACAAAATGAGCTTAAGGTTTTCTTCTCTATATGCTTTGCGCCTTCTTATTGGCACCATGTCTGTGGAGGAACTACATACAGTAGTTAATTTATGATTGAATGGAGATGGGTCAATATTATGGAAATAGACTCGCTTCATTATCCAGATGTTGAGTCTATATCCTATACCATCGATACCTTCATAATACAACTCAATCAGGAAGACGATGACGAGTTAGAGTCTGCACGAGTTGATGTGGAGAGGAATAATCTAACTACTGTTGTTGATATGGAAAACTTTGAGTTGCTTCATAACTCTACACTGCATAAGCATAGGAATAATCTTTCGAATATGAGAGAATAAATTATGGGATATTCTATTGCTACCGTAACCAAGAACAACACAAACTCTTCTGAGTTCTGACTCTGTGGACTCAAAAGTGGATGCTTTTTAGGGATTGGGCCTTGGTCCTATGGACTCTCATAACCAAACGGCAGACTCCATGGGCAAGTGTTGCTAAACAAAGGAAAATATGCAAGGTGCAATGGAAGGAATTGTCTGAGAAAAGGCTAGAAGGGGTTTGGGAACAGGCTCGCTTTTGGAAACAAATAAAGCTATGTTATTCAAGTGGTGGTTATAGAGGATAAGCTCCTCACCTAAAGCTTGATTTTTACAGACCTATCTTTGAAAATGGTCTTCCTCTTATTAGCAAGTGATTAGCATGTGTTTGGCAACATACAAATCATTTCTTTCATACACCTGGTGCAGGTACTTTTGAAGCTCTGCGAGGTTCGTCAAGCTATATGGTGAGAAATGGACTGAATATTTCTTTTTGGAGTGATAGATGGTTAGGTAAGACTCCCTTGTAATTCATGTTTCCAAGATTACAAAAGGTTTCAAGTGCGCCAAAAACAACAATCTCAGAAATGGGATCATGGTTAAATGGCAATGGGGTGTGGAACTTACACTAGAGAAGGACTTTAAGAGTTTTTGAAATTGAGCAGGGAATGTCTTTAAATATGTTTCTTCAGAAGATGAAGCTAGATCAAACAAAATCATATTTGAAGGCAGGAATGAGAAGTTTACTATGAAATCTTGTAGCACTTTAATTGATAGAATAGAGTGTAGGCCTTTTCTTTAAATCTCCATCAGTTGTCTGCTTGGTTATAGAATTGTGAAGAACATTTCTCTTGCACAGGTAACATTATTTGAAGTTGGACAAATGCCAAAAGACAACTTTGACTGTTTGTTTGGTGTTTTGGTATCGCGTTGTAGGCCTTTTCTTTAATTTGTTATCTATCTCTCTTTTTTTCTCTATCTTTTTTATGTAAAAACTATATCTTTGCATGATAACTAACTATCCTCTGAATGACTAGCATGATTTTAATAATACCTTCAATTATTATATATATATATATATATATATATATATATATATATATATATATAAAATAATCCAACGTAAAAGAAAAGGAAAAGACAAAACAAAAATTCAACTTACTAGCTCTCCGGTTAACAACTCTTTGTTTTCGCAAGATTTCTTCATCCATGCTCCATACCATATGATCTGAAGTGCAAAATAAGGTATTTTTACACATTAAAGCGCGTGCAAACTTTCTAATTAAAATTCAGAAAGGAAAATTCACCACTTTTTTTTTCTATTGTGTGAATAAAAGCAATAACACTTGTGAAAATGTTAAAAGACAAAATTAGATTGACACAAGAAATTTATGCAAGATCATTTTAACTTTCCAAATGATGGCATTTAACCAGACTGATTATGTATCTCACCCAAGTGCTACCATGGAGAATATATCAATAAGAAAAAGCAACAACAAAGAAACAGCTGAAGTTATAACTTGTAACATTATTTCCAACTGGGAAAAGGCTATTGCATAACACCAGGGAGCAGCATTCAAAAGATCACCTAATTGATTAGTCCTTTCTTTCTTTCTTTTTTCATATGGAGATGTACTTTAATTGGTCAAGCAACACTTCGTAGTTTCTTACCATATTTCCATGGATGCTTTTGAATATGGAACTTTGAACACAACCAAGACTTTCAGTGCAAGCAGAGAAATGTTTTAGCGTCTCAACAAGCTCATCAACCACCGCAACTATTGGCCTGAAGATAAAAAAACTTATCTCCAAATTTCTGTTGTTGAAAGGCACAAAACATGCCATCCCTTTCCTTCTACAGTGTTTCTTTCTTTCTTTCTTTCTTTCTTTATTGTTCCTGTGTCTGGAATGAATCAAAAGGCGACAGTGTATATAAGCACTTGATTTCTTAAAAGAGGGCAGTATTAGCTGAAGGGCGCTTGGATAAGAAAGCGAGCCATGTTCTGTGTGGATCAGAAGACAGACGATGCTGATTTTGGTTTAAAAGAAACCTCAAATGGTCATGGCAATTGCCCTGGTCTTCGTTACTATAGAGAAAATTTACATGGGAGAAGAAAACTAATAAGAAATTGAGGGACTTTGGAAATAGACATCCCATCAGTCTTGCCTTTTGACCGTTTCCAGATCTTAAAAGATCAAATAAGACAGAAGAAATTTCAAACTTGTTAATGTGGTAAGAAATTGGACAAGGCTCCATGAACTTCTGAGAAATATCATACCATTTTTATTGTCGAGCTGCGAACCGATCGCATTCACTATCTGTGAGTCTTCTCTTCTAGTGGTAAACAACAAAATTTTGACCCGGAAACCTCGAAGAAACTGCGAAGCAAATGGTCAAGCACTCAAGGTAGAACTGGACTTCCATTCGAGGATTTGAATATTTAACTTGAATCCTAGGACAGGTGCAGTGAATCAAGACCATTGGAGATGACAGCACCAAAATCATGAAATCAAGGAATTGAAATTCCAGAATTTCTGATGAGGCTATCAAGCAAAAGCTCCATAAAAGACGCTAGTGGTATGGCGATCAATATATCAAAATAAGGTGTTCACATCTGACATCGGAAGTGAATTTCACATTAATAAGATGTGTATATTCAGTAATGGAGTATTACTCCTACTTTTCAAGAAAAACAAAAAAATGAACATGAAAATTAAAGTTGTGTAAGTTTGTGGACGAAGTCTTGGTTTGTTGGACATATATGGTAATACTTGCAAGGCAGAAAAGGCAGCACTTAATGGAAACGAAGCAAGTTTTATTGATGTAACACGAAGTAATGTTAATCTGAAGGCTTTTTTACCCTGCTCCGGAATTAAATTTAGTTTTCTTTTTACTTGTTCTAATTTTTTGTGCATACATTTTACTCATTTCAATGCAATTACACTCTTATTATTCTATCTTTTATTATTATTATTAATCTTTTATATATGTTTTATGTTTTACAATAATTTTGTGGGCAGCAAAACTATACAGGTACAAATTAGCAAAATAAAACTTTTTAAACGTAGCTTCAAGCAAAGGACTGAAAAAAACATATTAGAAGTAGTCATTAGAGCTAAGAAATGCAAATTCTAACTACATTAGGAATCCAACTTGAATAAAGATTCCTAATAGGATTTGAATTGGTCAAAGCAAATCTACTAGATTGGATCTCCATATACTCATTGGATCATATCTGGAGCTACAATAGAATTTTTCTATAATTTAAGTTAGGATGAAAACTATGCATCTCAAGTTTTTCATCTATATATAGTAGGCCTAGTAACTACATCTAAAAAAGAGAGAATGACATGTTTGAAGTTGGGTCTGAAATCTATTAGCAAACAAGCACGAGTTCAACCAATCTTTCCATGTTGGGATGATGACATGGCAGACCATTAATGATGTGGAAAGGGTCCAACGGGACCAAGAAACCTCTCTAGAAGGTCAAATCCAATGCACAAGTTATTATAGTGACACGACCAAAAGATTGATGTCTTCTCCCAAGTGCAGGAGTGTCGAAGTAATAAATAACCCGGCAAGACCGGGGTCGAACCACAGAGAGGTTAATTGTACAAATTATAAATAACAATACTACAACAACAACAACAACAACAACAATAATAATAATACAAAATAAAATAAACAAGAGGCGGTAATACCGGCCAAGTACTTCAGACAATAATAACAAGAATTTACAATAATAATAACAATAATAATAATAATACAAAATAAAATAAACAAGAGGCGGTAATACCGGCCAAGTACTTCAGACAATAAATAATCAGTACGTGGCGTTGTTATACCTGAGAATGATCTAAAGATCGGGTCACAGGTTTCCAGCCTATATACTGAATTTATGAAAAGATAAAAAAGATATATTATACAACAACAACAACAACAACAACAACAACAACAACAACAACAATAATAATAATAATAATAACAGTGATAATAATAATAATAATAATAATAATAATAATAAATAAAAAGAGGAGGAAGAAATTAATGAGAACTTTGAGATGGAAGATTAATGTAAGGATTAAACAATAATAAAAACAAATGTCAAGGTTAGAGGATCCACCAATGGTATTTCAAACAAGTATAATATAAACTCTTATTACTCAATTTGGAAACCACACACGAGGGAGGTTCCAATCAGATGATTTGTCATTAATAGCTCATTATAAATTATTAACATGATCATATTAATTATCTCATTTACATAACACCAAACTTTTAAATATTATCAGGAATTCATGATATTAACTTATGTTAACAACAAATCAAGTTCCTTTCATAACCCAGGTGTAGGTAATACCATACGGTTGGGCTATGATGTGCCAAGCATTTGTTGTACCAAGTGTTATACAACACAAATCTAGATTAACCATTTAACAAGCAAGGTATTAAGAATTAGTAAGATAAAAAGATAAGACATGTTAATATTAAACATTAAGGTTCATGTTGAGTTTATACCATACTTGTTCTTACACCATTAGTGTAACCTTTTCACCTTGACATAATAAACTTAGCCAAACATAATGAAGAAGAGAAACATTAATAAATAAAACAAGAACATAAATAAGATACAAGTTAATTAAGGAAAGGAAAGGAAATGAAAAGCATAAACAAGATATTAATGAAAGCAAAACTTAAGAATTACAAGAAAAAAATATAAAGAGAGAAATAAAGAGCATGAACTTGATCTGAACAACCAAGCCCCTAAATACATGGCAAATGCCTCCTTTTATAGGCCAAAATTCGGAATTATTGATTTGATGACTAATTGTTGAGTGGGTGGCCAACTTTTGACTTGGTGAAAATCCTTATCTTCTTGTCTTAATAAAACAAAAATGCTAGAATCAGAACTGGGTCCAGATGTCCAAATGAAAGTTCTAGGAAATTTCCTTAGCTTTCCAGGAAAAAAAAGATGAGGTCATTTGGACTTCTAGAACTCAAGATATGGGTTGAACACTGAACAGTGTCTGGGCTGCAGGACAGATTCGGACCTCTCCGTTGTTGCTATAATTTGGACTTGAAAATGGCCTTCTTAGATCTTGATGTCCAAATGAAAGTTGTAGGCCTATATCTTATCAAATCTCTGTAACAATTTCAGATCATTTGGATATCTAGAACTCGAGATATGATCCAATTACCGAACAGTGTTCCAGTTTGGATTGCACCAACGTCTCTTTTCTAAGCTTCACCCTTCTTTATCTTTAAAATTTTAGTAGTTTAATTCATCAATCAATCCTTTGATTTATGTGATATACCTGCATTTAAGATGAACATTTACCATATATTAGGGCATTTTATAGTATTAGACTTGTTATTATAAAACATGCTTTAGTTAAGGAGTTATTGATACTTTAAGTGCAAAATGATGATATAAACCCGTGATAAACATGCACTTTTAAGTACTAATCATATAGTCAAATTAATCTAATTAAAAATTAGTTATTAACTAAGAAACTTCTCTACTTCCTCAACTCTGTATATAACAAATCCTAACCTCTAAAAAAGAGAGATCAAATTTAGAACATAGAAGAAGGGAATGAGAGAATTTATTATTTTCATAATTATTATCTTTTTATCTTTTTCCTTTTCTAAATTTTTGATAAGCTTAGTTTTCAATTTTATAAGCTTAATACTCTTGAATTTAAATTATCATGAGGATTTGTACATGAATATCTTATATTTTTCTATGATTATACTTGATTTAAACTTAAATATCTTATCTTGATTGAGTAATTATGTTCAAATACTTATATCTATGTAGGATGATATCTTTACTTTCTATAATGTAAATAATTAATTTAAAGAGTTTAAATTTGCACCACTTGTCAACTCGTTAAATTTTTGGCACCATTGTTGGGGATGTTAATCCTTGTTTACTTGAATCAAGCTTGTATTTGTGTTTAGTTTAACTTACTTGGTACTTTAGCATATAGAAGAATGTTATTTTATTCCATGCAATGCATCTTCTACTTTTCAAACATGTATAATGAGTATATATTCATATTATGTATAAAGAACCATAGAGATTTATATGAATGATTTTACTGTTTATGGTATTTTTTATGCATATCTTGAAAACTTAAATCTTATTTTGAAAAGATGCATGGAAACTAACTTTGTTTTGAATTATAAAAACTGTCATTTTATGGTTGAACAATAGATAGTTTTAGGGCATGTAGTTTTTACTAGAGGTTTGGAAGTTGGTAAAGTTAAGATAGATACTATCTTGTCCTTGCTTTACCCCGCAAGTGTGCAGAAAGGTTGTTCTTTTCTTGGACATGCAAGTTTTTATCCGAGATTTATCAAAAAAATTTAAAAAATAGCATTGCATCTTTGCAAATTTGTGGCAAAGGATGCAAATTTCATGTCTGGTCAAAAAAATCTTTTTTTTTTCATTCACATTTGGAGCTCTTTCCTAGTAAGTTATGCTCTTGTTGGATTGGATCTTTTGTTGTTAATAATATCTTTAATTATGGTGCAATAGAAATTTAAAGTTAATAAACAAATAAAGTGATCAAAGTGAATAAGCAATGTTAAAGACCTTTTATATGAATGTTTTAAGGAAGGTACTGTGGCAGAGATTAATTTGACCAAACCTTAGACATGGACATAGAGTCTAGCAAAAGACAATAAACAAAGACACTTATTGGGAGGTAGCCCATTATACAAAAACAACAACAAAAATTCAGATTTGCTTCACTTTGCTTTTCTCTTTTATTTTTGTCTTCTTTTTATTTTTGGTGTTTATGCATGTTTTACCTAGTTTAGTTGAATTTTTCCATGTTTAGGTGTTTTTCCTTGGCATGTAAGATTTACTTTACTTTGGTGTGAGTGCTTCTTTTCTTTCCCTCAGGACGTCCTTTGCATGTGAGATTTATTTTATTTTGGTATGAGTGCTTCTTTTCTTTCCCCCAAGACGAGGCCTCAAATAGGGGGAAAATATCTTTATATATATGTCTAAAAATTATGTTGGATTTTCATTTCAAACACTAAATGTTAAATTTTATATTTTAATCTCCCAATGGTTGATAGGAATATATGTATTATAGGTTTGAACTAGTCGAGTTTAATGAAGGTATAAATTGAATAAATGAGTTTACTTGTAATATTTGAAGCTTAATTTGTTTAGTGATTGACTTTGAAAGTATGTCATGCTGACTTAGTATATGATTTTATTTTTTGTGAGCTTTTGAGCCTTCAACATGATTATTTGATAAGTGTTATTCATTCTCATGTATTTACAGAACTTACTTAATATCATGTAGAGACTATAGTTATATTACATGTGTATATGAATATGATAAGGGCATGTAAGAATTTAACCATTTGAACCTAAAAGGCCAACTTGAAGAAAAAGAGCCTTTGTTTATTGAGAGGTTTATGGTTAGGAGAAAGGTAGTTATGTGATGGAGTTTTGTTTTTAATTTGAGTGTGATCAGTTTTGGGTGAGTCAAGTATCAAGAAAAAAAGAAGTCAAAACATGATGATGATAGAATAAATAAAAGAAAATATTACCTTTGTGGGTTTAATGAAAATATACTATGGGAATTTGAAATAAAAATAAGCTAAGTATTTATGCTTTCATGATGATGAATTTAAGGGTTTTGATGATTATATGTTGTTGAGTTTGTCATTAATATACTCTATTAGATTCTTTGGTTAATAGTATTTTATTTACCTTTATCTTATCTCACCTTAACAACAGCCCCATTACAATCTTGAATAAAGATCTTTTGATTCATGTGTTGCATGCAATACCTAGTAGTGGAGATAATATTGAAGAGCAAATATAAGAAAGATCTTAATATTGAATGAATTTGAGTGAGAACACATATGCCATAAACATTTGAGTGTTAGAGTGTAAGCTAATGAGAGGACTTACTATTTTGGTATGACATGTATTTATTTAAGTCCTAAAGGCTAAGGAAGGTTTTAAATTTGCATTGTGAATAAAATCATGAATTTTTAGGTTTTAAATTCTTTTAACTCGTTTATTACCTATAATGCTTGTACCTTTTCATATTGTTAGGAGATTGGAAGTAAAATTGAATTCTTAGGTGGTTTTGACCCCTTTTTTTTAATTTGCTAGCTTTTATTTTGAATTATTAGTTTTTCTTTGTTTTTGAGTTTTGAGTCTTATTTTCAAAATCTATTGTCTTTGACTCTTTTTTCCTTGGTCGAGGACATGCAAGATCGAAGCAAGAGAGAATTTCATACACTCATATTATTCTATTTTTTAAGTACCTTATTTTTAGTTTTTATACATGTTTTATGTTTTACAATAGTTTACTTACCTTGTTTTGTGTTTAACGATGCTATTGAAACATAAAATGTAAAAATGAGCAAAATAAAATATTTTTAGCATAATTTCAAGTAAAGGATTAGAAAGAGCATATTGGGAGAAGTCATTAGAGCTAAGAAGTGCAAAGCCTAACTACATTATGAATCTAAATGGAGCAAGGAATCCTAGTGGGATTATGATTTGTCAAAACAAATCTATTAAATTAGGCCTCCATGTATTTTTTGGATCATATCTCAAGCTATTTATGGAAGTTTGTTACAATTCAAGCTGGGATGAAAAGTAGACACCTCAAGCTTTCCAACCATATATGTTAGCCCAGTAACTCGTCTAGAAAGAGAGAATGACATGTTTGAAATCAAGTCTGAAACCTACTAGCAAACTAGCATGAGTCCCATCAATAATTCTATGTTGGGATGATAACATGGTAACTCATTAATAACATGGAAATGGTGTTAAAAAAGAAAAAAGTAAAAAAAGAAGGGGATCGAGTTCATAACATAGAAGAAAGGGAATGAGAGATTTTATTATTTTTGTAATCATTTTCCTTTTCTAAATTTGCAACAAGCTTAGTTTTCAATTTTAATAGGTTAGTACTTTTAGATTTTAAATTATCATAAGGATTTAGGCTTAAAATTATTCTATATCTGATTGTGATACATGCATATGTTATATTTTTTATAATTATACTTGATGATTAATGACTAAAATTCTATATAATGTAGAACATATGTTTTTTTTTTTTTAATCTATTGCTAGTGATTAGTTTATGAGATAGTCTTAACTAATTAATTTAAGTAGTAGAAGTATCTAATTTTCAAAGCTATGTCTTTTTATTTGTTACTTGTAAAACTTAAGTCTTGATTAAATTAACTCCCCATGCATTTTTAATTATCATGAATCAATTGCACCAATCTTGATCTCAATGTTATCATATAATTAAATAATGCATACTTAATGAAGGTTGTTATGTGATAGGGTTAATTGATGCACTTATGTTAGATTAACTAAAAAGTAAGGATAGGTAGAAAAATTGTTGTTTTCATGGATAATTTATTTATGATCACAAATTAGATTAAAAAACATATATATTATTTCAGTTTTTCTCTTATTATTTAGAATTTATTTCTTTTGTTTAATTAGATTTCTAAGTTTTTTTAGTTAGTTTAAATTGTAGACAAAACTCTAATTTTAATTACTTTTATAATTGATGTATGTTTGAAATTAAAATCTATATTTGTACTTGATATGTTTTAATTTAAACTTAAATAACTTGTTTTGATTAAGTAATTAAGTTCTATTATTTGCATATTTATGAGAAGATATATTTACTTTGTATACTATAAATTATTAATTTTAAAGTTTTAAATTTATACGACTTTCAGTACTCGTCTGTTTCTTTAGTGATAGCCCAATGGTTTGGATTAATGGAACAATGGAACGTTAGATTTTTAAATAGAGGCGTATAGATTAGGCTTTTTACCATGTGCAACAATATGATAGAAGAGTGATAAGATACATATGCAATCTTCTATTAATCCAAAGACAATAAAATTAGGGTTTTTTTTTTTTTTTTTTTTTATAGACCTCCATATAGATTAGTTTGTTTATATGTTAGGCCACTCTCATTCCTGTAAATATTAATATGAAATTAGTTTATTTATAGACCCGTAATTAGCAAATAAGACAAATGATCCAATTCTTGTACTAGAGTTCACAATTTATGTCTTAGTAAAGCCTAGATGATGAATGATGGAGACTGTCAAATTGCTTGATTGCTAGCATACGTGGTAACTTGGGCCTTTTGTTTTTCTTAGAATAGTCTCGTCCCGTCATTTGCTATGATTTTTTTCAAGTTATTAGTAATTTTAGATGTTGTCTTTTAAGATCTATTTTATTATTCTTGAATTTCATTCCATGCAATTAAATTGAAAATTTTCCTCAAAATAATGATAAAGAAAATAACTAAAAAATACTATTAAGATGAGAAAAACATTTGTCTTTATCAAAATAGAAAGAATATTATGGAAAGTTTAATTTCATTGAACACGATTTCCAATCATTTTTCTCCAAACATAAATAATATAACATGAACACATTTCTATAGCATTCTAAGTAAAAAAAAAATATTCTAAGACTTTAAAAAATGAACAAGTTCCGTGATTTGTGATTTTTCGTTGGAAAAAAAAATAAAAAACTAAAGAAAATAAAAAAAATAAAAATAAAAATTATTGTTTTTTGTTATTGAATAACCTCTAAAGTAAATTTTGGTTATTACAGAAAGACAAAATAGACAAAAACAAACAAGAAGACGAAGATGTAATTGTATTTGGTAAAGGTGTAAAAGACAAAGTGACTATCTATGTGTCATGTTTGGTTGATGGTGGACAAGATAAGATAAAATATGAATAAATCTATTTTATTCTTAATATGTATTATCATAAAACTTACATATTTTTTTAAATAGATATTATTATTATTATTATTATTATTATTATTATGTTGATTTTTCACATCAGAAATAGTATTATAACCTTAGTTAAAAAATCTTTACTGACCCGGGACTTGAACCGATTCTTATTTAAAAAAAAACCAGAAAAAGGATCGACCTGACCTAACCTAGTCAATAGCCTAAGTTGATTTGGAGTAAAACCCAACTAAAAAATCTATTGATTTTTTTTTTTGTCAAAATGAAATCATTTTTATCTATTTTTTTAAGAAGAGATTATTAGATGTTAATCTCAGTTGACCCTCCCAACCTATAACTTGAGCCTTACCCAAGTTAACTCCCCAGTAAGGTTATAAAACAATGGTAATAATAACTTATATCATTTGATACGAATGAATGAGCACCACCAAATGATCCATTAGATATACTATTTGGACCTATTACAAGGTTTGAAACTAAGGGCATCCAAGAGGAATTGATTAGGTTGATTCTAGATATTTAGGTTAACAACTTGTAAATTTTTCAAACTAGACTTTTGTGTACTATTTAGGATGTATCTAAAGCTATAAGAGGAATTTTGCTAAGATTCTAGTTAAGCAAAAAAACATCTCAAGCCTTTTATCTATATATATTAGATCTAGTAATTCATCAAAAAGAGAGAACAACATGTTTACAAAAAAGCAATAAGTTGTTATACTTGTTTGCTATTTGTTTCATTATGATTTGTTAACTTCTTATTTAGCAATGATTTCTTTTCTATAAAGAAAGCATAGTTTGTAGCATATGAGATTATTTTGGCAAGGTTTTTCATATCATCAACTTGTGTTTATTTTTGTTTATGGATTTTCTCATTAGCAAGGTTTTCTTATCATTCAAAGACATTGAAGAAGGTTTTGAGCTTATTTTTCCTAACATAATGCTATATCAAAATGAAAGTTTACCAGAAATACCTAAAGGTCTTGTTTTATATATGATTAAAATTTTAGGTCAATCGAACATCAAGAAAGCCTTGCAATAAGATCTAAAAGCTAGTGTGAGATAATTGTATTAGTTTCTTAGTTGATTTAGATTTTTATTTTATTTATAACTCTTATTATTTTTGTAGCATTTTTTAGGACCATTTTTTTACCTTTTATAAATATGTTTATTTAGCTTGTATTTAGGTTTTTAAAAATATTAATAAAAAATGGATTGATTATTTGAAAATAAAACTTTTGTATAAGAATTCGCTCTTACTCTTAGTTCCTTATGGAACTATTTTAAATTATCAAAGAATTAACAAAATTTCATGACATATTCTATATTTCTTGTTTGTGTATTAATTATAAGTGTTGGGTGGTATAAACCCCTGCGTAAAAGTATGATCACGGGTAGTAAGGTTCATGTGAGTAATGGAAGTTTAGGATGAAATGAAATGGATAAATGATAAAGATAATAATAATTTTGATATTTAATAGGGAGAATGACTTCCATAAATAAATTTAAAGGTATTATTGAAATTGAAATGAGAATTACAAATTTTAGGTTAAAATTTGTAACAACAGTGAAACCAGTAATGTGTTTCGATGGATAAAATAATAACAAGATTAAGAAAACAATCTCAAGGAAATAGTATGGTCATAAAGAATAAACTATAAGAAAGTGATACATAAAGGAAAATTAATGTTGTGAGCACCGGTCAAAAATTAGTAACATTAATGCAAACCAGTAAAAGGTTTATAAATAAAATAAATAGTGAAAAGGCTAAATAAATATATTTTGTAATAAAGAAATGTTCTTAGGGATTTATTAGAATAATTGGTATGATTTATACAAGGATCAAACAAGAAAATTCAGATTTTTAGCATAAAATAACCTACCAACTAGTTTTACACAATCGCATATAACTTTTAATCAAATTGATGAATCGAGCTATAATTTTACATGAAGTCTATTAACATGTTTTCCAATCTTATGTTAAAATTTCAAGTCAATAAAAGTTTTTTAAGGGCTCCTAATTGAAGCAGAAAACTAGGTAGTCTATGTGAGAAATTTAAAAATGCATAAATGAGTAACAAAGTTGTAAATAAATTGAATAGTGCCACCCATTTCCTCACTAAGAGTTTTCTCTTGTAAAATTAAGTGATTTTCTCATAGGTTTTGTGAGATTAATGTGTGTTTATGATGATTATAAAGAGACACTTTTAGAATGAATTTGAAGATGAAATCAAAACAAGAAAGTGTGGTAGAGAGATAAAGCTTGGAACTATGTAGGATAAAGCTAAAATGAAAGAGATGGCCAAGAAAAACACATGAAACTTGTTACAAATACCTTGGGTAAGTGGAATTTGACAATTGATTCTTTTTGTGTTGATGGATATATAGTGTCATAACCTCTTTTTTGGTTATTCTTCAAATTCACCTTTTTCTTTCCAAATAAAAATCAAAAAATAAAATAAAAACTAACATTTTAACAAAAGAAAGCTGAGAGGATTTTACATGAAGAAAAAAAATCAAGCTACAATTTTGGATGAAATTAGAAGCCTAATTGTACCCCTATTTGACCCAAAACTAGAGAGACAATGCAAATTCAAGGTCAAGTTACATGATTATTGGACGAATCTGCATAAAAATTAAATCCAAGAATATAAATAGATTTTTAATAAACCAATTTAATTTAATTAGGGGCCAAATTAAAGTTTCATTATGTTTAAAAATTAATTTTGGTCTAATTAAAGGATTTAATTAGGTGTAATGACTTAATTATAGTTTAAATCGGTCAAATTAATTTTATTAGGGTAATTGGTGAAAAATTAAGTTTAATGGCCTAATTTAGGCTTAATTAAGAAGATTGAATTTTAGAAAACTAAATTTAATTTTTACCAAGTCAATTGATTCGAATTTGGGGTAAAATTACAAGAAAATCAAAGTTTTGGAGTCAATTAAAGGCTAAATTGAAGAAATTCGCAGCCAACGACCATTTTAAAAAGGCGTCAAACTCTAAGGACCTAATTGGCTGAAATCATGGGTGAAATCGAATAGATTTAAAAGTTTAATGGTCAATTAGTTGTTAAATTGAAGAAATCTGAAACTAATGACCAAAATGAAAAAGACACTAAAATTGCACAAAATTGATAGTTTGAAACCAATCAATGGTGTAATTGAGAGATTTCACAAATCAAAGGACTAAGATTAAC
Organism: Populus alba; assembly: GCF_005239225.2. Lineage (NCBI taxonomy): Eukaryota > Viridiplantae > Streptophyta > Magnoliopsida > Malpighiales > Salicaceae > Populus > Populus alba. The sequence continues at coordinate 9,207,367 of NC_133294.1, read as the reverse complement.
TTTACTAAAATAGCATCGTTTTGGGTTATTGTTCATCTTCTTCAGATTTTCACTGAAAAGCTGCTCAAGTGGCCTCCTTCCCAAGGCATTTAATGTTTCATTTTTCCACAAAAGTTGGCAAAACTTGCACGCAAACGACGACTTAACATCTGACTATACCCTAGTGCAGTCCTTTTTGGTCGTTTGACGCCACAACGACTATGACACAACCCCAAAGTGGCCAATCGGACCAACCTTTTCTTGCAACAAATCTGACAACCCATGATAGCCGCATTCAACCAATGTTTGTGATCCTTTCGAGTCAATCAGGGGCCAAGATTTGGTACCATTAAAGACAAAATATCCCTCTTCCACCCCTTATAAATAGGGGTGGATTTCATGGCTTGTGGGAGAATAAAATCAAGTTCATAGTCGATAAAAAATCAGCCTCCCCCCTCGTTTTGCTTCCACTATGATCTTCTCTCTTTTCCCCCTCTCTCCATCGTGATCTTCAACCACCAACACTCTCACAACGGTTTGTCCACCACCATCTCCACCACAAGCGACCAGTTGACCACCTCACGTTAGGAGTGGCCACCTCAAAGTTCTTTCTCCTCTGCAAACTTCTTCTTCCTTATCTAACAACCAACCGCAACATCAATTCTCTATCAGCACTGTCACCAACCTCACGTCAACCAACCAGACCACCAGCAATGCTCCCTAGCCCAAGTATAGTTAGGAGCCCTAATACAATCCAACATCTATATGGTCAGAAGCACCGGTACCAACCCCTGCAATTGTAGAGGCATTTATCAATGAGTCCTACAAGACCCAAGTCATCTAAAGACATTGATCAAGATAGCATGTCAGCGCTGGAAGCTATAATCAGGGTTATTGAAGGGATAGACTTGTATGACCCAATATAAGCTGCAGAGATGTGTTTGGTTCCAAATATGGTGGTGTCAAAGAAATTTCATGTTCCTAAATGTATTAAATACACTAGAATACAATGTCTCGTGACTGATCTAAAGTTCTATTATAATAAAATGACAGAAGTAGTACACGATGAAAAACTAGTGATGCATTTTTTTCAAGATAGTTTGAGTGGAGTAACATTGAACTGGTACGTGAGATTAAACAACACCAAGATCCAGAGATGTAAAGATCAAGTGAATGCTTTTGTCAAGCAGTACAAGTACAACATGAATATCACTCCCAATAGAAACAACTTGTCCAACCTAAAAAAAAAAAAAAGAAGGATAAAAAAAGCATAAGGTAATATGCCTAGAGATTGAGAGATCTAGTTGCACAAGTGCATCCCTCACAGTTTGTTAGAGAAATAGTCACTCTATTTGCCAAAACGTTCAAGGCACCGTACTACGAGAATATGATGTGTAGTTTAACCCAGTAATTCAATGACGTTGTGGCAGTAGCTGAATGCATCGAACAATGAGTCTTGACTATTGGCCTAACAAACTAGATTAGGCTTTGCTTGAGCCTTAGGCCGAATAGACCCGACCCATGTAGTTGGGCCAAGCCCAACCCAAACATTAAGGCGTGTTTGGCTCATGCTAAATTTGTTAAAGAAATAAAGCTTTGTTTGGGTCTTTAAGGCGTGTTTGCCAAACATTGCCTTAAAGCATTTTTAATGCCTCTAATTTTAGGCTAAGGTCACGTTTGACAAACACACCCTAAGCCTTTTCCTTTAATTTTAATTTATTCTTATTTTAAAGTCTCACTAATCAAGCCTTCAAAAATTTCAAAACATTCTAAAAAAATTCAAGGAACATCTTAAAAATATTTGTGGGTCTCTCGCGTATTTTTTTAACAAATTTGTTTAATATTGAGTTATAGATTTACACTGTAAAGTACAAATTCAATATTAATAATACTTGTTTTTCCTAAAAAAAAATGAAAAAAATCCTAAATATTTTTTTAAAAATTTCTAATTCCAAAAATCTCGAAAATAAGTTTTTTTCATCATAATTTTATTTAATATTAGGTTGTAGACTTACATAAAAAATACAAACCCAATATTAAAATACCTTATTCTTCTCTAAATTTTAAAATTTCAAAAGATTGAAAAACACAGAAAATGTGTTTTGTTTTCATGTATACAACCGAATTCTAGAGGTTTTCATGCATATTTTCTAGAAAAATATATATCGTAACTAGTTTATGATTGTCGCTTTAACCAAAATACCAAAAATCCTTCAACAATTATTATTTTTAATTAACATAAAATGTTAGGAATTAGTTGTTAAAATTACATTATACAATACCTTAGGTGTTAAAAATACAAAATAAAAAATAAATATTATGCTAAAATTAAAGCCTTATAATGATTAAAATTTAACTCGATAAGGTATACACTTCCTCACGAATGGAGATCTGCCTCAAATCATAGACGAGACCAAAAAAAAGAACAGGATTTAAAATAAAAATCAATCAACAATGCAACTTACCTTAGATAGAGTGAACCATAGGTGATGCATCGTCCTCTTGCAAAACTAGTCCTCATGCCTAAGCTCTCGCAAACCATAGACTTTTTAGTGACCATGATAACTAAGTAGTGACTCTCTCTAATCATAACTTTATGATTGAACCCCAAACACCCTTCATTCAAAGAGATAGTTTTACCATTCGTTGTCGTGCACATCACGACATCTATAATCAAGATACTCTTTGAAATAAATAAATCCTCTTAGTCAATGAAATTGTCAGGTTGCATTTTCCCCTCAAATTCAAGAATATCAACTCTCACATTAGAATCTTGTAAAGGTATTATATTCTTTCTTCTTTGATGCTAAAAAGAAAAATTACCAGTAGCATCATGGTGTGATCTATGATAGAAAGAATTATCTTTCTCATTATTGCAAGAGGAACCAATTTCAGTGCTATTCTCATTATTATCATAATCTCAATTGTCATATCATTCAAGATAATCTTGGAGTTGTTGGATTTGTCTTCTCATTTCATCAATTTAAAAAGCATAAATGTCCCTCTTGAATTCTCACACGTGATGTCCATGAACAACCATGATTGTAAATCCTAAGTTCTCATACCAATTTGATATCGAAATGGTATGGATATGAAAAGGTAACATTTCATACACATAATTGATAATGTTTCACTCACGACTCTAAAATATAAAACCTAAGAGATATAGAAATGAATAAACCATCACTCTAAAAATACAAATCACTCACTAGTTTAGATATACAAAGTTAAGGTAGAAGTCCACCACTCACAAAGGATATCCATAACTTGATAGATTGCCAAAAGAACATGTTAAAGACTCAATTTAAATTTTACCAAAAGATCTAAATACATAATTTGATTGAAGAACACTCTTCAAGTCTAGGAAAACACCAAAATAACATAATTGAGACCTAAAAAAATGATTGTCAGAAAACTAGACATTATAATTATCATGTTTTTAACTCATAAGAAACACAAACAAACACTTGGAATGCTTAAAAAATAAAATAGACATAACTTCTTGTAGAAAACTTCAATGCATATATGGTTGTATAATCTAAAAAGACCACATTCTGAACTAGAAAGCTACACTGGATAAGATTATTTTACCAAGCAATAAAGACAAACAAATTCAAGCTCAAATTTGGTTCATGGGTTAACTATAAACAGTAGCAAAAATTTCACTCATTTGAATTGTCAACCCAAACTCAAGTAGCCAAACATCAATAGAACCATTAGGGGATGCTCCTACATCACCAAGTGTCAATAGGATTCTCATGGTTTCTCCTCCTATTTAAAACAAGTTTATCACGCCAAATTATCGTATAATCAATAAATTCAATGACAACAAGCTTTAAATTTTTCTCCTTCGAATATTGGTGGCAATCGAAGATCAACTCAACCTTTTTCTCTCACCTAAATAGGCATCACGATCATTCCTCCTTTGAAATGCTAGAATTTTTAACTTAGTACTTCCAAAAATTCTCTCTAAGCCATCACGATACTCAATCTCTTACCACTCTTTTATGGCTGAAATTCTCATCATGTTGAAATCCCTCATCACGATCAATCAAAGATTTTAGGACTCAAAACAATCATGAAAAACAAAAAAGACAACAATACAAATTTACGACAACGAAAATGATAGCAAAAATAAAAACAATGAATATGTCAACAAACACAAAAACCAAAACGAAAACGAAAACATATGCAAGAAAGAATAATAACTCAAAACCACAATAAATTATACTAACCTGAAACTAACAACAACAACAAATAAACATAATTAATTGACAATGCAAACTAATTTCAGTAAACAATGATTTGTAATTTTCACAAATACCCCTGCCCCATGTATACTTAACTAATCCTAAAATCAATGACAAATAACAAATTCAAGCTGGTATGTAAGCAAACTAATTTTGGTAGAAGGCTAACTTGCCAATTTATTAAGAATCGTAACTTTTAATTTTTATGACAAAATTAACAACATGAGTTCAACTTTTTTTTGCACTATATTGATTCCTATTCGACAATAGCCTTTTTGAACAAAAACCTTTTTTTTCATTTTTTTTATACTTTTGCCACAGATTGAAACAAATAACACGGATAATTTAAAGATAGATAGAACTTGATTTTAAAGCCCTATGCTTATATACCAACTAATGCGAGCAAGAACCTTTGAACCCACAAACAAGATATAAATAATTTAAGAAAGCTAAAATCAGATTCATAAAAACCTAATCAAACGATTACTTGAACCAAGAAATCAAAGATATTTGGCGAAAAAGAACTCCAACCCTATGATTATAATGAATCACAAACTGGAAGTATAAGAAGAGCATCACAAAGACAGATGATCTTTTATAAGTCCAAGAAATGTTCGATGAAGAACCTACAATATGAGCAACTCATAAACTCTCTAAAAAAATCTTAAATACAAGCTAAATAACCTTGTTTATAATAGGTAAAAAAAATCCTATATAAAGATTGAAAATTAATAAAAGAGTATTAATTCAAATAGGAACAAGAATCATAAACCAACTAGAAAAATAATGTAAATCCTGCACAATAGCTTTTGAACCTTATCACAAGGCCTTCACAATGTTTGATTGCTATAAAATTTTAACCCTATAGAAAACAAGCCTTTAGAATATTCTGGAAAGCTTCCATCATGATCCAAAGGCTTGATAAAAAAATTATTCTTGTTAGCGTAAAACTATGCATTAGAAAAAATAAAGCCCAAAACCAACTTAAACTTGTCCAACTCTTGAAGGAACCTGTATAACATGAGAAAACCAAGCCCAAACCACCTTTCCTTATCATTATTGCTTCACCAACTCCTTTTCTTGTTTGGATTTACATTAATTAGAGTATGATCACCCCTTGTTAAAGTCTAAAAGCTTGAGTTGGCCCAAATATCCTAAATAAGCCTATTGGATGTCTTTTTAATTTTCTTGGTCATTGACCTTGTAATAGGCCTAATTGGCACCTTTATTAGATCATGTATTGCTGCTTGATGATTCTTATTACTATATTAATTTCTTTTTTAATTGGGAGGTATAGTGATGAAGTATTTTTTCATGTTGTTCCCATGCATACATGTCACATACTATTAGGAAGATTGTGGTAGTTTGATAGAAAGCTTATTTATGATGAGTTCTAGAATAGGTACTCTTTGGTAAATGATAATAAAATAATTACCCTTATATCTTTAACCCCAAAACAAGTATATGAAGATCAATTGAAATTAAAAGAAGAGACTGAGGCCAAGAGGAGTGAAAAGAAAGAGGTGACTGAGAGGAGAGAAAAGAGATAAGCCACATGAGAAGAAAGAAAAAGAGGTTGTTGAGAGAAAAATATAGAAGCAAGTGAGTTTTTATGCAAAAGAGTGCTTTTTATACTAATTAGCCTATGTTTGTACTTTTCTACCAAAAGACATGTTTTAATACTAAAAATCTTGATCAATCTCTCCTAGTATTGCTATTTCTTTGTTATGTGTATACCAGGATATATTTCATGATGATGTTCCTAATGGTTTAATCCATTTACGAAAATAAAACATCAAATTAATCTCGTGTCTAGAGCTGCAATTTCTAATCGACCAACCTATAGAAGTAGTTTGGAGAATACAAATGAGCTTCAAATACAAGTTAAGGACCTGATGGCTAAGGGGTACATAAGGAAGAGCATGAATCCATGTGCGGTAACAGTTTTTCTTATGCCGAAAAAAGATGGGTCTTGGATGATGTATGGATTGCTGGGCTATAACCAACATTACAAAAAAGTATTAACATCTACTTCTTAGGTTGGATGACATGTTATATGAATTATATGGTTCATGTATCTTTCTGAAAATTAATTTAAAAAGTGGTAATCATCATCAAATTAGAATGAAAGAATGAGATAAATGAAAAATTGCCTTTAAAACTAAATATGAGTTATATAAGTGGTTGATTATGTCATTACTAATGCACCAAACACATTTATAAGATTGATAAATCATGCAACAAGCACATTTATAGGAAGATTTATTGCAATCTATTTTGATGATACCTTGGTATACATTGAAAGCTTAGAGGAACATATTAACCATTTGTGTTGTGTGCTTGATGTTTTGAGGAATGAAAAATTGTAAGCAAACTTAAAAAAATATACTTTTTCCATGGATAAAGTTGTTTTTCTTGGCTACATTGTTAGTGCAAAAGGTATAAAGATAGTGAAGAAACTCCATAAAAGTGTTCAACATCAAATACAAAAGAAGAACGAATAATATGCATTTAGAGCAAACAAGGATTGTAGGCGTGTTATCTTTGAATCTAGTGATGGAGTTTGGGTGTGCATATAAGAAAGAAAAGATTTTCAACCCATAGGCAATCTAAATTGCAGCTTAGAAAGAATAGTCCATTCCAAGTCCTTGAACAAATTAACAACAAAGTATATAAATTGGCACTTCCAAGCGAGTATAATGTTAATGCTACATTTAATATTTATGATCTCTCTTTTTGATGTATATGATGATTCAAAGTCAAATCATTATGACAAGGGAAATGATAAGAATCAATAAGCAACACCACAAAATCCATTACATGTGTTGATTTGACCAATTACATGTATAAGAGCCAAGAGGATCAAAAGGTTTTCAATGTGTTGATTTATGACATTCAGGTCAAGCAAGCTTCGAGAATTCCTTCTAAAGTGGCGTAAGCATAAAGTTAAGTTTAAAGAAGAATCAAGCCTTGATCAATGTGATCCAAGTAAGAGATGAGAATGATTAGCATGACCAGAGCTTGGCTACACTACTTTATGTTAACAGTCATGACTTATAATCCAACCGTTAAAACTGAAATTTTGCTAGATTTTAAAGGTTCTTTTTCTTATAGGGTTAAAATTTCATAGCAATTAATCATTAATAAAACCCTCCAATAAAGCCCAGAAGTTACTACATAGATTAAGATTTTATTTATACAACACTTGGACTTTATATTTTATTTTACCCAAACTTTTAAGTTAGCATTTGTGTTTAACTTTCAATCAATAGTTGTTTAGGGTTTATTTTTTTATTAAGTCAAATTTTAGAATGTGAAGACAAATTGGTTTTTGAATAAAAAATTTATAAGCACTCTTACTTTTGGTTCTTCATTGAACTTTTTTTTAAAATTTATCATGGAGATCATCTGTGTGGCGTTTTAGCCATATTCTTTCATTTCTTGATTCAAAACAATCAACGAGTCACATTTTAACTTTTTTGGGTAAGTATCTCAATTCTTAATTATGGGTTCTAAGGATTTTGCCCTCGAGGTTGGCACAAGTTTCTATCCCTCTTATCTTCTATCCCGAGACCGATAACCCAACACTACCGCATAACAAAGGTCAAAACATTAAATTTAGTGTTTTACTGTGCATGAGTAATTATAGTTTTAAGATATTAAAAATATTCATGGCTAAATGGACCCCCCCCTGTACAGTGATACATCAATAACAAGTAGACCACCTTTATTGAGGAAAGAGAGAGATTGAAGATGTGCTTAAAATCATGTTAAAAAAATATGCCTAAAATAGTGAATATAATGTAAAGCTCATATTGATCCAGAACTTAAGATAGTTCTACAGGAATTCTCAGACCATCGCGCGCCAGCTGCACTGGTATTCCTTCCCTGTATGGAAACAATTATAAGAAGTTCAAATTCTTTAATTTATTGTAAACACAAGAATAGAGGTAATTGTCTGATCACGTGAAGCAAAATTTATACCTTTGAGACCATTCCGTTAGAAAGTCATTGACCTTGTAATGATCAAATTCATGGGTCATTCCAATTAAAAGAGCTTGCTTTGGGCATAATCTCTTCACTGTCTCAAGAGTCTGCATATTTACAATAACACGTGAGAATAGAAGAATGAAAATGTTTCAAGATAATTAAATGATGAGAAATAAAAGACAAACCTGAGGGAGGCAAAAGTGTGTATTATGAGACCCATTCTGTACAAGAGGTAGAAAGAATGGTGATTATATGACATAAATTCCTGGAAGATACCAATGAGTTATAATGCAAAATGGCAACATGAAATCCACTATGTTGTCCAGCGATATTGATGTGAATCCGCCTATAATATTAAAGGATGCATTAAAAGTGCTAGTTGGACCAATTACAAGATCAAGAGTCAAGAAACTTGAGGAAACATTCAATGGGCTTATTTAGAATATTTGAGCTAAGACAAGCTACAAGTGATTATCACACCTTAATTTGATCAAGGAAGGGGCTGATCCATGGGCATAAAGTTTTCGGCAAATTGGGCAGCATAGGGAGAGGCAGCTACAAGTTTTTTCCTTATTCTACAAGGACCAGTGGCAGCTTAGGAGTTCCATGTTTACAAAGAATCCTAATTATTTAAGGATTCTTAGCTGGCAGCAACTTTACTTATCTTCCTAGGTAATAAAGCTGACAACTTGTCTTTGATTTGCAAGACAAAGTAGACTAGTTTTCCTTAATTATCAAGGACTACAAACTTGGTTTTTCAAGGATATACAAAAGTCATTAACTCATTTTTCGGATACCATACGACAACCTTGTTTTTTATTCAGACTTGGGTTTTTTTGTTTAGTTTTCATACATTGGGTTATTTTTAAATTAGGTTTAACGTCAGCCCATTAGTCCATTAAGATTAAGTCTATTTTGACACTATAAATACTCTTTTGTAAAGATTACTATTCAAATGAGATTATTATTGATTTTGCTGTAACTTTTGTGTGCTTGTGCAAGGATTATTCATACCTATTGGCACTTCATTGACGAGTCTCGAATTTTTCAAAAAGATCAACTGTCTTTGTGGCATTCATCCTTATACTTACAATTCACAATTCCTTAAAATCATCGGGTTAGAGTCTTCATTCTGATAACTTCAATGTCTTGGTTCAGGCAATCATTGTGTTGAGTTTTTGGTATCCTTAAATATGATTTTTAGCTTTCTTGAGTTGTTTCTTCCATGCATGTGGATTCAAGGGTTCTTACCCTCCGGGTTCGCATAAATTAATATCAGAGCAAGGCTCGAAAATCAAAGTATATCTTTCTGTTGAAGATTCTGAAGCAATCAAGGCAGATTTGAATCTGATCTGAACCTGATTTATGGGAAATGAATATAGAAAGCCAGATTTTCTTTCCCATAAATCAGGTCCAAATAATAACACCTATTTATGTGTAGTTAATAGCCTTCCTAATATAGATTTGTAGATGGTGTATATAATCAGGAATATATTCTGAAATAAGATTGAGAAGTAAGAATTCAAGAATTCTCCACATGGTATCAGAGCTCTAAACCGAGCCAATTTTTTTTCTTTTCTAAACCTATCTCTCTCTGGATCTGGAATTTCTTCTCTTATCTTCCAATCTGTTTTTGACAATCCTAGTAGCAGACCTGTCCAGATCTGAAAAAACATGTCTGAAAACACTACAAAAGAAACCCAAATATCAAGTGAATTCCAGAATTTACAGTCATCCTACCGACTGAATGGAAGAAACTATCTGAAGTGGTCACAGATAGTAAAAACCTTTCTCAAAGGAAAGGGAAAGATTAGTCATTTGATGGACAATCCTCCTAGTCCAGAAGACCCAAAGTTTACACTCTGGGATGAAGAAGACTCCATGATTATGCCAGAAGTCTGTGGAACTCTATTATGCCAGAAGTCTGTGGGCCTTATATGTTTTTGGTGACAGCAAAAGACATATGGGATGCAGTGAGACAGACTTACTCTAAAGTGAAGGATGCTGCGTTAATCTATGAGATTAAGACGAAGCTTTCAATGACCAAGCAAGGTAATATGATGGTTATTGAATATTACAATACTATGAAAAGTTTTTGGTTGGAGTTGGACTATTATCAAGATTTTAAGATGCAGTGTAGTGATGATGCTGTGATTTTAAAGAAATATGTAGAAAGAGAAAGGATCTTTGAATTTCTCGCAGGACTCAACATAGAATTTGATCAAATGCGAGTCCAAATACTTGGAAAGGAATCTCTACCCTCACTCAATGAGGTATTCTCAGTAATAAGGGCTGAAGAAGGAAGGAGAGCTGTGATGCTGGATGCACCAAATACTGAAGGATCTGCTATGTTGATAACTAATAGCAGAAACATGGGTGATGCCATGAATGGTGCAGAAGTTGGGAAGATTGAAGGAAAAAAATTCCCTAAAGATGATTTGTTTTGTAACTATTGCAAGAAGGCAGGTCATACAAAGGAGACTTGCTGGAAACTCCATGGAAAACCACCAAGGATGGGGCGTAATGGAGGATACAAATGGAATCAGTCAAGAGGACATGCACACTTAACAAATTCAGAAGAGACAACCCGTGAGTCCAGCATCCCAGAAGTGGGGGGATTCAACCAAGAAGAGATTGAACGCCTAAGGATCCTACTCAACACCATGGAGAAATCATCTGGGTCATGCTCTCTTGCTAAAAATGGTAAAATTCTAATTTCTCATGCATTTAGTGCCTCAAATAAGGACCATTCCAGCATCTGGGTCATAGACTCAGGTGCAACAGACCATGTGACTCATTCTGCAGGTTCATTCAAATCATATCAGCCTTGTCCTAGCAGTCAGAAAATCACAGTTGCTGATGGATCTCTAATCACAATAGCAGGACAGGGAACAATCCCTCTTAATCACTCATTGAACCTTAAACAAGTGCTCCATGTCCCTAACCTTACTGCAAATCTGTTATCCATTCAAAAACTAATCAAAGACATAAATTGTAGTGTAACTTTCTTCCTTGATCACTGCATATTTCAAGACCTAGCTACGGGGAAGATGATTGGGTAGGCTAGAGTAAAGGATGGGCTGTACATGCTTGGACTGCAAGGCAGCAGTAGTAACTCTCACCCTCTATCATTTATTTCAGTCAATTCTAATAAAGATGATGTTTGGAACCATCATCGTCGTTTAGGACATCTTTCATTTAAGACTCTTAGTCACATGTTTCCATCCTTATTTAAAAATCTTAATGTGGAACAATTTCATTGTGAAATTTGTGAGTTTGCAAAGCATCATAGAGTGTCTTTTCCTATAAGTGATTCAAGATCTATGTCTCCATTCCATATAATTCATTCTGACATATGGGGTCCATATAATGTTCCCAATATTTCAAGAGCAAAGGGATTTGTAACATTTATTGATGATTGTACCCGAATGACTTGGGTTTATCTTCTTAAAAGAAAAGCTGATGTAAGTCACATCTTTCCAAACTTTACAAAAATGATAAAGAATCAATTTGGGGTTAGCATTAAAGGGATTAGAACTGATAATGCTAGGGACTACTTTAATAAGATCCTATCACCATACTTTGAAAAGGAAGGGATTATTCATCAATCATCTTGTGTTAATACTCAACAAAATGGGTTAGCCGAGAGAAAAAACAGACATCTTCTCGAAACTACTCGAGCTTTACTTTTTCAACATCAAGTTCCAAAACACTATTGGGGAGAAGCTGTTTTAACATCTACTTATTTGATAAATAGAATACCTTCAAGAGTTATTGGTTTCATAAGTCCTTTAAACTATTTATCAGAATTCTTTCCAAAGAATAATTTTTATTCTAAAATTCCCCCAAGAATTTTTGGGTGTGTCACCTATGTTCATATTCATAAACATCACCGAGACAAACTTGATGCTAGAGCTCTAAAGTGTGTTTTCATAGGGTATTCTGTCACACAAAAGGGTTACAAATGTTATCATCCACCTTCAAAACGATTTCTTGTGTCAAAAGATGTCACTTTTAATGAAAACCAACCTTTCTTCAACAAAACTTATCTTCAGGAGGACAACACAGACATGGAAGATAAGAATACAAATGTTTTTGACATTTTTTCCTTCCAAATCCCATCTCGGCAGCAATCATCTTTGAATTCACCACCCACTAAATCTCCAAACCTTACAAGAGAAACTCTGCAGGGTGAAACTACTACTACTGACCGACCTCTTCAGATATATAGAAGAAGGGTACAGCCTGTTCAAACTCTCATGCAAGCCCAAGAATCTGAACCAGAGCAAGGTAATGAAACTTCTCATCCATCCTTATCTATTCTTAATACTAATGATCTTGATCAGCCAATTGCAATCAGAAAAGGGATAAGAGAATGCACTAAGAATCCCTTATATCCTATAGCTAACTTTATGTCATTTGAAAAGTTTTCACCATCACACAGAACCTTTCTCTCAAAAATAAACACCATACCTATCCCAAAAACCTTGCATGAGGCTCTAAGTAATGAGAAATGGAAAATTGCCATGAGAGGAGATGAATGCTCTAGAGAGGAATCAAACATGGGAAATAGTTGAGTTACCAAAAGACAAGAAACCAGTAGGGTGTAAGTGGGTCTATACTCTGAAATATAAAGCTGATGGCAGCCTTGAAAGGTATAAAGCCAGGCTAGTTGCAAAAGGGTATACACAAACTTTTGGGATAGACTATCAAGAAACATTTGCTCCAGTTGCTAAGATGAACACCATTCGAATTTTGTTTTCTCTATCTGCTAATCTTGGATGGTGTATGCAGCAATATGATGTAAAGAATGCTTTCTTACATGGGGAGTTGGAAGAAGAGTTGTTTATGGATCCACCACCAGGGTTCAGTCACTCTCTACTTCCCAACCAGGTCTGCAGACTAAAGAAGGCACTCTATGGACTAAAACAATCACCTAGAGCCTGGTTCGAAAGGTTCACACAAGCCATGGTGTCAATGGGATATCGACAAAGTCAAGGAGATCATACTTTGTTCATAAAACACTCCATTTCAGGGGGAGTTGCTATTCTAATTGTTTATGTTGATGATATTATAATAACAGGTGATGATCTTGTCGAAAGGGATATATTGAAAAGAAGACTTTCTGCAGAATTTGAAATCAAAGAGCTAGGAAAGCTGAAATATTTTCTTGGCATAGAAGTAGCACATTCAACAAAAGGGATTTTTATCTCTCAACAGAAGTATATTCTGGACCTTCTAAAGGAGACAAAAATGGTAGACTGTAAACCATGTGAGACACCTATTGACCTAAAGCACAGACTTGACAATGATGAGGAAGGAGTCACAACTGACAAGGGACAATACCAAAGGCTAGTTGGTAAGCTGATCGACTTAGCCCACACTCGACCAGACATTGCCTATGCAGTGAGTGTGGTGAGCCAATTCATGCATAACCCGAAAGATTCACACCTACAAGTAGTTTATAGACTTCTAAGATACTTAAAGTCTACCCCTGGAAAAGGAATCTTGTATAAAAAGCATGAGAATCTGAAACTTGAATGCTACATAGATGCTGATTATGCTGGTGACTTAACAGATAGAAGGTCAACATCAGGTTATTGTACTCTGCTGGGAGGAAATCTTGTGGCATGGAGAAGCAAAAAACAGAATGTTGTTTCAAGATCAAGTGCAGAAGCAGAATTCAGATCAATGGCACTTGGAATTTGTGAGTTGCTATGGATAAAGATTATCCTAGAAGATTTAAGAATCAAATGGGAAGAACCAATGAGATTATACTGTGACAATAAGTCTGCCATTGGAATAGCACACAATCCAGTGCAACATGATAGAACTAAACATGTGGAAGTGGACAGACACTTCATCAAAGAAAAAATTGAGAGTGGACTGATTTGCATACCTTATGTGCCTACTGGGGAACAACTTGCTGATATACTTACTAAAGGTGTGCAGAATCCTTCATTTAAAGGTATCTTAGACAAGCTGGGAATGAAGAATCTCTTCCATCCAGCTTGAGGGGGAGTGTTGAAGATTCTGAAGCAATCAAGGCAGATTTGAATCTGATCTGAACCTGATTTATGGGAAATGAATATAGAAAGCCAGATTTTCTTTCCCATAAATCAGGTCCAAATAATAACACCTATTTATGTGTAGTTAATAGCCTTCCTAATATAGATTTGTAGATGGTGTATATAATCAGGAATATATTCTGAAATAAGATTGAGAAGTAAGAATTCAAGAATTCTCCACACTTTCTTTAAGTTTTTGCATTTAAATCATATTAATATTGATTTTGCCGCAACTTTTGTGTGCTTATGTGAGGATTATTCATACCTATTGGCTCTTCATTGAAGAGTCTTGAATATATCAAAAAGATCAACTATCTTTATGGCGTTCATCCTTATACTTACAATTCACGATTCCTTAAAATCATTAGGTTAGAGTCTTCATTCTGATAACTTCGATGTCTTAGTTCAAGTAATCATTGTTTTGAGTTTTTGCTATCCTTAGATATAATTTTTAGCTTTTTCCATGTATGTGGGTTCAAGAGTTCTTACCCTCCGAGTTCGCATAAGCTGGTATTAGAGCAAGGCTCTAAAATCATATTATACCTTTCTTTAAGTTTTCGCTTTAGTTTTCATTGTTTTCTTTACATTTGATTGTTGCAGCATAGTATAAAAAAGGGTTGAAAATCGCATATTGTGAAATCACCGCAAAGTAAAAGTTACAAAAGTTTGAATTCAGGATTTGAAAGATAACAACACAATCTTATATTTCTTGGAGTATTGGATATCTAAGTTTTGATAATTGATTTCAGGGTTATTTGAACACACGTAGGTTCAAGTAATTTTGAATTGCAAAATTGGTTTCTTTTACATTGACCAAAAAACTTCTTTGTTTTGCTATTGTTAGTTTCAGTCAAATTAGTAGTCTATTGATAGTTTCAGTCAAAAAAAGAAGTGGCTATTGATTCTAAAGGTAAATCTTATACTCAATCTACTGTTAACCATGAAGTTAAGTGTTTTAAATGTTTGGGAGTTGGACATATAGCTTCTTATTGTCCAAACAAGAGAGTTATGATTTTACAAGATTACAACGAGATTGAGACCAAGAGTGACAACACTAATGATAAGATGTCACCACTTGAGGATGCTAGCGATGAGAATGTAATTTATCCAATTAAGGAAGAATCATTGGTTATTCGGCGTGCACTAAATGTTCAGATCAAGAAAGATAATTTGGACCAGTAAGGGAGAATATCTTCCATACACGTCATATCAATAACAAAGTATGTAGTATGATTATTAATGGTGGAGTTGTTCTAATGTTGCTAGTCTTATATTTGTTAGAAAAGTGAATATGATCACTATTAAACATCATAGACCATATAGGCTTTAATGGTTGAATGAATGTGGAAAAGTTAAGGTTAATAAACAGGTCTTGGTGTCTTTAGGATTGGAAAATATAATGATGAGGTTTGATGGCTTCTATGCATGCAAGTCACTGGTCATTGGGGTGTTTGTGGCTATTTGATAGGAGAGCGGTGTATGATAGGTTTAGAAATAGATATTCTTTTGTAAAAGATGGAAAATCCATCACATTTGTACTATTGTCACTAAAACAAGTTTACGAAGACCAATTGAAACTCAATAGAGAAAGGGAAGCCAAAGGGAGTGAGAATCATGGAGAGGCAGTGAGCTTTGAGGAGAGAAAAAAGCAAAATTTGGTCAAGAGAGAATAATAGCGAGCTAGTTGACAATGGAGGGGAAAAAAAGAAAAGATAGTGTTAAGAGAAAAACAAAGAAGCATGAGAGTTCTTATGCAAGAAAGAGTTTTGTTAAAAATATTCTTTATACTAACAATCCTGTGCAAAATTGTGGTGTTGTTTCTTTGTTGCAGAATTATGATGTCTTGCCCACAGATAGTATACCTAGTGGTTATTAGGCTTGGGTGCAAATGTACAAAGAGAGATTTCCAGCCCATTGGAGATCTAAGTTAAATCAAAAGGGAGATGATCTATTCCAAATTCTAGAAAGGATCAACAACAATACATACAAAGTGGATCTTCCAGGTGAGTGTCAGTGTTATTTTCAATGTTTTTTATCTTTCTCCGTTTAATATAGGTGACAATTTAAGGTCAAATCTTTTTTAGGAGAAAAGGAATGATGCAAATCAGCCTACAACATCAAAGGTTCAAATTGGATTATAATTGATTTTGCCACAACTTTTATTTGCTTTTATGTGCTTGTGTGAGGGTTGCTCATACCTATTGGTTCTTCATTGAACTTAAACTATCTTGAACTTATCAAAGATCAATTATTATTTTTTGTGTTCTTCCTTGTGCTTCCAATTCACAATTACTTATAATCGTTGGGTTGGAGTGTTCAATCCAATAATTTTCTGTCTTGATTCAAGTAATTATTGTGTCAAGTTTTTTTATCCTTAAATATTATTTTTAGCTTTCTTGTTTTGTTTCCTTTTTGTGTATAGGTTCAATGGTTCTTACCCTTGGGTTCACATTAGATATGAATGAAATATATTGGCATTACCAAATTTGTAAAAAACAAATTGCATATCAACCACATTTATTGATGAAAGTCAAATAGCATGAACTATATTCCAATCTCAATCCATAATTTGATTATGAATCTTTTTCCTTTTCTTTTTTTTCCACGACCATTTAGACTCGAACTATACTACAAGAAGCGACATTTCCCTTCCCTAAATCCTTTCCTTATAAGAAGAGCAATGCATATTATAAATATTGACTACTGAAGCCATTTCGATCAAGTTTCAAAATCATATGGTTTCCTTTTTCTGGTTCATTGGAAGGATATTGGGCTTTGAGCTATGCAGCAAGGAGGGACCATTCCCTTCCCTACTATCTCACATATGAGCAGGATTTGATCCCAAGTCACTTGAAACAGCACCATGCCACTTTGAATAGTAGAAACAAATGCAACAAAATGTGCGCAGTGTAATTGCATATTTCACTCAAAATCCTAATTTGCCAAAATGGTCAGCCTTCCAACTTGGCAATTGATGGAGGTACAGTTCAGCCTCCATTGAATATCCCATACAAAGTTAAGCAATTAGATGGCAAGGCAACAATGATGACGTCTGTAAATTGAATGACAAATTGAGACGGGCACATTATTGGAATTCAGAGAAAACTAAGAGGACCATTTTGCAAATCACGCTCATTACTTTCTGTGCTTTTACTTGACTTACTTTGTCGGCGAACACGCCAAAAAAGAAAACTATAGCAAATGACTTACTTTGTAAGACAACCAAAAGAGGAACACACTACAATATTTGTACAAGCCCATGCACACAAAATGCTTGTCAAAATCACCAAAGGGTTCATTTTGCCCACATGATATGCAAATTCTACCAAAATTTGATGAAAGAATGTGGATGTTTGTACCTCACTCTGATACTATCCAATATTCATTGGATTCAAAGAGGGAATATAAGAAAATATAATATAACGAATTTTTGCAGCTAACCTTGTATAAAGTGTCCGTGTCCAGGATCAGAATATCCAATTGCCCTGCACTAGCTTTTGAAATTACTGCAAAAACCAGGATGTCAATATATCAAAAACATGACAGCAAAGATCCCCAGAAAACCATCCTCTTTTTACACATTCCACAGCCATTGAAAATCTCTCCACATGACAATGACTCATCTCCATTCGTGCACAGAATTAAGGGACTCTTAACATGTCTACACAGTGCAAATATATGCTTCCAAATAAATTATTTCAAGAAAAGTGAACAAAACAAAACTAACCATGCTCTGTGCTAGATGGAATGCGTGAAACATCAGATATATAAGCTACTCTACATTTTTCACCAAAGAGAAACCCCAGAGAAATATAATCTTCTCCATGCATCACCTACATTACAGAACAAAGATGACACAAGAATAAGAAACAGGGCAGAGAGATAGAGTATTAGTAGTTGACACATATATTTTAACAAAGGTTCAGATATGGTAACTGGCAAAGGAACAAATTGTATGCCTGATGCAACAAATGGTCTTTGATGGTCTTCCTCAATTATATGCCAGTCCAGCTGTGCTACTCGTCTTATTTGCTGGCCTGGCTTCAATTGTTTCTGTACCAAGTAAGGGAATTTCTCTGCAATGCTGCTCAAAGACAAAACATGCAGTGACATCAAGTAATGTTAAAAGTCGGATTGAAGTAAAGTGCAAAGTACAATAATAAATCAAACGAATGGCACACCACATAAATAAGTTCTATGATCAGGAAGTCTGCATAAGACCTTGGTTTGTTGTAGAGTATTCACTTCTACAGTTACATTGCATCAGTATGACTCGACTGGCGGGAAAATAGTTATCTTTCCTCTTTTAAACCTTCAAATCTTATCAACTATAGAAGTCTTAATAGATGTTCAAGTTACATTCATCAAATAGACTTTCAATACTAGTGTTGATTATCTCAAAACTCACAACGAAGGAACGATGAGCAGACAAAAGCATCAAATGATCATTAATTATCAAACATGCCCTGCCAATGGGGAGAAAGTAGTAAAGGTGATGGTGATAAAAGCAAACCCAGAAAGAAGAGATTAGTTACCTATCCATTGCATGGTGACTTAGGTAGATGGGAGTGGGATCAATGTCATTTATCGGGCTATATGGTTGCACAGCACGTATATCATCAAGACCAAGAACTGCATCAGCATGTTCATGAGTCAAAATGATCTGCAGTTGATAAAAACAAATCAGTCCAAGTGGCCTCAAAATGAGAAATAATATGATATATAGGAAATCATGATCATAAGCCTTACAGAATCAATACGAGGAATGTTGTGGAGAGTAAACCACCTCAGGACTTGCTCCCTGAATGTCTTGCCCACATCTATCAATATATAGCTGTGTGCATTATCACTCTCACTGTAGTGATCTATAACGAGTGATGTATTGCATCTGTAACCCACACCCAACAAAACACCAAACTCACCTTTATTTTTAATTAATAAACTAAATCCATCAATATTACATTAATTCCACAACGGACCAAATATGATAAATCGAACCTGTAGTTAGGGTTTTGGTTGGGAGGGACGGAGAGAGCCTGAGAGCAAACGGAGCAAGGAGGATCTGAGGGCTGGAGGAGGCACCTGACGTTGGGGACGGCGCTCGAGCATCCTGTCCCAAGGAAGATTAGAGCCGATCCATGATCTCTTGGGGTTGTAGCAACTTGTTGAGCTCTTTTGACCATCCTTCGATCCATGATCACTTGGGGTTGTAGCAAAGATTTTTTTAGGCTGTTAGGTAAGCTTTTATGCACCACCTAATTTCCCACGCTCCTTTTCAATAGGATACATGAAAAACCGAATGGATGATGCACAAGAATGGAAGGTCTAGCTTGTATACGACTTCTATTATCCTCTTAATCACGATGAATTGACCATAGTATTTAGTTGCTAGCTTGTGGTAGTGTTCAAGCATTGATCTCTACTTATAAGGCTATAACTCTAGGTAAACCGAATTGCCCTCCTTCAGGACCCTATCGCTTCTCTTTTTGTTAGCCAATTGCCTCATTTTGTTCTGGGATTTGACTAAGTTTTGCCGGACCGTCTGCAGCATTTGCTCCCTTGTATTGAGGTAATGATCGACTATCTCAATTGGTGAATCTTTGGGAAAATATGGAATGTGATTGGGAGGTGAAAAACTATAAAGTATTTCATAGGAAGTAGATTTGGTAGTAGTGTGAAAGTTCGTATTGTACCATCATCCACTCAAAGCCAGTCAATTACACCATTGTGAAGGAGCGTCCCTTGTTACGCACCTTAGATAGCGTTTTATACACTTGTTGATGACCTCAGTTTGCTCGTCAGATTGAGGATGATAGGCAATGGAGTAATGAAGGTTGACCCCTTGTAAGACGAATAGTTCCTTCCAGAACTAACTAAGGAAAATGGCATCTTGATCGCTCACTATGGTTGTTGGCATTTCATGTAATTTGTAGACCAAATCCATAAAGGTCTTGACAACTGTGTTAGTCATATATGGGTGTGAAAGCGTACTAAAATGTGCATACTTGATAAACCTATTCACCACTACGGAGATAACTTCCTTGCTGTAAGGAGGCTAGTTATGAAAACCATGCTGCTGTCTGTGAACGATGTTGTTGGCACTGGTAGCGGCTGTATAGCCTTGGACCGGCCACATTTTTTGTTTTGCATCGTTGATAGGTTAGGCATTCTCTTATATATTTTATACTCTGTTTTTGTTGTTTTTTCTAGCAAAACATGTTGGCAACCCTTACTGTTGTGACTATAAAACCTGAGTGTCCTCCCAAGGATGTATCATGATAAACAGTTATGCGTTGATGCTAAAGTGCTAGATTGTTTCCCACCACAAGTTTTCCTTTCCTGAATAAGTAACTATCACTCCACTTATAGTAGGGCTGAGCGTTTTCGGTCCGGTCCGGTTTTGGATCAAAATAAACAACCAAACCGATTTATTTTTTTTTAGTTTTTGAATCGAACCGAACCGAAAATCGGTTCAAACCGATTAGTTTCAGTTCATTTTGGTTTTTTTCCCTTCCAAACTGGTTCAAACCGAAATTATTCCAGTTGAGTTTTTTCTAGGCTTTTTATTGACCACCTTTTTCAGCACTTTTGTTTCTGTACTTGCTTCCAAATCGGTAGCATGTAATTTACAATCTAAATCCCAAAAGACAATAATGAGGACAGTCTGAAAATGGAAAAAACATTGAGCCAGAACCGGAAGTGTTGCAGAATTAAATCTTAGACCAAAGAAAAGCTAATCCTCCCTATAAAATGGCAGACAGTGACAAACATTTGTGTCATAATTGAGCATCACAAGTATTACAGGTTGTTCAACTGAATGTAACAGGGTGCATATAACTGTATCTTGTACCTCTTTATCAAGAACACAACTTAGCTCAAACAGAGCTCGAATATCATATTCCTTCAATTGGATATATGATATCCCAGATTTGAGAGATGAGAGGCAGAGAGCATGGAGGAGAATACAGATTTGAGAAATGAGAGATAAGAGGCAGAGAGCATGGAGAAGAAGGTAGATTTGAGAGATGAGAGGGCAAGGAGAGGGGGCGGCTGAGAAAGTGAGAATGGTGAGATAAGTTTAGGGTTAGAAAATATGCTATTTATACTCTTTTTTTCAAGAGATAGCTTAGTTGAACCAGGCCGGTTCGGTTTGGTTCAATTCAATCGGTTTCAGACTTTGAAAACTGAACCGAATCGAAAATATTTTGTGATTTTCTAATTAGTTTTTTTATGGTTCGGTTTTTTCGGTTATTTTTTCCCGGTTTTCTCTGTTTAATCAGTTTTTCAGTTTTTTTGCTCACCCCTAACTTATAGTGAAGATTTGTAGCTAGGTCTTTTATTAAATCTTGGATAATGGATTGAATCTTGCTATCCTCCTCTTAGGACTTCTTAATATCTACTATTAAGGGGGTCGATACTGTGAACAATGCTAAAGCATTAAGTTCACTGTTGGTTATCCTAAAAAGAGCGTCAGCTACAACATTCTCTATTCCCTTACGAAATTCAATTTTGTAATCAAATCCCAAAAGTTTATTTAGCCATAAATATTGAGAGGGAGAAGATATTTCCTGATCCAGTAGGTATTTAAAGCTAACGTGGTCGGTTTCGATCTTGAAATTACCTTCCCCATAGATATTGTTTCCACTTGGTTACTGCCAGTAAGGTTGCCAACATTTCCCTCTAATGGGTGGATAACACATCATGCATTGCCCCTAAAACCTTGTTGATGTATGTTATAAGATGTCCCTCCTCCATTAACACTACCCTACTGCCTGAATCTGATGCATTAGTCTCCACAATAAAATATTTGCTTATGTCCAATAGGGATAAGACTGGAGGATTAAACATCGCCTTCTTAGGAGCTTTAAAAGTTAAAGTTGCCTCCTAGTCCCAACCAACGACATCCTTTTTAAGAAGTTTAGTTAGGGGACGGCAAATAATGCTATGGCCTTTTATAAATTTTATGTAGTAACACGTGAGCCTTAAGAATCCTTGTAATTGCTTGATGTTTTGAGGTAGTGACCAATTTTTGATAGCTTGTAGCTTCTCTGGATATGTAGCCACGTCCGTCTTAAAAATAGCATGGCCTAGGTACTTCACCTTGTCATCACCAAAAACACATTTGTTCTCCTTTGCCTCCAACTTGTGTGTCCTGAGCAATGCAAAAATGACCTGTAGATTTTCCAGGTGCTCTTTGTAGGATTGGCTGCAAATTAAAATATCGTCAAAAACATAAAAACAAACCTCCTCAAATGAGCTCTAAAGACCTCATTCATTAGGCTTTGAAAAGTAATGGGCGCATTGGTGAGACCAAAGAGCATTACTAAGAACTCCCAATGACTATTATGTGTTCTGAATGTTATTTTATGGACGTCTCTAGGGCTCTTCTGAATCTGGTGGTACCTGAAGTGTAAATCAATTTTCAAGAACACTGATACCCCTGTTAACTCTTCTAGTAACTCTTCAATCAAAGGTATTGGGAATTTGTTTTTTATCATCAACTTATTAAGGGCCTTATAGTTAACACACAACCATTAAGAGAGGTCTTTTTTCTTCACAAACATGACAAGTGATGCAAAAGGATTATGGCTTGGTTGGATTGTGCCAGCACCTACCATTTCGAAGATCAATCTATCCACCGTATCCTTCTATAAACTAGAGTACTTGTATGGCCGAAGGTTAACAGGTTGAGCTCCCTCCTTCAAGTGAATAATGTGATCTTCAGGTCTATTAGAGGGTAACTATGCCAAAGGGGGTGAACACATTCTGGTAGAGGTGAAGTAGATTATGCAGGGCTTCCTTTTTTTTATCATTAAGATTTTTCCCCATTGTTAATGTATTTGCCACACTCGTTTCCTGAACTAGCATCAAGCTGTAGAGATCGATACCTGCTATATTACTTCTGCTGCCCAGCAGATTCATCTATCCAAACTGAACCGATTGTAATTTCACAGGTTCTTCTCCTCTTAGTGTTACTCTTTGTCCTTGTCAATCGAAGCTCATCCACATACTCTTATAATTGCATACAATGTCTCCAAGGGTAGCAAACCATTGAACATCTAAGACTATATCGCAGGCATCAAGTTCCATCACAAATACATCGGCCACAAAATGTATTCCCTGCATCTTCCACCTGAAATATTTATAGATTGAAGAGCACAATATTTTCCCCCATTGGCACCCTTAACCATTACTAAATTGATAGGAGTTAGTTTATATTGTAACTTGTTAGCAACCCAAGTATTCATGAAGTTGTGTATGCTACTGGACTCTACTAGTATAAAGATAGGTAGCCTAACCACCCGTCTTGTCACTGTAAGGGTGTAACACCATAAAACCCTTTTTAACACATTCATAAAAATATGTGGATCGGTGACTTCTAAACCATGCTTCTCCCTAACAAGCTCTAACTCACTGTTTTCGCCCCCCTCCTCCTCATCTCCCACTAAACATATGGAATAAAACTTTTTTATTCTACATTTGTGTCCCCAAGTGAATTTGTCATCACATCAAAAACACAAACCCTTAGCTCTTCGTTCTTCCATTTCTATGTTTCTGAGAATCTGGATAGGTCTTTTAGTAAGCTGAGTAGCAAACCGAGTTTGAAGGGTGGGTAATAATCCAGGTAGTTTAGAGGGTTATGAAGGCAGATCATGAAAGTTATTAGATTTGTAAAAAGGTTATTGTTGGGTGTCTGGTTATTGCTAAAAGGTATGGTCGAGTGTTCAATTGGTTGTTTTTAGAATTTCTTGTAGAGGTTAGTATTTTCTTGTAAACAGAATAGGTTATAAGCTTGCTTAAAGGATTTTGGTTCAAATATGTTAACCAATTTTTTTTATTTCTTTCTCAAGCCCACCTAAGAAAAAGATCAAAGCGTACCTTTCATCAATTTCTGTTCGATTCCATAGAATGTCGAAGTCTCTGATGTAAGTCTCCAAGTTGCCTTCTTGTTTCAAATCCTTTAACTCTTCTAAGGGGTCTTTATGGCCACCAAACCTTCCACAGATGGCTTCCACATATTCCTTCCATGACACTAACCTACCATTATTGCTACGTAAGAAATTTTGATGCTAATACAGTACCATACCATCTAGATTATAGGATGTTAACTTGAGTTTTTCAACTTCTTGGACCTCTTCTATCTTAAAGTATTGGATGCATTTATACAGCCATTTGTGGACGTCTTCCCTTTTAAAGGATGGAAAATCATGCCTAGGCTTATAGAACTTATAATGTCCACCATACTGCCAATCGCTCTTTATGGCCAGTCCTTCCTGATTGGAGTGTGGTTGATCACGGTTAGAACTGGTCTTCCCTACAAGTAACTACAGTTACTGCAATAATGTCTTCTGCTAAAGGAAAATGCAAAGATGAGCTCTTTCAGCCTCAAGAGTCTAATGTCGCTGACCAACTGTTGCTGTCAATATTGTTCCAGCATTCTTGCCATTTTATCATTCCACTAAGCTTATTCTCTATTAGATGTTTCTATCACCCCTTCTAATTTCTTTTTTGATTAAATGTAAGTATATATAAAGATAAAAAAGAAAAGAGTCGATAAGCCAATAAGTCACATATACAAACATGTAAAACCTAAGGGAACATCTTCCTAAAAAAGCAAATTAAGATAACATATACAAATTACAATGCAAAGCTGAAGAGGGAAATAAGATCCCTTAATATAAAAGTATAAATAAAATTGGTTAACTAACGAACCTATAACTAGAACAAGTGCTGAAGTTAACCAATAAAAAAGCCATGCAGCGCCAAAAAATCCAGCCACAACAACATATCAAGAAGAAAAGAGAGGCTAGGCCATTCCGAACCCACCCGCCAACAAAAAACAAAAATCATAGATTTAGCATTGCATCTTAAGACCAAGCAGAAGCCAACTAGGAGAGCAGACACCAGGAGATAAGAATTATCAACCATGAAAACATGATTTAACTCATAAAAAATTATCGAACATAGGCCAGGTAGTAACCGCACATTAGCCAAGATTAAGACAATTATGATCCTTCTTATGAAAGTGAAAAACTGTGAAGAACATCACTTGGAATTTCCAAAAGAGAGATTTCATGAAGATACAAAAGGATTCAACTATCCTCTTGTTTCTTTCCTCCCAAATTAGGTAGATTGTAAGTCTTAAAAAGACTCTCCGCATTTTTATTTCAATAGTATTTCCCCTAGAGGTAAGACCTCGAATAACACTGGTCAGAGTCGACATTCAGCGATGTATACACAACCAAGATTTTATGCTCCCCTAGAAGCATGGTGTCCAACTGCAAGAAAAAAAAAAAAGATGTCGATGATATTCCTTAGCTTACCCACAAAACACGCAGGAGATGTCTAATGGAATGAAACATAATTTGTCCTTCCTTTCAAGCTTCTCTACAACTGCAAGCCATAGAATGAAATTGTGTCACGGTAGAGACCAAGTTTCCTATACTACACGGTCCTAGTTCACCTGAGTAGTAGGACTCTGAAGATATTCATAAGCTTTAGTTGAGAAGCGATGAACACCACTGGACCAACTCCTGAATAGAGTTACAATTTCATGTATACTCCCACAGCCAGAGTTTTAAAACCTGACCGACCCAGGCCTGGGGCCAGTCCGAGTGGAAGTAAAAACCCATTTGGGAGTTGGCCTCATGAAACCTAGTCGACTCAGCGGGTCGACCCGGTCAAACCCGGCTGAGACCCAGTCTCTTTTTTTTATATCTACTAATAGATGTTAAACGAAGAAGAACAATGAAGTAGAATTGGCATATTGATCACAGAGCAAACCTAATTAACGAAAAGACCAATTTCAATCGATGAGGAGTCAAGGAGAGCAGAAGACGTTAGATCATTGTTGTTTCATTGCGAAAAAGGTTAGACTCTTGTTTATGTTCATGAATCTCCTTCTTTCACTCTCTCTTTTCTTTATTCTTGCTCGTGTTTTGAACTTGCAGTTCTAGCATCGATTCGTTGTTCGTTGATTTAGTGGCATTGATTCATTCGCAGCCCAGTCATCTCAACCTCAGGTATGTTTCTCTATTCTTTTCTTTTCTACAACTTAATAAATGCTCTGCTATTAGGAAGTGTAGAAAATGGATAAGGAAACTAGTTTTGTTCGATGCACTAGTTTTAATCGATGTATTTGCTTCTAGAACTAGCTAGGATAATCTAAAATGTTGATTAAGAACAAAAAGCTATTGATATTTCGGCTAGTAATGTGAGTCAATCCTCCTACTCTAAGGACCCAGTTTTGTTCTAAGAACTATTATAGCCAAAGATTGAAACTGTTCTACGAATTATTAACAGCTAAAAATATTTCAGCTAGTAATGTTTGTTTGGTTTTATAGTTGACTGTAAATTTAAGAAAACATAAGTTGTAGAGATTTTGATATACTAACCTGCAAGTTATAGAATGTGTTTGTTCGTTTGTTACGCTTTTGCTTCTGTAAATTTTTGTTGAAGTTACTGTCAACTATGGCATCGATTCTTCCCTAGATTTTTATTTAAACTGGTTGTGCTTAGTTAACTGTGTTTCATGGAGCTACTATGACATCGATTAGTTAGTTGATGTTATTAGCTTTTGCTAGAGTTACTGTGGCATCAGAATTTCCTTTCCCAATGCTTTCTCATGTTGACTGCTGGTTGATTTTCTACATCTAGTTGCTTGTTATTAGTTCAGGATAAGAAAATAGCTTTGACAAAATTTACTGGGAAGCATAATCTTTTTCTATTATGTGTGATTGATGGGGCTGACATTGTTAATCTAATTAATGGATTGCAAAGTGATTTGGCTTGAAATTATATTCCCTCTTATAAATTATATTAGGTCTTTAAAATGTCTTCACGTGATGGTAGTACTCCAAGTAGTGATCCTTCAATGCCCCAATCATCTCAACCTTCAATTTCCATGTCAAGTGGTAGTAGAGGAAGAACAGATTTGGCATGGGGTCATTGTAGAGAAGCTCCTGAACTTAGTGTTGGGTTTAAAAAAATAAATTAGTTTGTTTATATTGTGCTAAAGTGTTTGCGGATGGTGGCATTAATCGACTTAAGCAACATTTAACTAGAGCTAAAGGAGAAGTTGAACAATGTCGTAAATATCCTCCTGATGTTCGACATCAAATGCTTTTGAATCTTAAAGGAAATGTTGGGGGAAAAAAGAGAGTTAGAGAAATGCAAGCAGATTTCAATCCATTAAATGCACGACAAAGAGAGCATGAAGAGATGATGATTAGGCAATTAGAAGATGATGATGGTGATTATGATAAGGATGATGAGGATATCAGTACTAAAAAGCATATGTTACCACTGAAGATTGTAAAAGAGAAAAAGATTCAAAGCACCAGCACTGTAAAACAATCGACTACAAGTTATGGAAAATAGAAGAAATCTACAGTATTAGGGACATTTAATGCCGAGAACAACTTCTAGTGCTCAAAAGTCTCTTCAGAATTGTTGGCAAAGAAAGGAAGCAGTTGAACAGTGTGATCTTGCTTTAGCGAAGTGGATGATTGATGCATGTGTGCCATTTAATGCTGTTAACTCTGTGTATTATCAGCATGCCATAAATGTTGTAACATCCATGGATCATGGTTATAAAGGACCAAACTTGCATACTATTCATGGTTATTACTTGGAAAAAGCAGTTGATGAAGTCAAGATTTATGTTGAGACTTATCGAGAGATTTGGAAGAAGACTAGTTGCACATTAATGGTTGATGGATGGACAGATCAGAAGAGGAGGAATTTAATTAACTTCTTAATATATTGTCCTAAAGGAACAATTTTTTTGAAAACTGTGGATGTATCAAATGTCTCAAAGACTACTAGATTGTTGTATCAGTTGTTTAGAGAGGTTGTTTTGTATGTTGGGGTACAAAACATTGTGCATATGGTGACTAATAATGCTGCAAATTATATTGTTGCTGGCAAGTTATTGATGGAAGAATTTCCTTCAATATTTTGGTCTATTTGTGCTGCTCATTGCATCAACCTCATACTCCAAGATATTGGTAAATTGCAGTTAGTTTGTTGTGTTGTTGAGCATGCTTCTGGTATCACAAAGTACATTTATAATCATTATTATCCATTGTATTTGATGAGGAAGTTCACTAGAGGAAAAGAAATACTCTGTCCAGCTCCTACTCGTTTTACTACTAATTTCATTGCATTGCAAAGTATTTTAGCTTATAAAGATGAGTTGAGAGCTATGGTGATATCTAGGGAATGGGTCTCATCTGCTTATGCTAAAGATAACAAAGGAAAAAAGTTTGTTGAGAGTGTACTAGACTCTTTGTTTTGGGAATAATGTGCAATAATTATGCGAATGAGTGAGCCTTTAATTCGAGTTCTACAAATGGTTGATGGTGATGATAGACCTTTTATGGGATATTTATAATGCTATTCATCATGCAAAAGAAGAAATGATGAGGAGATTCAAAAGAGAACGCTAGAGTGAAACCTTTTATAGACATTATCAATAATTGGTGGGATATACAACTTTATAGAAATCTTTATGCAATGGCATTTTGGTTGAATCCTCGATTTCAATATGATGCAAATATAATAGATAAACATATGAGCACTATTTCTGATGTTCTTGAGAAGTATGCATATGGAAATCTACCATTGCAAAGTAAGATTACAAGTGAGATGAAGTTGTTTAGGAATGTTGAACATGACTTTGGTCAAGAATCCGCAATAAATAATCGCACCCTTATGCCTCCAGGTATATAATTTTTACATTTAAAAATATTATTTGCATAGTCTTACACTCTTACTTATTATTGTTTTGTATAGATGAATGGTGGATGACATATAGAACCAGCGCTCTAAATCTACAACAGTTGGCTATACGAGTGTTAAGTCAAACTTGTAGTTCTTCGAGATGTGAGAGAAAATGAGTATGTTTGAACATGTTCATTCCAAGAAGAGAAATAAATTGGAGCACCAAAGGCTTAATGACCTTGTTTACGTCCACTACAATCTAAGATTGAAACAAAAGTATTTTTCTTTTCTCTAATTCCTTAAATATTATTTTATCTTATTTAGTAGCATTATTAATACTTATATTGTGTTTACCTTCACTTTTAATATATAGGAATTATTGAAAATGATGAAATTATGATCCAATTAATGTTGAGACAATTTGTGACATTGAAAATTGGGTAGTAGAAGATGACCCGTCAATCTTGACAACTAAAGAAGTAGAGAATTTTCACCAAGCTCTATCAACTATGACCATACAAGATACTTTAGATGATGGTAATTAATGATTGATTATTTAGTGATAAATATTATTTAAAATAAAGTTTTGTTTAACATATAATATTTATTTATTAATTGTGTTTAAAATGTAGATGTCATAAATGTTAATAATATTGAAGATGATTGTGACGATGAAGTTTCAAAGGAGGATGTTGATGATTTATTAGGTGTTGACGAAATTGGCTCAATTCCATCGACATTGGATCCAAATTTTGCTCCTATAGATACAAAAGAACTTAATGTGTTCATTCAACAAAAGTAAATGTGTTGTTGATTTAGAATTTATGTTATTGGATGTTTTGTTTTAAATATTTTAGAATCAGAATTTATATGGTTGGATGTTTTGTTTTAACTATTTTAGAATTTATATTTGGTTTGTGTTTTGGATATTGAATTAAATTTATATTGTTAGTTTATAATTTAAATTTGATTTATGTAAGTGTTGCATTGTAACTAGTTATGTGTTTTTTTTATAGGTTTTTTTTTAGGTTGACCCGAGTCAACCCATCTAACCCGTGACCCGATCACTTGACCGGGTCGGGTTTCAAAACTATACCCACAGCTCTGTACTTGCTGATCTTCAAGATAGATAATGAATTTTCATAGTGGGTAAAAGGACATATGGGCACACACGGTCCATATAGAGTAGGTAAGCAAATAGTAGTGGTGAACCCATTGAATCCAAATGGAATCTGTCTTTAGATGAATATTCCAGAGATGTCTAGTAAGGAAGCTCTTGTTTCTGGCCTTTACATCAAATAAGCTAAGGCTCCCTTCTTTCTTTGGGAGGCAAACCCTGTTCCAAGCAACCAAAGCAAATGTGCTTTTAGTAGTGTTACTTGTCCATAAGAAATTCCTACAGGTGGAGATGATTTGGTTGATGACAGTAGCTGGAAGGGGGAAGACATTTATCCAGACGTGAACCATACCGTAGATGACAGTCTTCAAAAGCTCCAATCGACCAGCATATAAGAGATTTTTACCCATCTAGTTTTGAACTGCTGAGTCTAATTTGAATAAAAGAGGAGAAAACTGACTTGCCAATAACCTGTGAGGGCTAAAGGGGACACCTAGATATGTGAAGGGGAAAGATCCTTCTTTAAATCCAGAATCATGAAGAAGAGTCAGCTTTAAGGTTGGATTAAGTCCTCTGAAATATATTAAAGATTTTGCTGCATTAATAACTAAACCCGAGGTTTGCCCGAAAATATCTAGCTGACGAAGCAGAATAACAATAGAAGATTTATCGGCTCGAGATAGCAAGAGAACATCATCTGCAAAGGCGAGATGACAGATACCAAGAGCTTTACACTTTGGGTGAAAGTGATATACAGGATTCCTGGTAGCTAGTTGAAGCATCCAAGAAAAATACTCCATGCAGATAATGAAAAGATAGGGAGATAGGGGATCACCTTGTCTCCCTCCGCACTTCCCAGTGAAAAAGCCATAGAGATTACCATTTACAGCAACTGAAAAGGATGTGGTTTCCACACACTGCATAAGCTAGAGAATAAAACGATTTGGAAAGTCTAGCATCCGGAAAAGATCTTTAAGGAAGGGCCATTGAACCGTATCAAAAGCTTTCTTGAAGTCAATCTTCATAAGACTCCTCAGAGAGGCTCTTTTCATGCCATATTGCTAGAGGAGGTCTTGAACAAGGTTAATATTATCTATCATATGGCGACCACTCAGGAAAGCATTATGAAGAGGATTGATATTGTCAGATATAGCTTGAGCTAATCTCCCAACAAGAATTGTAGAAATCACTTTGTAGACCACATTGCAACAAGAAATAGCCCGAAAATCACCAGCAGTGACAACATGGGCAGACTTGATGATAAGGGATATAATAGAGTAGTTTATCTGCTTCAAGAGCTTTCCTGAGGAAAAGAAATCATGGACAACAGTGCAGAAATCTGCCTTTACAATATCCCATGATTTTTTTAAGAAAAAGGAAGTATACCTATCAAGTCCAGGAGCTTTGTCGTTATCAATACTAAATAGAGCTTGTTTGATCTCCTCCTGAAAAACTAGACATAGCAGTAGCTCGTTAGAATTTATATCAAGGCCAAGACTACATTGAATGACTGCCATATCCAAAGGGAGAGACTCATTAGGGGTGCCAAGCAAAACATTATAAAATCAAACAAATTATTCCCCAACCTCATCCACTGAGGTAGAGAGGGAACCACTACTACACTGAATAACAAAGATTTGATTTCGCTTGTGCTTCTGGCTCATAAGGGCATAAAAGAAAGAGGAGCCTCTGTCACTTTTTTTTGAAGAATGTGCATTTAAGTTTTTGAGCAAAAAACATTTTTTCCACCGACTTGAGATGAATCAGTTATGATTTAAGATGTTTCTCCTCTTTCAGGAGCAACGGGTTGTCCTTGTCAGCATGGAGAGCTGTTTGGTGATCTTTTAATGCCTTCTCAATTCTGTCAACCCCCTCCGATATATAGCTGAAGTGCAACTGATTGAGCTTTTTGAGGGGTTGCTTCAACTTCTTTAACTTCCTGCACAAAATGTATATAGGAGAACCAAAATCATCAGAGCACCAGTCATCAGATATAAGCCCCAGAAAATTTTCATGCGAGGCCCACATATTGAAAAATTTAAAGTTGCTTCTCGCTTTTGTGTTATGGAAAAATCGAACAACAGCAGGGGAATGATTGGAAAAAGCTCTAGAGTGGTAAAAATGAACATGAGCTGATTTACCAAGGGAGTGCCAAAGCAGTTTGACTAGGACCCTGTCGATTTTGCTCTAGATTTCCCATTAGTCCAGGAGAAGTGACAGCCAGAGTAGTTAAGATCATTCAACCCAAGGTCAGCACAACAACTTTTGAAATCCGAAACTTCACAAGTAGAGACAAGGACCCCATTATGCTTTTCTTCTTGAGAAAGAACGGAATTGAAATCACTTAGAATTAACCATGGACAGTTTGACTGCCAGCTCCTCAAGTCATCCCACAAAGATTCTCCTGGTGGTAATGGAATTAAAACCATAGACAAAAATGGTGTTGAACTTGATTTGATGAACAAGACTGCAGATGGATATATAAAGACCTTGGGCTGAACAACCAATGAGATCAACAAAAACTATTAATGGATTCCAAAAAATAACAATTCTTACATTGCTGGCAGACCCAACATTTGTAAGGAAACACCGTTAGAAAGGCGAAATTTATACATAGTGGCCACCTTGGAAGAGAGTAATTTGGTTTCAAGGAGACCGCAAACATCCATACAATTCTTTTTCATGAGATGTATAACCTCATGCTATTTCATAGGATTATAAAATCCCCTGACATTCTAACTATAGACTAACATTAATAAGTAGAAGAGGTAGGAAACCTCCTACCACTACCACTCAATTTTCGACTACCACTCCTAGTGGTCCTTGCTGGAGAGACTACCTCTTGAGAAGTGGTTGCACATGTTGTTCCTTTATTACTAGTAAGAATGCCAACAAGAGATTATTCATAAGTTGCTTCTCTAGCCACAACAATTACTCTAGCAACAAGGCCAACACAAGCCCTACCTTCCCCATTCGAGAGTTGAGAACTATAAGGGACCACCACAGCCGCCCCCGAATCATTAGGACCTACCACCTCCTTCCCCTTTCAACTAGAAGGCTAGGAAGCAACAATTTATGCTTGAGTCCGAGGGGCTTTACAACTAGAATTCTTCCCTCAAACCACTTCCCATCCTTTAGCAATTGCTTGAATCTTTGCCTGCATTGGATTAAAAATCTATTCATCATTTTATTCCTTCAGGTAGATCAACCAAGGTCCATTCTGTATTGGTGTATATAGAATCCATTTCAGATTTCATATATTTAAGCCATTTTTTAAAATCAATATTGGATGTTAATTCCATGTAATTGGTAGGCTCATCAAGTATGAGCAACTCATTATTTTTAGCTTTCATAAGAAGTCCATATATCATTGGTGTAAGACGTGTCTTACTAGATATATAGAGTTCTTATATTTCTTAAGTTTCATGCTAAACATCTAATGTTATAGCTTTAGGCTCATGTTCTTTTTAGATGTTAGTTTGTGGTTCTTGAAATTCTTCAAGTTTTATCCCCCCCCCGCTACTCTTTTTAAGAACAAATTATTTCTTTATAAAGGTAACATATTTTGAGACAAATATTTTTGCTTAGCAGGGTGATATAAATAATATCCAATAGTTTCTTTTGAATCTCTCATACACTTACATTCTTCTAACTTTGCTTCTACTTTTTAGATGCAATACACTTCATATAAGCGTTACATCTCAAATATTTAAGTATGATAAGATTGGTCCCCTGCCATTCCATATCTCATATGGAGTTTGATTAATAGATTCTAATAAAATGCTGAAAAAACATTTTTCAAAATTTAATATGACAATCAATCATATTAAAATTCTTATTAACATAATAAACTATTTTAGAAACAATTAAATATATTTTTTTGGCTTAAAAACTCTTTTTATTTATTAAAAAAAACCATTTTTCTAAAATATTTATAAAACAATTTAATTAAATTCTAATCTAATTAGGATAAAACAAAAATAAAAGTCATCAATTAAATACTTTAATTCAATCATAATCCAATTAGAAAAATTTTATTCAGCAATTAATTTAGTTTGGATTGTAATTTTTAAAATATAAAATCAACATTTTATATATGTGAAGAGGTAGAATTGTAATTCTATCTAAATACCTAGCTTGTAATTACATATAAGACATAAGAGTAGCATAGTAATTTTATACCCTAAAACCCTCATGTAAATAGGTATAAGGTCTAAGGGTAAAATTATAATTATATCCTTAAAAACCCCTAAATAAGGCTTTAGGGGCAAAATTATAATTTTGTCCCTCATCTTTTCTTTTTCCCTGGCTATTACCAAAAGTAGGCACATAACCGCCCATTTTCAAAGCAGCAACAGTAATGGTAGTAATGATGGTTGTTGCACTTCCTAGAAGATGTACGAGGCAGTAGCCTTGCACATGGCTGCCTAGTAGTGTCAGGAGTGATTGGCACTGTTCTGGTTGGTTCCTGCAATGACTGGTAATGCTTGTAGCATATCTAGGCGCACCAGCAATGAATGGTGTTGCTATTGGTGGCTATTGCAACTACCTAAAAGCAATTTTTTTAAAACTTTTCGACTAGATCTGTAGATTCTAGCCATATTTGACTAAAAAAATAGCTATTTTTTTAAAAATCATAAGATAGATTAAGAGTTATTTAGGGTTTATATGAAGATTACTTGAAGATTAGATGTTCTTTTTAGCTTTCAATATTTTTTAAAATAAAAAAAAAATTATTTTCAGATAGTATTTTTAATATGTGTAGTCTTGCATGATTTTTCCCCCTTTTTATTTTGTATTGTTTCAAGGCTGGTTTATCACAAATCATTAGTCGTCCAAGTGTCTCGCTTTTAACAATAAGTCACATGAACAACAACTGAGAAATCTCTTAAATCCTTTTAGGAAAGAGAGATTTCTATGCCTTTGAGTGCTAGCTCTTTTTTTTTTTTTTTGGTTTTCAAGTGTTTTGTATTGTTTTGTATGTTGTATAAAAAATAAGAGGCATACCATTCTATTTATAGAAAATCCTAAAAATCTTATAAATGATAGAATATCAATTTAACCCCTGAATAATATCACAAATATTATTTCAGGATAATTTTAAAAATTTATTCAATCAAATCTCTGCTTGATTTTTTATAGGTCTAGAATTGTAATTCCCCATGTTAATTCCATTTTATTCCTTAATTTCTAAAAAAATTTCATAATCAAATCATCCTTGATTAATCATCGCATTTTGATTTACGACCATTAGTTCTTATGTGGGTGACTCATTAGGTTTCATAATAAGTTAGGCCAAATACAAATCATAGTTTTAAATAAAATATGATTAAAAAATTACTTTATTATCAATTAAATAATTAATTGATATATATTTGAAGATCAAATACAATATATACCAACGTGTCATGATCCATCAAATATTAGAAAAGCCATAATTGGTTTGACTTAACCTTTTAGTGACCAATTTTTTAATTTAATTATTATTCCTTCGTCAATAGTGTTTCAATTTAAATATTATAGCATGAAGTATGTCTATCATGTTAAATCATGTTTGTTTTCTATATAATAGTCAATGATCATTTGAATAAAAATTGAAACTCTTTTTAAATCTCATTTCATCTTGGCCAAGAATTTCTCAATCAATACTATTTGAGAATAAACGAAATAAATTTTCTAATTCACCTAGGATGATGAATCCTCTTTTGATCACTCAAGTACCTTCATATAGTTCATGTTACACCTAATGTTTGCCTTTTTTTTACCTCGATTAAGATAACACGTAACAGGATCAAAGCATAATATTCTTTATATAAAATGATTTAGTGATCTAAAGTCTAAGGATTACTTACACAACTATCATGTGAGCCTTTCTATAGACATAGATGATCTCTCCATATGAAATTCTCATGTGGGTCAATTCAATATACAGGTTTTATAACAAGCACCTATATATTAGTTCTAGGTATTCCTTATACCTCAGCTTATGAGAACAACTGTTTTCTTTCATAAAAAAAGAAGAACATAATATATATTAGTCTCTACAACTCTAATGAATGTCTAGTATTTAAGCGAGTATCGATTAAGAACAATGCTTTGATGTAATATGAATCTCAAAATTATAACAACTTTATAAATTTTTTTGCAAAGCATTTTTGTCTCATGAACTTTATCTTTACTCTAGATTCATTAATCCAATATTTTATGAATATTAAAGATATATTAAGCCTTTATTAATAATAAATATGTATTTACATGAATATAATAATACCACGTATAATCAATCGATTGGCTATAAGACATATGAAATTAAAAATTATACCATTTTTGTTTCTGTAAGTACTATAATTTTAGATACTACTTTTCAATCTCTACTTATTTTTAATTTATACACATTCACACATCAATCAACCATCATTCGTGCATATTACAGGAAAAAAAAACCATTATCCACACATAATTGATTCAGCAATACCTAATAAAAAAAAGGGAAAAAAAAGGAAAGATTCGAGAAAAAACTAGAAAAAAGTAAAAGAAAGGAAAAAATATGAAAGGAAAGATTAATAACATAACTAATAAGGAACAAGAATATCTTGATGATGATTGAAGCTAAGTAGAGAAGCTAAATTATTGTGCTACCAAGGAGTTTTTGGAGGAAAGAAAGAGGTGTATGAGAGAGACTAGAAAAAAAAAAGAATTTGTGTTAACTTGTGGATATTTTTATTGTTTTTAATGTTAATTTCTAAAGAGATTATTGTAGCAAATCAGAGGGTTTCCCTCTTATTTATTTTTGTACCTTTTAAAAAATTGAATTCTATTTGAAATTCAAATTAAAACTATAAAAAAAGTTTCAATAACAAAAATTCATTTAACTTTTTGAATTGAATTCAATTTACAAGGTTCTAAACAAGCTGTAAAATAAAATTTAATTTAGCTAAAATTTTAATATTGAATTTAAAATTCATAATGCTTAATTATACTTGTCTCATGATATTATAACATCGATGCAATATACATTAATATATTCACACTAACAAATCTTTCAATGTAATTGTTATGAGATGAACATCCAAATTAGTGTTTCAAGAAACATATTGATATCAAAGTATTAAAAAAAAATTATTAAACCCATTAGTGTTTTACTACAAGGCTATATTCATTATACTATAGATCATTGTATATAATGTAATGACATCTTTTTCTTTTATAACAAAAACCAAATAACATATTTTTAGAGATGAAATGATCTTTTTTATGAAACTCATTTGTCATTATGAAATTAATAGGTTTATAATATTTTATTAACCTTTTTGGCATAGTTCAATGCCATAAATGCCCTTAAAAAAGTAACAAGCTAAGAGGGCTTTTGCGATATCATTTTGTTAAAACAATAAAATGACTTCATTGCCTTTAAAATAATAGAATTAAAAAAAATTCAGGGGTATTTTAGTCTTTTTATAATGGTTATTTCATTTTAATGTATTTGAATTAAGGGCAAATTAGTCTTTTAACAAATAAAAATATTAATAAAAAATTTGTTGACAGGTGCAATGAGTGGACGCCACTCACGCCATTTGTGCAATATGTGCGACAATGTATAGTGGTAAAAAAAATCACAATTTCCATGTCTTCTAGCGGCGACACAACTCATGAGATGGCGCATGTACGTAGTGATATCCATGGCGATGAGATTTTATTATCCTCCCCCGTTTTTTCTCTCTCATCTCCTTGAAATCTACACTAGATTAACAAAAATTCAGAGTTGTCATCCCATTTAATTTTTCTTTCAATTGTGGTCCGTATTCTTTATATTGTTAATTTTTTTTTTTATCATTTTCTTAATTTGTTTTTTCAATTTAGTCCCTTATTAGTTTTTTATACCAGATTTGGTCCCTGTTATTTTAATTGTTATTTGTTTTATTTTTTATTTTTTTTATTATTAATAATTTTGGCTTTGTAAATTTTTTATTTTTGCCTTCTAAGGGGTCATCCCTATATCTTGAATTTTTAGATACTTTAAATTTTATCATTTGATATTAGATTATTGAACCTTAAACTTTCTAGGTCCACTTTTCAATGACTTGAGTTTCGGATTAGTTAAGTTAACCCAAGTTGACTTGAGTGCTTTTCAACATTTTTATTTATTTATTTAACTTTGGTTCCTTTTAAAAATAATATTTTTTGTTATTCTAATCTCATATCATGGATGGTGGGTTAGTAGAGTGAATCTAGATTGACTCGAGTTTTTTCTTTGACAGAATAGAGTTTTTTTTGAAA
Source organism: Populus alba (assembly GCF_005239225.2). Lineage (NCBI taxonomy): Eukaryota > Viridiplantae > Streptophyta > Magnoliopsida > Malpighiales > Salicaceae > Populus > Populus alba. The sequence continues at coordinate 9,168,962 of NC_133294.1, read as the reverse complement.
AAAATTTTCAACTACATCCTTTAACATTGGGTTATTTATTTAACTTGAATTTTGTGATTTTTTTTATTTTTCTTTTCGTGAGGATATCACGATTTTTCAGTTGTTTGCTTGGTTATAGAATTGTGAAGAACATTTCTCTTGCACAGGTAACATTATTTGAAGCTGGACAAATGCCAAAAGACAACTTTGACTGTTTGTATGGTGTTTTGGTATCGCGTTGTAGGCCTTTTTCTTTTGTTATCTATCTCTCTTTTTTTCTCTATCTTTTTTTATGTAAAAACTATATCTTTTCATGATAACTATCCTCTGAATGACTAGCATGATTTTAATAATACCTTCAATTATTATATAAAAAAAAATAATCCAACGTAATGTTATTCAAAAAAAAAAGAAAAAAGAAAAGGAAAAGACAAAACAAAAATCCAACTTACTAGCTCTCCGGTTAACAGCTCTTTGTTTTCGCAAGATTTCTTCATCCATGCTCCATACCATATGATCTGAAGTGCAAAATAAGGTATTTTTACACATTAAAGCGCGTGCAAACTTTCTAATTAAAATTCAGATAGGAAAATTTACCACATTTTTTTTGTGTGAATAAAAGCAATAACACTTGTGAAAATGTTAAAAGACAAAATTAGATTGACACAAGAAATTTATGCAAGATCATTTCAACTTTCCAAGTGATGGCATTTAACCATGATAGAATTGATCTTTCTCAATCTTGCATAACAAGCTGCTCTTCTTCTTTGCTTCCTCCTCATTTCTTAGCATGATCCGGTAAGAAAGATGATAACTATAGTACATTGTCGCTACTGACAAAGATTACCCGAAACATGTCATACTTGATAACAAAAGAAAAGCGTTCAAGATAAGGTAGTATGGTCCTCCTGTAATCCGAATTTAGAATCCATGAATAGCAAAAACTCAAGGATTTCCATACATGAAGACATGCCACTCTAGGCTGCTGGACACTTTTGCAAGTCAAGCACACTCCAGAATTAGCACCTTCCATCTTGAGGAACTGAGACTTGAATAAAGCTAAGTTGGCATAGGAGAGGTCGTTGATATCGTCAGCTTCCGGCGATACTATCATGCTCATAGAAATCGTGTCTTCTTTGCAGAGTCTTGCAGCAGAGGAATCATCTCTTGACTCTCCAGCATACGCATCAAAAAAGCCATGTTCAATCAAGATAGCCATGCTTGATATGTTTGATAACATAGATACCTTGTGAAATGTTGCAGGAAATGATTAGAACATAGACAAATGAGGTGATGCCATCATCCTAAATGACAGCCAGCTGCGACTCAAGGCATGTGCCCTTGAACACGATTGAAACTTCTACTAGAAAGAAGGGAAATGATACAACCACAATCAGTGATGTTCCTTGTACACAAGTGGACAACTATTTTAGTCTTAAAATGTTATAATTGGGCTAACATGTCCATAAATAGACAAAAAGTCCTATTATTCTCTTATTATTATTATGTTCTTTGACGAGGTTAAGCCATGGATAAAATCTGATTGTGCAGTTGATACACTACTAACTAGCATGGGTGCCTCTAAAGAATTTGCCAGTTGTTGGCTGGAATGTTGGTTGCCTTTCAAAAATCTTACAAGGTCTTGGGAGGATTATTGGTTATGACAAAATGAGCTTAAGGTTTTCTTCTCTATATGCTTTGCGCCTTCTTATTGGCACCATGTCTGTGGATCATTGAATGGAGATGGGTCAATATTATGGAAATAGACTCACTTCATTATCCAGATGTTGAGTCTATATCCTATACCATCGATACCTTCATAATACAACTCAATCAGGAAGACGATGACGAGATAGAGTCTGCACGAGTTGATGTGGAGAGGAATAATCTAACTACTGCTGTTGATATGGAGAACTTTGAGTTGCTTCATAACTCTACACTGCATAAGTACAGGAGGCACGACACCTTCGAATATGAGAGAATAAATTATGGGATATTCTATTGCTACCGTAACCAAGAACAACACGAACTCTTCTGACTCTGTGGACTCATAAGTGGATGCTTTTTAGGGATTGGGCCTTGGTCCTATGGACTCTCATAACCAAACGGCAGACTCCATGGGCAAGTGTTGCTAAACAAAGGAAAATATGCAAGGTGCAATGGAAGGAATTGTCTGAGAAAAGGCTAGAAGGGGTTTGGGAACAGGCTCGCTTTTGGAAACAAATAAAGCTATGTTATTCAAGTGGTGGTTATAGAGGATAAGCTCCTCACCTAAAGCTTGATTTTTACAGACCTATCTTTGAAAATGGTCTTCCTCTTATTAGCAAGTGATTAGCATGTGTTTGGCAACATACAAATCATTTCTTTCATACACCTGGTGCAGGTACTTTTGAAGCTCTGCGAGGTTTGTCAAGCTATATGGTGAGAAATGGACTGAATATTTCTTTTTGGAGTGATAGATGGTTAGGTAAGACTCCCTTGTAATTCATGTTTCCAAGATTACAAAAGGTTTCAAGTGCGCCAAAAACAACAATCTCAGAAATGGGATCATGGTTAAATGGCAATGGGGTGTGGAACTTACACTAGAGAAGGACTTTAAGAGTTTTTGAAATTGAGCAGGGAATGTCTTTAAATATGTTTCTTCAGAAGATGAAGCTAGATCAAACAAAATCATATTTGAAGGCAGGAATGAGAAGTTTACTATGAAATCTTGTAGCACTTTAATTGATAGAATAGAGTGTAGGCCTTTTCTTTAAATCTCCATCAGTTGTCTGCTTGGTTATAGAATTGTGAAGAACATTTCTCTTGCACAGGTAACATTATTTGAAGTTGGACAAATGCCAAAAGACAACTTTGACTGTTTGTTTGGTGTTTTGGTATCGCGTTGTAGGCCTTTTCTTTAATTTGTTATCTATCTCTCTTTTTTTCTCTATCTTTTTTATGTAAAAACTATATCTTTGCATGATAACTAACTATCCTCTGAATGACTAGCATGATTTTAATAATACCTTCATATATATATATATATATATATATATATATATATATATATAAAATAATCCAACGTAAAAGAAAAGGAAAAGACAAAACAAAAATTCAACTTACTAGCTCTCCGGTTAACAACTCTTTGTTTTCGCAAGATTTCTTCATCCATGCTCCATACCATATGATCTGAAGTGCAAAATAAGGTATTTTTACACATTAAAGCGCGTGCAAACTTTCTAATTAAAATTCAGAAAGGAAAATTCACCACTTTTTTTTTTCTATTGTGTGAATAAAAGCAATAACACTTGTGAAAATGTTAAAAGACAAAATTAGATTGACACAAGAAATTTATGCAAGATCATTTTAACTTTCCAAATGATGGCATTTAACCAGACTGATTATGTATCTCACCCAAGTGCTACCATGGAGAATATATCAATAAGAAAAAGCAACAACAAAGAAACAGCTGAAGTTATAACTTGTAACATTATTTCCAACTGGGAAAAGGCTATTGCATAACACCAGGGAGCAGCATTCAAAAGATCACCTAATTGATTAGTCCTTTCTTTCTTTCTTTTTTCATATGGAGATGTACTTTAATTGGTCAAGCAACACTTCGTAGTTTCTTACCATATTTCCATGGATGCTTTTGAATATGGAACTTTGAACACAACCAAGACTTTCAGTGCAAGCAGAGAAATGTTTTAGCGTCTCAACAAGCTCATCAACCACCGCAACTATTGGCCTGAAGATAAAAAAACTTATCTCCAAATTTCTGTTGTTGAAAGGCACAAAACATGCCATCCCTTTCCTTCTACAGTGTTTCTTTCTTTCTTTCTTTCTTTCTTTATTGTTCCTGTGTCTGGAATGAATCAAAAGGCGGCAGTGTATATAAGCACTTGATTTCTTGAAAGAGGGCAGTATTAGCTGAAGGGCGCTTGGATAAGAAAGCGAGCCATGTTCTGTGTGGATCAGAAGACAGACGATGCTGATTTTGGTTAAAAAAAAAACTCAAATGGTCATGGCAATTGCCCTGGTCTTCGTCGCTACAGAGAAAATTTACATGGGAGAAGAAAACTAATAAGAAATTGAGGGACTTTGGAAATAGACATCCCATCAGTCTTGCCTTTTGACCGTTTCCAGATCTTAAAAGATCAAATAAGACAGAAGAAATTTCAAACTTGTTAATGTGGTAAGAAATTGGACAAGGCTCCATGAACTTCTGAGAAATATCATACCATTTTTATTGTCGAGCTGCGAACCGATCGCATTCACTATCTGTGAGTCTTCTCTTCTAGTGGTAAACAACAAAATTTTGACCCGGAAACCTCGAAGAAACTGCGAAGCAAATGGTCAAGCACTCAAGGTAGAACTGGACTTCCATTCGAGGATTTGAATATTTAACTTGGATCCTAGGACAGGTGCAGTGAATCAAGACCATTGGAGATGACAGCACCAAAATCATGAAATCAAGGAATTGAAATTCCAGAATTTCTGATGAGGCTATCAAGCAAAAGCTCCATAAAAGACGCTAGTGGTATGGCGATCAATATATCAAAATAAGGTGTTCACATCTGACATCGGAAGTGAATTTCACATTAATAAGATGTGTATATTCAGTAATGGAGTATTACTCCTACTTTTCAAGAAAAACAAAAAAATGAACATGAAAATTAAAGTTGTGTAAGTTTGTGGACGAAGTTTTGGTTTGTTGGACATATATGGTAGTACTGGCGAGGCAGAAAAGGTAGACACTTCATGGAAACGAAGCAAGTTTTATTGATGTAACACGAAGTAATGTTAATCTGAATGCTTTTTCACCCTGCTCCGGAATTAAATTTAGTTTTCTTTTTACTTGTTCTAATTTTTTGTGCATACATTTTACTCATTTCAATGCAATTACACTCATTATTCTATCTTTTTTTATTATTATTAATCTTTTATATATGTTTTATGTTTTACAATAATTTTGTGGGCAGCAAAACTATACAGGTACAAATTAGCAAAATAAAACTTTTTAAACGTAGCTCCAAGCAAAGGACTTAAAAAAACATATTAGAAGTAGTCATTAGAGCTAAGAAGGGCAAATTCTAACTACATTAGAAATCCAACTTGAATAAAGATTCCTAATAGGATTTGAATTGGTCAAAGCAAATCTACTAAATTGGATCTCCATATACTCATTGGATCATATCTAGAGCTATAATAGAATTTTTCTATAATTCAAGTTAGGATGAAAATTATGCATCTTAAGTTTTTCATCTATATATAGTAGGCCTAGTAACTCATCTAAAAAAAAATGACATATTTGAAGTTGGATCTGAAATCTATTAGCAAACAAGCACGAGTTCAACCAATCTTTCTATGTTGGGATGATGACATGGCAGACCATTAATGATGTGGAAAGGGTCCCACGGGACCAAGAAACCTCTCTAGAAGGTCAAATCCAATGCACAAGTTATTATAGTCAAATTAATCTAATTAAAAATTAGTTATTAACTAAGAAACTTCTCTACTTCCTAACTTTGTATATAACAAATTCTAACCTCTAAAAAAAAAGGAGATCAAGTTTAGAACATAGAAGAAGGGAATGAGAGAATTTATTATTTTCATAATTATTATCTTTTTATCTTTTTCCTTTTCTAAATTTGTGATAAGCTTAGTTTTTAATTTTAAGAGCTTAGTACTGTTGAATTTAAATTATCATGAGGATTTGTGCTTAAAATCATTATATATCTAATTGTGATTCATGAATATCTTATGTTTTTCTATGAATATACTTGATTTAAACTTAAATATCTTATCTTGATTGAATAATTATGTTCAAATACTTATATCTCTGTAGGATGATATCTTTACTTTCTATAATATAAATAATTAATTTAAAGAGTTTAAATTTGCACCACTTGTCAACTTGTTAAATTTTTAGCATTGTTGTTGGGGATGCTAATCCTTGTTTATTTGAATCAAGCTTGTATTTGTGTTTAATTTAACTTACTTGGTACTTTAGCATATAGAAGAATGTTTTTTTAGTCTATGCAATGCACCTTCTACCTTTCAAACATGTATAATGAGTATATATTCATATTATGTATAAAGAACCATAGAGATTTATATGAATGATTTTACTGTTTATGGTATTCTTTTATGCATGTCTTGAAAACTTAAATCTTATTTTAAAAAGATGCATGGAAACTAACTTTGTTTTGAATTATAAAAAGTGTCATTTTATGGTTGAACAATAGATAGTTTTAGGGCATGTAGTTTTTACTAGAGGTTTGGAAGTTCATAAAGGTAAGATAGATAGTATCTTGCCCTTGCTTTACCCCGCAAGTGTGCAAAAAGTTTGTTCTTTTCTTGGACATGCAAGTTTTTATTCGAGATTTATCAAAAACGTTTTAAAAATAGAGTTCCCTCTTTGTAGATTTGTTGCAAAGGATGCAAATTTCATGTCTGGTCAAAAAAATTCTTTTTTTTGTTTTCATTCACATTTGGAGCTCTTTCCTAGTAAGTTATGCTCTTCTTGGATTGGATCTTTTGTTGTTAATAATATCTTTAATTATGGTGCAATAAAAATTTAAATTTAATAAATGAATAAAGTGATCAAAGTGAATGAGTAATGTTAGAGACCTTTTATATAAATGTTTTAAGGAAGGTACTGTGGCAGAGATTAATTTGACCAAACCTTAGACATGGACATAGAGTCTAGCAAAAGACAATAAACAAAGACACTTATTGGGAGGTAGCCCATCATACAAAAACAACAACAAAACTTCAGATTTGCTTCACTTTGCTTTTCTCTTTTATTTTTGTCTTCTTTTTATTTTTGGTGTTTATGCATGTTTTACCTAGTTTAGTTGAATTTTTCCATGTTTAGGTGTTTTTTCCTTGGCATGTAAGATTTACTTTACTTTGGTGTGAGTGCTTCTTTTCTTTCCCTCAGGACATCCTTTGCATGTGTGATTTATTTTATTTTGGTATGAGTGCTTCTTTTCTTTCCCCCAGGACGAGGCCTCAAATAGGGGGAAAATATCTTCATATATATGTCTAAAAATTATGTTGGATTTTCATTTCAAACACTAAATGTTAAATTTTATATTTTAATCTCCCAATGGTTGATAGGAATATATGTATTATAGGTTTGAATTAGTCAAGTTTAATGAAGGTATAAATTGAATAAATGAGTTTACTTGTAATATTTGAAGCTTAATTTGTTTAGTGATTGACTTTGAAAGCATGTCATGCTGACTTAGTATATGATTTTATTTTTTGTGAGCTTTTGAGCCTTCAACATGATTATTTGATGAGTGTTATTCATTCTTATGTATTTACAAAACTTGTTTAATATCATGTAGAGACTATATTTATATTACATGTGTGTATGAATATGATAAGGGCATGTAAGAATTTAACCATTTGAACCTAAAAGGCCAACTTGAAGAAAAAGAGCCTTTGTTTATTGAGAGGTTTATGGTTAGGAGAAAGGTAGTTATGTGATGGATTTTTGTGTTTAATTTGAGTGTGATCAGTTTCGGGTGAGTCAAGTATCAAGAAAAAAAAAAGAAAAAAAATCAAAACATGATGATGATAAAATAAATAAAAGAAAATATTACATCTGTGAAGATAATATTGAAGAGCAAATATAAGAAAGATCTTAATATTGAATGAATTTGAGTGAGAACACATATGCCATAAACATTTGAGTGTTAGAGTGTAAGCTAATGAGAGGACTTACTATTTTGGTATGACATGCATTTATTTAAGTCCCAAAGGCTAAGGAAGGTTTTAAATTTGCATTGTGAATAAAATCATGAATTTTTAGGTTTTAAATTCTTTTAACTCGTTTATTACCTATAATGCTTGTACCCTTTCATATTGTTAGGAGATTGGAAGTAAAATTGAATTCTTAGGTGGTTTTGACTTTTTTTTTAAATTTGCTAGCTTTTATTTTGAATTATTAGTTTTTCTTTGTTTTTGAGTTTTGAGTTTTATTTTCAAAATCTATTGTCTTTGACTTTTTTTTCCTTGCTCAAGGACATGTAAGATCGATGTAAGAGAGAATTTCATACACTTATATTATTCTATCTTTTTAGTACCTTATTTTTAGTTTTATACATGTTTTATGTTTTACAATAGTTTACTTACCTTGTTTTGTGTTCAATGATGCCATTGAGGTATAAAATGTAAAAATGAGCAAAATAAGATATTTTTAGCATAATTTCAAGCAAAGGATTAGAAAAGAGCATATTGGGAGAAGTCATTAGAGCTAAGAAGTGCAAAGCCTAACTACATTATGAATCCAAATGGAATAAGGAATCCTAGTGGGATTATGATTTGTTAAAAGAAATCTACTAAATTAGACCTCCATGTATTTTTCGGATCATATCTCGAGCTATTTATGAAAGTTTGTTGCAATTAAAGTTGGGATGAAAAGTAAAAACTTCAAGCTTTCTAACCATATATGTTAGCCCAATAACTCGTCTAGAAAGAGAGAATGACATGTTTGAAATCAAGTCTGAAACCTACTAGCAAACTAGGACTTATCCCATCAATATTTCTATGTTGAGATGATAACATGGTAGCTCATTAATAACATGGAAATGGTGTTAAAAAAGAAAAAGAAAAAAGAAGGGGATCAAGTTCATAACATAAAAGAAAGGAAATAAGAGATTTTATTATTTTTATAATTATTGTTATAATCATTTTCCTTTTCTAAATTTGCAACAAGCTTATTTTTCAATTTTAATAGGTTAGTACTTTTAGATTTTAAATTATCATAAGGAATTATGCTTAAAATTATTCTATATATGATTGTGATACATGCATATGTTATATTTTTTTTATGATTATACTTGATGATTAATGACTAAAATTCTATATAATGTACATCATATGTTTTTTTTTTTTTAATCTATTGCTAGTGATTAGTTTATGAGAACTTTACTAATTAATTTAAGTAGTAAAAGTATCTAATTTTCAAAGCTATGTCTTTTTATTTGTTACTTGTAAAACTTAAGTCTTAATTAAATTAACTCCCCATGCATTTTTAACTATTGTGAATTAATTGCACCAATCTTGATCTCAATGTTATCATGTAATTAAATAATGCATACTTAATGAAGGTTATTATGTGATAAGGTTAATTGATGCACATATGTTAGATTAACTAAAAAGTAAGGATAGGTAGAAAAATTGTTGTTTTCATAGATAATTTATTTATGATAAAAAATTAGATTAAAAAACATATATATTCTTTCAGTTTTTATCTTATTATTTAGAATTTATTTCTTTTGTTTCATTATATTTCTAAGTTTTTTTAGTTGGTTTAAATAGTAGACAAAACTCTAATTTTAATTACTTTCATAATTGATGTATGTTTGAATTTAAAATCTATATTTTTACTTGATATGCTTTAATTTAAACTTAAATAACTTGTTTTGATTAAGTAATTAAGTTCTATTATTTGTATCTTTATGAGAAACACTTACTTTGTATGCTATAAATTATTAACTTTAAGGATTTAAATTTATACAACTTTCAATACCCGTATGTTTCTTTAGTGATAGCCCAATGGTTTGGATTTAATGGAACAATGGAATGTTAGATGTTTAAATAGAGGCATATAGATTAGGCTTTTTACCATGTGCAACAATTTGATAGAAGAGTGATAAGATACATATGCAATCTTCTATTAATCCAAAGACAATAAAATTAGGTTTTTTTTTTTTTTTTTATATATATATATAGACCTCCATATAGATTAGTTTGTTTATATGTTAGGCCACTCTCATTCCTATAAATATTAATATGAAATTAGTTTATTTGTAGACCCGTAATTAGCAAATGAGACAAACGATTCAATTCTTGTACTAGAGTTCACAATTTATGTCTTAGTAAAGCCTAGATGATGAATGATGGAGACTGTCAAATTGCTTGATTGCTAGCATACGTGGTAACTTGGGCCTTTTGTTTTTCTTAGAATAGTCTCGTCCCGTCATTTGCTATGATTTTTTTCAAGTTATTAGTAATTTTAGATGTTGTCTTTTAAGATCTATTTTATTATTCTTGAATTTCATTCCATGCAATTAAATTGAAAATTTTCCTCAAAATAATGATAAACAAAATAAAATAAAAAATACTATTAAGATGAGAAAAAAAAACTTGTCTTTATCAAAATAGAAAGAATATTACGGAAAACAAGTTTAATTTCCAATCATTTTTCTCCAAACATAAATAATATAACATGAACACATTTCTATAGCATTCTAAGTAAACAAAATATATTCTAAAACTTTTAAAAATGAACAAGTTCCGTGATTTGTGATTTTTCGTTGGAAAAAAAAATGAAAAACCAAAGAAAATTAGAAAAGAAAAATGAAAATTATTGTTTTTTGTTATTAAATAACCTTTAAAGTAAATTTTGGTTATTACAGAAAGACAAAATAGACAAAAATAGTGAGAACAAACAAGGAGACAAAGATGTAATTGTATTTGGTAAAGGTGTAAAAGACAAAGTGACTATCTATGTGTCATGTTTGGTTGATGGTGGACAAAATAAGATAAAATACGAATAAATCTATTTTATTCTTATGTATTATCATAAAACTTACATATTTTTTTTTAAATAGATTATTATTATTATTATTATTATTATTATTATTATTATGTTGATTTTTCAAATCAGAAATAGTATTATAACCCTAGTTAAAAAATCTTTACTGACCCGGGACTTGAACCGATTCTTATCTTAAAAAAACTAGAGAAATGATCGACCTGACCTAACCTAGTCAATAGCCTAGGTTGATTTGGAGTAAAACCCAACTAAAAAATCTATTGAATTTTTTTTGTTAAAATGACGTCATTTTTATCCGTTTTTTTAAGAAGAGATTATTAGATGTTAATCTCAGTTGACCCTCCCAATCTATAACTTGGGCCTTACCCAAGTTAACTCCCTAGTAAGGTTATAAAACAATGGTAATAATAACTTATATCCTTTGATACGAATGAATGAGCACCACCAAATGATCCATTAGATATACTAATTGGACCTATTACAAGGTCTGAAACTAAGGGCATCCAAGAGGAATTAATTAGGCTGATTATAGATATTTAGGTTAACAACTTGTAAATTTATCAAATCAGACTTTTGTGTACTATTTAGGATGTATCTAAAGCTATAAGAGGAATTTTGGTAAGATTCTAGTTAAGCAAAAAAACATCTCAAGCCTTTTATCTATATATATTAGATCTAGTAATTCATCAAAAAGAGAGAACATGTTTACAAAAAAGCAATAAGTTGTTATACTTGTTTACTATTTGTTTCATTATGATTTGTTAACTTCTTATTTAGCAATGATTTCTTTTCTATAAAGAAAGCATAGTTTGTAGTGAATGAGATTATTTTGGCAACGTTTTTTATATCATCAACTTGTGTTTCTTTTTGTTTATGGATTTTCGCATTAGCAAGGTTTTTTTATCATTCAAAGACATTGAAAAAGGTTTTGAGCTTATTTTTTCTAACAAAATGTTATATCAGGATGAAAGTTTACAAGAAATTCCTAAAGGTCTTGTTTTATATATGATTAAAATTTTAGGTCAATCGAACATCAAGAAAGTCTTGCGATAAGATCTAAAAGCTAGTGTGAGATAATTGTATTAGTTTCCTAATTGATTTAGATTTTTATTTTATTTTATTTATAACTCTTATTATTTTTGCAGAATTTTTTAGGACCATTTTTTTTTACCTTTTATAAATATGTTTATTTAGCTTGTATTTAGGTTTTTAAAAATATTAATAAAAGATGGATTGATTATTTAGAAATAAAACTTTTGTATAATAATTCGCTCTTACTCTTAGTTCCTTATGGAACTATTTTAAATTATCAAAGAATTAACAAAGTTTCATGACATATTCTATATTTCTTGTTTGTGTATGAATTATAAGTGTTGGGTGGTATAAACCCCTGCGTAAAAGTATGATCACGAGTAGTAAGGTCCTTGTGAGTAATAGAAGTTCAGGATGAAATGAAATGGATAAATGATGAAGATAATAATAATTTTGATATTTAATAGAGAGGATGACTTCCATAAATAAATTTAAAGGTATTGTTGAAATTGAAATGAGGATTACAAATTTTAGGTTAAAATTTGTAACATCAATGAAATCAGTAATGTGTTTCGATGGATAAAATAATAACAAGATTAAGAAAACAATCTCAAGGAAATAGTATGGTCATAAAGAATAAACTATAAGAAAGTAATACATAAAGAAAAATTAATGTTGTGAGCACTAGTCAAAATTTAGTAACATTAATGCGAACTGGTAAAAGGTTTATAAATGAAATAAATAGTGAAAAGGCTAAATAAATATATTTTGTAAAAAAGAAATGTTCTTAGGGATTTATTAGAATAATTGGTACGATTTATAAAAGGATCAAACAAGAAAATTCAGATTTTTAGTATAAAATCACCTACCAACTAGTTTTACACAATCACATATAACTTTTAATCAAATTGATGAATCGAGTTGCAATTTTACATGAAATCTATTAACATGTTTTCCAATCTTATGTTAAAATTTCAAGTCAATAAAAGTTTTTCAAGGGCTCCTAATTTAAGCAGAAAACTTAGTCTATGTGAGAAATTTAAAAATGCATAAAGAGTTTTCTCTTGTAAAATTAAGTGATTTTCTCATAGGTTTTGTGAGATTAATGTGTGTTTATGATGATTATAAAGAGACACTTTTAGAATGAATTTGAGATGAAATCAAAACAAGAAAGTGTTGTAGAGAGATAAAGCTTGGAACTACGTAAGATAAAGCAAAAATGAAAGAGATGGCCAAGAAAAACACATGAAACTTGTTACAAATACCTTGGGTAAATGGAGTTTGACAATTGATTCTTCTTATGCTGATGATATATGGTGTCATAACCTCTTTTTTTATTATTCTTTAAATTCACCTTTTTCTTTCCAAATAAAAATAAAAAATTAAAATAAAAACTAACATTTTAACAAAAGAAACCTGAGAGGATTTTACATGTAAAATAAAATCAAGCAACAATTTTGAATGGAATTAGAAGCCTAATTTTACCCCTATTTGACTCAAAACTAGAGAGACAATGCAAATTCAAGGTCAAGTTACATGATTATTGAACGAATCTGCACAAAAATTAAATCCAAGAACATAATTAGATTTTTAATAAACCAATTTAATTTAATTAAAGACCAAATTAAAGTTTCATTATGTTTAAAAATTAATTTTGGTCTAATTGAAGGATTTAATTAGGTGCAATGACTTAATTATACTTTAAATGGGTCAAATTAATTTTATTAAGGTAATTGGTGAAAAATTAAGTTTAATGGCCTAATTTGGGCTTAATTAAGAAGATTGAATTTTAGAAAACTAAATTTAATTTTTACCAAGTCAATTGATTCGAATTAGGGGTAAAATTGCAAGAAAATCAAAGTTTTGGAGTCAATTAAGGGCTAAATTGAAGAAATTAGCAGCCAACAACCATTTTAAAAAGGTGTCGAACTCTAAGGACCTAATTGGCTGAAATCATGGGTGAAATCGAATAGATTTGAAAGTTTAATGGTCAATTAATTGTTAAATTGAAGAAATCCGAAACTAATGACCAAACTGAAAAAGACACTAAAATTTGAGTAAAATTGCACAAAATTGATAGTTTGAAACCAATCAATGGTGTAATTGAGAGAAATCACAAATTGAAGGACTAAGATAAACTTTACCAAAACAATACCGTTTTGGGTTATTGTTCATATTCTTCTTTAGATTTTCACCAAAAAGCTGCTCAAGTGGCCGTCTTCATAAGGCATTTAATGTTTCATTTTTCCATAAAATTTGGCAAAACTTGCACGCAAACGACAACTTAACATCTGACTGTATCGTAGTACAGTCCTTTTTGGTTGATTGACGCCATAACGACTATGACACAACCCTAAAGTGGCCAACCCGACCAACCTTTTATTGCAACAAATCTGAAAACCCATGATAGCCGCATTCAACCAATGTTTGTGATCCTTTCGAGTCAATCAGAGGCCAAGATTTGGTTCCATTAAAGAAAAAATATCCCTCTTCCACCTCTTATAAATAGGGGTGGATTTCATGGCTTGTGAGAGAATAAAATCAGGTTCATAGTAGATAAAAAATCAGCCTCCCCCCCTCGTTTTGCTTCCACCGCGATCCTCTCTTTTCCCCCTCTCTCCATCGTGATCTTCAACCACCAACATTCTCACAACGATTTGTCCACCACCATCTCCACCACAAGCAACCAGTCGACCACCTCATGTTAGGAGTGGCCACCGCAAAGTTCTTTCTCTTCTACAAACTTCTTCTTCCTTATCTAACAACCAACCGCAATCATCAATTCTCTATCAACATTGTCACTAACCTCACGTCAACCAACTAGACCACCAGCAACACTCCCTAGCCCAAGTATAGTTAGGAGCCCTAATACAATCCAACATCTATATGGTCAGAAGCACCGGTACCAACCCCTGCAATTGTTAAGGCATTTATCAATGAGTCCCATAAGACCCAAGTCATCTAATGACATTGATCAAGATAACGTGGCAGCGCTGGAAGCTATAATTAGGGCTATTGAAGGGATAGACTTGTATGACCCAATATAAGCTGCAGAGATGTGTTTGGTTCCAAATATGGTGGTGTCAAAGAAATTTCATGTTCCTAAATTTATTAAATACACTAGAATACAATGTCTCGTGACTGATCTAAACTTCTATTATAATAAAATGACAGAAGTAGTACACGATGAAAAACTATTGATGCATTTTTTTCAAGATAGTTTGAGTGGAGCAACGTTGAACTGGTATGTGAGATTAGACAACACCAAGATCCAGATATGAAAAGATCAAGTGAATGCTTTTGTCAAGCAGTACAAGTACAACATGAATATCACTCCCAACAGAACCAACTTGTCCAACCTGGAAAAAAAAAAAAGGATAAAAAAAGCATAAGATAATATGCCTAGAGATTGAGAGATCTAGTTGCAGAAGTGCATTCCTCAGTTTGTTAGAGAAATAGTCACTCTATTTGCCAAAACGTTCAAGGCACCGTACTACGAGAATGTTATGGGTAGTTTAACCCAGCAATTCAATGACGTTGTGGCAGTAGCTAAATGCATCGAACAATGAGTCCTGACTATTGGCCCAACAAACTAGATTAGGTTTGGCTTGAGCCTTAGGCCGAATAGACTTGACCCATGTAGTTGGGCCAAGCCCAACCCAAACATTAAGGCGTGTTTGGCTTATGCTAAATTTGTTAAAGAAATAAAGCTTTGTTTGGGTCTTTAAGGCGTGTTTGCCAAACATTGCCTGAAAGCATTTTTAATGCCTCTAATTTTAGGCTAAGGTCATGTTTGGCAAACACACCCTAAGCCTTTTCCTTTAATTTTAATTTGTTCTTATTTTAGAGTCTCACTAATCAAGCCTTTAAAAATTTCAAAACATTCTAAAAAAATTCAAGGAACATCTTAAAAATATCTGGGGGCCTCTCGCGTGTTTTTTTAACAAATTTGTTTAATATTGAGTTATAGATTTACACTGTAAGGTACAAATTCAATATTAAAAATACTTGTTTTTCCTAAAAAAAAATGAAAAAATCCTACATATTTTTTTAAAAATTTCTAATTCCAAAAATCTCGAAAATAAGTTTTTTTCACCATAATTTTATTTAATATTAGGTTGTAGACTTACATAAAAAATACAAACCCAGTATTAAAATACCTGATTCTTCTCTAAAATTTTAAAATTTCAAAAGATTGAAAAACACAAAAAATGTGTTTTGTTTTCACGTATACAACCGAATTCTAGAGGTTTTCATGCATATTTTCTAGAAAAATATATATCGTAACTAGTTTATGATTGTCGCTTTAACCAAAATACCAAAAATCCTTCAACAATTATTATTTTTAATTAATATAAAACGTTAGGAATTAGTTGTTAAAATTACATTATACAATACCTTAGGTGTTAAAAATACAAAATACAAAATAAATATTATGCTAAAATTAAGGCCTTAGAACGATTAAAATTTAATTCAATAAGGTATAGACTTCCTCATGAAGGGAGATCTACCTTAAATCATAGACGAGACCAATAAAAAGAACAGGATTTAAAATAAAAATCAATCAACAATACAGCTTACCTTAGATAGAATGCACTAAAGGTGATGTATCGTTCTCTTGTAAAACTAGTCCTCATACCTAAACTCTCGCAAATCATAGATTTTTTAGTGACTATGATAACTAGGTAGTGACTCTCTCTAATCATAACTTTATGATTGAACCCCAGACACCCTTTTTTCAAAGAGATAGTTTTACCATTCATTGTCGTGCACATCACGACATCTATAATCAGGATACTCTTTGAAATAAAAAAATTCTCTTAGTCAATGAAATTGCCAGGTTGCATTTTCCCCTTAAATTCAAGAATATCAACCCTCACATTAGAATCTTGTAGAGGTATTATATTCTTTCTTCTTTGATGCTAAAAACAAAAATTGCTAGTAGCATCATGGTGTGATCTATGGTAGAAAGAATTATCTTCCTCATTATTGCAAGAGAAACCAATTTCAGTGTTATTCTCATTATTATCATCTCAATTCTCGTATCATTCAAGATAATCTTGGAGTTGTTGGATTTGTCTTCTCATTTCATCAATGTAAAGAGCATAAATGTTCCTCTTGAATTCTCACGCGTTATGTCCATGAACAGCCATGATTGTAAATCCTAAGTTCTCATACCAATTTGATATCGAAATGGTATGGATATGATAAGGTAATATTTCTTACACATAATTGATAATGTTTCACTCACGACTCTAAAATATAAAACCTAAGAGATATAAAAATGAATAAACTATCACTCTAAAAATACAAATCACTCACTACTTTAGATATACAAAGTTAAGGTAGAAGTCCACCACTCACAAAGGATATCCATAACTTGATAGATTGCCAAAAGAACATGTCAAAGACTCTCAATTCAAATTTTACCAAAAGATCTAAATATATAATTTTATTCAAAAACACTCTTCAAGTCTAGGAAAACACCAAAATAACATAATTGAGACCACAAAAAATGATTGTCAGAAAACTAGACATTATAATTATCTTGTTTTTAATTCAGAAGAAACACAAACAAACCCTTGGAATGCTTAAAAAATAATATAGACATAACTTCTTGTAGAAAACTTCAATGCATACATGGTTGTACAATCTAAAAAGACCACATTCTAAACTAGAAAGTTGCACTGGATAAGATTATTTTACCAAGCAATAAAGACAAACAAATTCAAGCTCAAATTTGGTTCATGGGTTAACTATAAATAGTAGTAAAAATTTCACTCATTTGAATTGTCAACCCAAACTCAAATAGCCAAACATCAATAGAACCATTAGGGGATGCTCCTACATCACCAAGTGTCAATAGGATTCTCATGGTTTCTCCTCCTATTTAAAACAAGTTTATCACACCAAATTATCGCATAATTAATAAATTCAATAACAACAAGCTTTACATTTTTCTCCTTCGAATATTGGTGGCAATCGAAGATCAACTCAACCTTTTTCTCTCATCTAAATAGGCATCAGGATCATTCCTCCTTTGAAATGCTAGAATTTTTAACTTAGTACTTCCAAAAATTCTCTCTAAGCCATCACGATACTCAATCTCTTACTCTTTTATGGCTGAAATTCTCATCATGTTGAAATCCCTCATCTCTTTGATTTCTATACTTGCTAAAATCCATCACTTTGGTGTATTGATGCATGGTCAAAATCAATTCTGGCTTCAGTTCTTTAAGGAGGAAATAATAACAAACAATAAAAAAATCACAGCCTTATAACAATCAACCATAGATTTTAGGACTCAAAACAATCATGAAAAAAAAAAAGACAACAATACAAATTTACGACAATGAAAATGATAGCAAAAATAAAAACAATGAATATGTCAACAAACACAAAAACGAAAACGAAAACGAAAACTTATGCAAGAAAGACTAATAACTCAAAACCACAATAGATTATACTGACTTGATACTAACAACAACAACAACAAATAAACATAATTAATTAACAATGCATACTAATTTCAGTAAACAATGATTTGTAATTTTCACAAATAACCCTGCCCTAAGTATACTCAACTAATCCTAAAATCAATGACAAATAACAAATTCAAGCTAGTATGTACGCAAACTAATTTTGGTAGAAGGCTAACTTGCCAGTTTATTAAGAATCGTAACTTTTAATTTTTATGACAAAATTAACAACATGAGTTCAACTTTTTTTTGTACTATATTGATTCTTATTCGACAATAGCCTTTTTGAACAAAAACCTTTTTTTTTTTTCATTTTTTTTATACTTTTGCCACAAGAATTAAGATTGAAAACTACAAACAAATAACACGGATAATTTAAAGATAGATAGAACCTGATTTTAAAGCCCTACACTTATATACCATCTAATGCGAGCAAGAACCTTTGAACCCACAAACAAGATAGAAATAATCCAAGAAAGCTAAAATCAGATTCATAGAAACCTAATCGAACGATTACTTGAACCAAGAAATCAAAGATATTTGGCGAAAAAGAACTCCAACCCTATGATTATAATGAATCACAAACTGGAAGTATAGGAAGAGCATCACAAAGACAGATGATCTTTTATAAGTCCAAGAAATGTTTGATGAAGAACCTACAGTATGAGCAACTCATAAACTCTCTAAAAAAATCTTAAATACAAGCTAAATAACCCTGTTTATAATAGGTAAAAAGATCCTAAATAAAGATGAAAAAATAATAAGAGTATTAATTCAAATAGGAACAAGAATCATAAACCAACTAGAAAAATAATGTAAATCCTGCACAATAGCTTTTGAACCTTATCACAAGGCCTTCACAATGTTTGATTGCTATAAAATTTTAACCCTATAGAAAACAAGCCTTTAGAATATTCTGGAAAGCTTCCATCATGATCCAAAGGTTTGATAAAAAAATTATTCTTGTTAGCGTAAAACTATGCATTAGAAAAAATAAAGCCCAAAACCAACTTAAACTTGTCCAACTCTTGAAGGAACCTGTATAACATGAGGAAACCAAGCCCAAACCGCCTTTCCTTATCATTATTGCTTCACCAACTCCTTTTCTTGTTTGGATTTACATTAATTAGAGTATGATCATCCCTTGTTGAAGTCTAACAGCTTAAGTTGGCCCAAATATCCTAAATAAGCCTATTGAATGCCTTTTTAATCTTTTTGGTCATTGACCTTGTAATAGGCCTAATTGGCACCTTTATTAGATCATGTATTGCTGCTTGATGATTCTTATTACTATATTAATTTCTTTTTTAATTGGGAGGTATAGTGATGAAGTATTTTTTCATGTTGTTCCCATGCATGCAAGTCACATACTATTAGGAAGATTGTGGTAGTTTGATAGAAAGCTTATTTATGATGAGTTCTAGAATAGATACTCTTTGGTAAATGATAATAAAATAATTACCCTTATATCTTTAACCCCGATACAAGTATATGAAGATCAATTGAAATTAAAAGAAGAAACTATGGCCAAGAGGAGTGAAAAGAAAGAGGTGACTAAGAGGAGAGAAAAGAGATAAGCCACATGAGAAGAAAGAAAAAGAGGTTGTTGAGAGAAAAATATAGAAGCAAGTGAGTTTTTATGCAAAAGAGTGATTTTTATACTAATTAGCCTATGTTTGTACTTTTCTACCAAAAGACATGTTTTAATACTAAAAATCTTGATCAATCTCTCCTAGTATTGCTATTTCTTTGTTATATGTATACGAGGATATATTTCATGATGATGTTCCTAGTGGTTTAGATCCATTTACAAAAATAAAACATCAAATTAATATCGTGTCTAGAGCTGCAATTCCTAATCGACCAACCTATAGAAGTAGTTTGGAGAATACAAATGAGCTTCAAATACAAGTTAAGGACCTGATGGCTAAGGGGTACATAAGGAAGAGCATGAATCCATATGCGGTAACAATGTTTCTTATGCCGAAAAAAGACGGGTCTTGGATGATGTATGGATTGTTCGGCTATAACTGACATTACAAAAAAGTATTAACATCTACTTAGGTTGGATGACATGTTATATGAATTATATGGTTCATGTATCTTTCTGAAAATTAATTTAAAAAGCGGTAATCATAATCAAATTAGAATGAAAGAATGAGATAAATGAAAAATTGCCTTTAAAACTAAATATGAGTTATATAAGTGGTTGATTATGTCATTACTAATGCACCAAACACATTTATAAGATTGATAAATCATGCAACAAGCACATTTATAGGAAGATTTATTGCAGTCTATTTTGATGATACCTTGGCATACATTGAAAGCTTAGAGGAACATATTAACCATTTGTGTTGTGTGCTTGATGTTTTGAGGAATGAAAAATTGTAAGCAAACTTAAAAAAATGTACTTTTTCCATGGATACAGTTGTTTTTCTTGGCTACATTGTTAGTACAAAAGGTATAAAGATGGTGAAGAAACTCCATAAAAGTGTTCAACATCAAATACAAAAGAAGAATGAATAATATGCATTTGCAACAAACAAGGATTGTAGGCGTGTTATCTTTGAATCTAGTGATAGTTTGGGTGTGCATATAAGAAAGAAAAGATTTTCAACTCATAGGCAATCTAAGTTGCAACTTAGAAAGAATAGTCCATTCCAAGTCCTTGAACAAGTTAACAACAACGCATATAAATTGGCACTTCCAAGCGAGTATAATGTTAATGCTACATTTAATATTTATGATCTCTCTTTTTGATGTATATGATGATTCAAAGTCAAATCATTATGATGAGGGAAATGATAAGAATCAATAAGCAACACCACAAAATCCATTACATGTGCTGATTTGACCATTACATGTGTAAGAGCCAAGAGGATCAAAAGGTTTTAAATGTGTTGATTTATGACATTCAGGTCAAGCAAGCTTCGAGAATTCCTTCTAAAGTGGCGTAAAGCATAAAGTTAAGTTCAAAGAAGAATCAAGCCTTGATCAATGTGATCCAAGTAAGAGATGAGAATGATTAGCATGTACCAAAGCTTGGCTACACTACTTTATGTTAATAGTCATGACTTATAATCCAACCGTTAAAACTGAATTTTTGCTAGATTTTAAAGGTTCTTTTCTTATAGGGTTAAAATTTCATAGCAATCAATCATTAATAAAACCCTCCAATAAAGCCCAGAAGTTACTACATAGATTAAGATTTTATTTATACAACACTTGGACTTTATATTTTATTTTACCCAAACTTTTAAGTTAGCATTTGTGTTTAACTTTCAATCAATAATTGTTTAGGGTTTATTTTTTATTAAGTCAAATTTTAGAATGTGAAGACAAATTGGTTTTTGAATAAAAATTTTATAAACACTCTTAAAAATTTATCATGGAGATCATCTTTGTGGCGTTTTAGCCATATTCTTTCGTTTCTTGATTCAAATAATCAACGAGTTAGAATCTAATATGATTTTAACTTTCTTGGGTAAGTATCTCAATTCTTAATTATGGGTTCTAAGGATTTTTCCCTCGAGATTGGCACAAGTTTTTATCCCTCTTATCTTCTATCCCGAGACCGATAACCCAACACTACCTCAAAGTTTCTTACTATAATTTGTGAAATCTTATCAAACATGAGAATGGTGCAGGTAACATGTTTGACATCTATCACTACCCTTCATCCTCTTCTTGAACTGCCTTTCATATAATAAAAATAATCGATACTACAATTGAATTTCACTTGAGCTGCTGAGGCTATAAATGATTAAATTTTGTCTATGCTTCCCACAAAATGCGATGACTGGTGATATAATGATAACAGTTGTTTCATATCTCAACCAGCATGGGCAAGTAAATAGAACCATCATCCATATGATGGTAAAAGCACCAAAGGACAGCCGTTCTGAATTCAGAAATCTTAAAAACAAATAAATAAATAAATAAAAACAAATCCTTCATTAACCATTGACGCATAACAAAGGTCAAAACATTAAATTTAGTGTTTTACTGTGCATGAGTAATTATAGTTTTAAGATATTAAAAATATTCATGGCTAAATGGACCCCCCCCGTACAGTGATACATCAATAACAAGTAGACCACCTTTATTGAGGAAAGAGAGAGATTGAAGATGTGCTTAAAATCATGTTAAAAAAAATATGCCTAAAATAGTGAATATAATGTAAAGCTCATATTGATCCAGAACTTAAGATAGTTTTACAGGAATTCTCAGACCATCGCGCGCCAGCTGCACTGGTATTCCTTCCCTGCATGGAAACAATTATAAGAAGTTCAAATCCTTTAATTTATTGCAAACACAAGAATAGAGGTAATTGTCTGATCACGTGAAGCAAAATTTATACCTTTGAGACCATTCCGTTAGAAAGTCATTGTCCTTGTAATGATCAAATTCATGGGTCATTCCAATTAAAAGAGCTCGCTTTGGGCATAATCTCTTCACTGTCTCAAGAGTCTGCATATTTACAATAACACGTGAGAATAGAAGAATGAAAATGTTTCAAGATAATTAAATGATGAGAAATAAAAGACAAACCTGAGGGAGGCAAAAGTGTGTATTATGAGACCCATTCTGTACAAGAGGTAGAAAGAATGGTGATTATATGACATAAATTCCTGGAAGATACCAATGAGTTATAATGCAAAATGGCAACATGAAATCCACTATGTTGTCCAGCGATATTGATGTGAATCTGCCTATAATATTAAACGATGCATTAAAAATGCTAGTTGGACCAATTACAAGATCAAGAGTCAAGAAACTTGAGGAAACATTCAATGGGCTTATTTAGAATATTTGAGCTAAGACAAGCTACAAGTGATTATCACACCTTAATTTGATCAAGGAAGGGGCTGATCCATGGGCATAAAGTTTTCGGCAAATTGGGCAGCATAGGGAGAGGCAGCTACAAGTTTTTTCCTTATTCTACAAGGACCAGTGGCAGCTTAGGAGTTCCATGTTTACAAAGAATCCTAATTATTTAAGGATTCTTAGCTGGCAGCAACTTTACTTATCTTCCTAGGTAATAAAGCTGACAACTTGTCTTTGATTTGCAAGACAAAGTAGACTACTTTTCCTTAATTATCAAGGACTACAAACTTGGTTTTTCAAGGATATACAAAAGTCACTAACTCATTTTTTGGACAACATACGACAACCTTGTTTTTTATTCAGACTTGGGTTTTTTTGTTTAGTTTTCATACATTGGGTTATTTTTTAAATTAGGTTTAACATCTGCCCATGCCCATTAGTCCATTAAGATAAAGTCTATTTTGACACTATAAATACTCTTGTAAAGATTACTATTCAAATGAGATTATTATTGATTTTGCTGTAACTTTTGTGTGCTTGTGCAAGGATTATTTATACCTATTGGCACTTCATTGACGAGTCTCAAATTTTTCAAAAAGATCAACTGTCTTTGTGGCATTCATCCTTATACTTACAATTCACAATTCCTTAAAATCATCGGGTTAGAGTCTTCATTCCGATAACTTCAATGTCTTGGTTCAAGCAATCATTGCGTTGAGTTTGTGCTATCCTTAAATATGATTTTTAGCTTTCTTGAGTTGTTTCTTCCATGCATGTGGATTTAAGGGTTCTTACCCTCCGGGTTCGCATAAATTAATATCAGAGCAAGGCTCGAAAATCAAATTATATCTTTCTTTAAGTTTTTGCATTTAAATCATATTAATATTGATTTTGCCGCAACTTTTACGTGCTTATGTGAGGATTATTCATAACTATTGGCTCTTCATTGAAGAGTCTTGAATATATCAAAAAGATCAACTATCTTTGTGGCGTTCATCCTTATACTTACAATTCATGATTCCTTAAAATCATTAGGTTAGAGTCTTCATTCTGATAACTTTGATGTCTTAGTTCAAGTAATCATTGTTCAAGTAATCTCTTACTTCAAGTCAAAGTTACAAAAGTTTGAATTCAGGATTTGAAAAATAACAACACAATCTTATATTTCTTGGAGTATTGGAAATCTAAGTTTTGATAATTGATTTCAGGGTTATTTGAACACACGTAGGTTCAAGTAATTTTGAATTGCAGAATTGGTTTCTTTTACATTGACCAAAAAATTTCTTTGTTTTGCTATTGTTAGTTTCAGTCAAATTAGTAGTCTATTGATAGTTTCAGTCAAAAAAAGAAGTGGCTATTGATTCTAAAGGTAAATCTTATACTCAATCTACTGCAAACCATGAATTTAAGTGTTTTAAATGTTTGGGAGTTAGACATATAGCTTCTTATTGTCCAAACAAGAGAGTTATGATTTTACAAGATTACAACGAGATTGAGACCAAGAGTGACAACAATAATGATAAAATGTCACCCCTTGAGGATGCTAGCGATGAAAATGTAATTTATCCAGTTAAGGAAGAATCATTGGTTATTTGGCGTGCACTAAATGTTTAGATCAAGAAAGATAATTTGGACTAGTAAAGGAGAATATCTTCCATACACGTCATATCAATAACAAAGTATGTAGTATTATTAATGGTGGAGTTGTTCTAATGTTGCTAGTCTTATATTTGTTAGAAAATTGAATATGATCACTATTAAACATCATAGACCATATAGGCTTTAATGGTTGAATGAATGAGGAAAAGTTAAGGTTAAGAAACAGGTCTTGGTGTCTTTAGGATTGGAAAATATAATGATGAGGTTTGTTGGCTTCTATGCATGCAAGTCACTTGTCATTGGGGTGTTTGTGGCTATTTGATAGGAGAGCAGTGTATGATAGGTTTAGAAATAGATATTCTTTTGTAAAAGATGGAAAATCCATCACATTTGTACTATTGTCACTAAAACAAGTTTACGAAGACCAATTGAAACTCAATAGAGAAAAGGAAGCCAAAGGGAGTGAAAATCATGGAGAGGCAGTGAGCTTTGAGGAGAGAAAGGCAAAATTCGGTCAAGAGAGAATAATAGCGAGCTAGTTGACAATGGAGGGAAAAAAAAGAAAAGATAGTGTTGAGAGAAAAACAAAGAAGCATGAGAGTTCTTATGCAAGAAAGAGTTTTGTTAAAAATGTTCTTTATACTAACAATCCTGTGCAAAATTGTGGTGTTGTTTCTTTGTTACAGAATTATGATGTCTTGCCCACAAATAGTATACCTAGTGGTTATTAGGCTTGGGTGCAAATGTACAAAGAGAGATTTCCAGCCCATTGGAGATCTAAGTTAAATCAAAAGGGAGATGATCTATTCCAAATTCTAGAAAGGATCAACAACAATACATACAAAGTGGATCTTCCAGGTGAGTGTCAGTGTTATTTTCAATGTTTTTTATTTTTCTCCGTTTAATATAGGTGACAATTTAAGGTCAAATCTTTTTTAGGAGAAAAGAAATGATGCAAATCAGCCTACAACATCAAAGGTTCAGATTGGATTATAATTGATTTTGCCACAACTTTTATTTGCTTTTATGTGCTTGTGTGAGGGTTGCTCATACCTATTGGTTCTTTATTGAACTTAAACTATCTTGAACTTATCAAAGATCAATTATTTTTTTAGCGTTCTTCCTTGTTCTTCCAATTCACAATTACTTATAATCGTTGGGTTGGAGTGTTCAATCCAATAATTTTCTATCTTTATTCAAGTAATTATTGTGTCAAGTTTTTTTATCCTTAAATATTATTTTTAGCTTTCTTGTTTTGTTTCTTTCTTGTGTATAGGTTCAATGCTTCTTACCCTTGGGTTCACATTAGATATGAATGAAATATATTGGCATTACCAAATTTGTAAAAAACAAATTGCATATCAACCACATTTATTGATGAAAGTCAAATAGCATGAACTATATTCCAATCTCAATCCATAATTTGATTATGAATCTTTTTCCTTTTCTTTTTTTTTCCACGACCATTTAGACTCGAACTATACTACAAGAAGCGACATTTCCCTTCCCTAAATCCTTTCCTTATAAGAAGAGCAATGCATATTATAAATATTGACTACTGAAGCCATTTCGATCAAGTTTCAAAATCATATGGTTTCCTTTTTCTGGTTCATTGGAAGGATATTGGGCTTTGAGCTATGCAGCAAGGAGGGAACATTCCCTTCCCTACTATCTCACATATGAGCAGGATTTGATCCCAAGTCACTTGAAACAGCACCATGCCACTTTGAATATTAGAAACAAATGCAACAAAATGTGCGCAGTGTAATTGCATATTTCACTCAAAATCCTAATTTGCCAAAATGGTCAGCCTTCCAACTTGGCAATTGATGGAGGTACATTTCAGCCTCCATTGAATATCCCATACAAAGTTAAGCAATTAGATGGCAAGGCAACAATGATGACGTCTGTAAATTGAATGACAAATTGAGACGGGCACATTATTGGAATTCAGAGAAAACTAAGAGGACCATTTTGCAAATCACGCTCATTACTTTCTATGCTTTTACTTGACTTACTTTGTTGGAGAACACACCAAAAAAGAAAACTATAGCAAATGACTCACTTTGTAAGACAACCAAAAGAGGAACACACTACAATATTTGTACAAGCCCATGCACACAAAATGCTTGTCAAAATCACCAAAGGGTTCATTTTGCCCACATGATATGCAAATTCTACCAAAATTTGATGAAAGAATGTGGATGTTTGTACCTCACTCTGATACCATCCATTATTCATTGGATTCAAAGAGGGAATATAAGAAAATAGAATATAACGAATTTTTGCAGCTAACCTTGTATAAAGTGTCCAGGATCAGAATATCCAATTGCCCTGCACTAGCTTTCGAAATTACTGCAAAAACCAAGATGTCACTATATCAAAAACATGACAGCAAAGATCCCCAGAAAACCATCCTCTTTTTACACATTCCACAGCCATTGAAAATCTCTCCACATGACAATGACTCATCTCCATTCGTGCACAGAATTAAGGGACTCTTAACATGTCTACACAGTGCAAATATATGCTTCCAAATAAATTATTACAAGAAAAGTGAACAAAACAAAACTAACCATGCTCTGTGCTAGATGGAATGCGTGAAACATCAGATATATAAGCTACTCTACATTTTTCACCAAAGAGAAACCCCAGAGAAATATAATCTTCTCCATGCATCACCTACATTACAGAACAAAGATGACACAAGAATAAGAAACAGGGTAGAGAGATAGAGTATTAGTAGTTGACCCATGTATTTTAAGAAAGGTTCAGATCTGGTAACTGGCAAAGGAACAAACTGTATGCCTGATGCAACAAATGGTCTTTGATGGTCTTCCTCAATTATATGCCAGTCCAGCTGTGCTACTCGTCTTATTTCCTGGCCTGGCTTCAATTGTTTCTGTACCAAGTAAGGGAATTTCTCTGCAATGCTGCTCAAAGACAAAACATGCAGTGACATCAAGTAATGTTAAAAGTCCGATTGAAGTAAAGTGCAAAGTACAATAATAAATCAAACGAATGGCACACCACATAAATAAGTTCTATGATCAGGAAGTCTGCATAAGACCTTGGTTTGTTGTAGAGTATTCACTTCTACAGTTACATTGCATCAGTGTGACTCGACTGGCGGGAAAATAGTTATCTTTCCTCTTTTAAATCTTCAAATCTTATCAACTATAGACGTCTTAATAGATGTTCAAGTTACTTTCATCAAATAGACTTTCAATACTAGTGTTGATTATCTCAAAACTGACAACGAAGGAACGATGAGCAGACAAAAGCATCAAAAGATCATTAATTATCAAACATGCCCTGCCAATGGGGAGAAAGTAGTAAAGGTGATGGTGATAAAAGCAAACCCAGAAAGAAGAGATTAGTTACCTATCCATTGCATGGTGACTTAGGTAGATGGGAGTGGGATCAATGTCATTTATCGGGCTATATGGTTGCACAGCACGTATATCATCAAGACCAAGAACTGCATCAGCATGTTCATGAGTCAAAATGATCTGCAGTTGATAAAAACAAATCAGTCCAAGTGGCCTCAAAATGAGAAATAATATAATATATAGGAAATCATGATCATAAGCCTTACAGAATCAATACGAGGAATGTTGTGGAGAGTAAACCAC
Organism: Populus alba; assembly: GCF_005239225.2. Taxonomy (NCBI): domain Eukaryota; kingdom Viridiplantae; phylum Streptophyta; class Magnoliopsida; order Malpighiales; family Salicaceae; genus Populus; species Populus alba. The sequence continues at coordinate 9,140,850 of NC_133294.1, read as the reverse complement.
CTAAGGACTTGCTCCCTGAATGTCTTGCCCACATCTATCAATATATAGCTGTGTGCATTATCAATTTCACTGTAGTGATCTATAACGAGTGATGTATTGCATCTGTAACCCACACCCAACAAAACACCAAACTCACCTTTATTTTTAATTAATTAACTAAATCCATCAATATTACATTAATTCCACAACGGATCAAATATGATAAATCGAACCTGTAGTTAGGGTTTTGGTTGGGAGGGACGGGGAGGGCCTGAGAGCAAACGGAGCACGGAGGATCTGAGGGCTGGAGGAGGCACCTGACGTTGGGGACGGCGCTCGAGCATCCTGTCCCAAGGAAGATTAGAGCCGATCCGTTATTACAAATGTTGTTGTTTTGGGACTCCATTTTTCAGATTTGATTAGGGATGCGTGGTGTGGGAACAATGGATTTGAGAAAAGAATGGCTAACGAAGGAGAATGGAATAAAGCAAGGAAATAAGAAAAGCATGGAAATAAGAAAAGCATGCGAACTGCCGAGAGGGAAACAGAATTATATATATTTTTTTTATGTCCCCTGTTCTTAAGTTCAAATGATGCATATTAATAACGGGTCCAACAGTGCATTTTACTGGCAACGATAACTTTTACTTTGCTTTGCTTTGTTTTCTGAAAAGTAATTTTTAAAAAATTAATTTTTAAATTTTTTTATATTTATTTATTATTATAAATGTTAATCAATAAAAAACATTTTCTGGTCAATAAAAAATATTTTCCGGTCAATAAAAAATACTTTTTAGTCAAAGAAAAATTTAACTTGGTTTTCAGGAAAGTGTTTTCCCTTTACTGTATTTGTTTTCCGAAAAGTAGTTTTCGGGAAATCACTTTCCAAACTTTCTTGTGTTTGTTTGCCAATAGAAAAATTGATCGACGGAAAACACTTTCCAGTAAAAGAAAAATTTAGCTTAGTTTTCAGGAATGTGTTTTCCTGAAAAATTTAGGGGGAAAACACTTTCCAGAAGTTGTGAAAAATTTAGAAATGTCATTATTTGCTGATTATATCAAATTTGATCCTCAAACTTTTGATTACTTTTTATATTTTGTTTTGAATATTTATTTTTCAATTTTATCTCTTAAAATTTTATTTTTATATTAATTTTGGTCTTTATTTTTATAATTGCTATTTGCTTTTTCCTTATCATTTTTTTATTGAAATTTTTTATCTATCAAATTTGATCCTCATTATTTTGATTGTTATTTATTTTATTCGAAATAATTTATGAAATGTTGATTATTATTATTTTAATTTCTTCATCTTTCATTTTTTTTTTAATTTTTTAGATTTGATCTCTATTATTTTGATTATTATTTATTTTATTTGAGATAATTTATGAAATTATATTTTTTTTTAATTTCATTCTCATTCAACCTTTTAATTTGTAAGATTTGTTCCTCATTATTTTAATAAACTTGAGAAAAATAAAATATTAATAAGTTATTTTCCAGCTCATTTTCCATAACATAACCAAACACTGAAAAGTGTTTTCCAACTTATTTTCCATTACACTACCAAACATCAAAAAATACTTTCTCGGAATTCACTTTCCCTGGAATTCATTTTCCAAAAGGAAACTACTTTCCAGCAAACAAACGAGGCCTTTAATTGATTTTTCTTTGTTGAAACCTTCAAACAGAGCTCATCTGTAACAATTCTCCTCCCTTCATACCCATCTTGTCCTCAAGGTTGAAAGTTAAAAATCTAAGTTTTACTTCGTCCATGAACTCCCATGTAGCCTCCACAAGAGACAGCAGTGGACCTATGTAGCAGCTTGTTGAACTCTTTTAACCATCCTTCGATCCATGATCACTTGGGGTTGTAGCAAAGATTTGTTTAAGCTATTAGGTAAGCTTTTATGCACCACCTAATTTCCCACACTCCTTTTCAATAGGGATACATGAAAAACCGAATGGATGATGGACGTGAATGGAAGGTTTAGCTTGTATACAACTTCTCATATCCTCTTAATCATGATGTATGGACTATAGTATTTAGTTGCTAGCTTGTGGTGGTGTTAAAGCATTGATCTCTGTTTGTAAGGCTGTAACTTTAGGTAAACCGAATTGCCCACCTTCTCTTTTTGTTAGCCAAATTGCCTCATTCTGTTTTGGGATTTGACTAAGTTTTGCCAGACCATATGCAACATTTGCTTCCTTGTATTGAGGTAATGATCGAGTGCCTTAATTGGTGAATCTTTGGGAAAATATGGGATGTGTATGAGAGGTGAAAAACCATAAAGTATTTCACAGGGAGTAGATTTGGTAGTAGTGTGAAAGTTCGTATTGTACCACCATCCACTAAAAGCCAATCATTTACACCATTTTAAAGGAGCATCACATGTTATGCACCTGAGATAGCCATTTATGCACTTGTTGAAAATCTCAGTTTGCCCGTCAGATTGAGGATGATAGGCAGTGGAGTAATGAAGGTTGACCCCTTGTAAGACGAATAGTTCCTTCCAAAACTGACTAAGGAAAATGGCATCTCGATCGCTCACTATGGTTATTGGCATTTCATGTAATTTGTAGACCAAATCCATAAAGGTCTTGACAACTGTGTTAATCATATATAGGTGTGAAAGCGCAATAAAATATGCAAACTTGCTAAACCTATTCACCACTACGAAGATAACTTCCTTGCCCTAGGGAGGCTAGTTATGAAATCCATGCTGATGTTTGTGAACGGTGTTGTTGGCACTGGTAACGGCTGTATAGACTTGGACCGGCCATATTTTTTGTTTTGCATCATTGACAGGTTAGGCATTCTCTTATATATTTTATACTATGTTTCTATTGTTTTTTCTAGCAAAACATGTTGGCGACTGTTGTTGTTGTGACTATAGAACCTGAGTGTCCTCCCAAGGATGTATTATAATAAATAGTTATGAGTTGATGCTAGAGTGCTAGCTTGTTTCCCACCACAAGTTTTCCTTTCCTGAATAAGTAACTATCACTCCATTTATAGTAGGGATGAGCATTTTCGGTCTGGTCCGGTTTTGGATCAAAATAAACAACCAAACCGATTTTTTTTTTTATTTTGGAACCAAACCGAACCGAAAACTGGTTCAAACTAATTAATTTTGGTTCGTTTCGATTTTTTTCCCTTCCAAACTGGCTCAAATAGAAATTATTCAAGCTGAGTTTTTCTGAGCTTTTTATTGACCACCTTTTTCAGCACTTTTGTTTCTGTACTTGCTTCCAAATCAGTAGCATGTAATTTACAATCCAAATCCCAAAAGACAATAGTAAGGACAATTTGAAAATGGAAGGAACATTGAGCTAGAACCGAAAGTGTTGCAAAATTAAATCATAGACCAAAGAAAAGCTAATCCTCCTTATAAAATGGCAGACAACGACAAACATTTGTGCCATAACTGAGCATCACAAGTATTGCAGGTTGTTCAATTGAATGTAACATGTTGTATATAACTGCATCTTGTACCTCTTTATCAAGAACACAACTTAGCTTAGACAGAGCTCGAATATCATATTCCTTCAGTTGGATCTGTGATACCCCAGACTTGAGAGATGAGAGGCAGAGAGCATGGAGAAGAAGGCAGATTTGAGAGATGAGAGGGCAGGGAGGGGGGCGGTTGAGAAAGTGAGAATGGTGAGATAAGTTTAGGGTTAGAAAATATGTTATTTATACTTGTTTTTTTTTCAAGAGATAGATTAGTTGAACCGAGCCAGTTCAGTTTTAGAAAATGAAAACTGAACCGAACCAAAAATATTTTGTGATTTTCTAATTGGTTTTTTTTCACTGTTCGGTTTTTTTGGTTATTGTTTTCCCGGTTTTCTCGGTTTAATCAGTTTTTTGGTTTTTTTTGCTCACCCCTAACTTATAGTAAAGATGTGTAGCCAGGTCTTTCATTAAATCTTGGATAATGGATTGAATCTTGCTATCCTCCTCTTAGGACTTCTTAATATCTACTATTATGGGGGTCAATACTATGAACAATGCTAAAGCATTAAGTTCATTGTTTGTTATCCTAGAAAGAGCGTCAGCTGCAACATTCTCTATTCCCTTACAAAATTCAATTTCGTAATCAAATCCCAGTATTTTAGTCAGCCATAAATATTAAGAGGGAGAAGATGTTTCTTAATCCAGTAGGTATTTAAGGTTAACGTGGTCGGTTCTGATCTTGAAGGTCCTTCCCCATAGATATTGTTTCCACTTGGTTACTGCTAGTAAGGTTACCAACATTTCCCTCTAATGGGTGGATAACACATCCTGCGTTGCCCCTAAAACCTTGTTAATGTATGCTTTAAGATGTCCCTCCTCCATTAACACTACCCCATTGCATGAACCTAATGCATCAATCTCCACAATAAAAGATTTGCTCATGTCCAATAGGGATAAGACTGAAGGATTAAACATCGCCTTCTTGGGAGCTTCAAAAGCCAAAGTTGCCTCCTAGTCCCAACCAACGACATCCTTTTTAAGAAGTTTGGTTAGGGGACGACAAATAATGCTATGGCCTTTTATAAATTTTATGTAGTAACACGTGAGCCTTAAGAATCCTTGTAATTGCTTGATGTTTTGAGGTAGTGACCAATTTTTGATAGCTTGTAGCTTCTCTGGATATGTAGCCACGTCCGTCTTAAAAATAGCATGGCCTAGGTACTTCACCTTGTCATCACCAAAAACACATTTTTTCTCCTTTGCCTCCAACTTGTGTGTCCTGAGCAATGCAAAAATGACCTATAGATGTTCTTGGTGCTATTTATAGGACTGGCTGTAAATTAAAATATCGTCAAAAACATAAAAATAAACCTCCTCAAATGAGCTCTAAACACCTCATTTATTAGGCTTTGAAAAGTAGTGGGTGCATTGGTGAGACCAAAGAGCATTACTAGGAACTCCTAGTGACCATTATATGTTTTGAATGTTGTTTTATGGACGTCTCTAGAGCTCTTCTAAATATGGTGGTAACTGAAGTGTAAATCAATTTTCAAGAACACCAATACCCCTGTTAATTCTTCTAGTAACTCTTCAATCAAAGGTATAGGGAATTTGTTTTTTTTCGTCAACTTATTAAGGGCCCTATAGTCAACACACAACCACCAAGAGAGGTTTTTTTTCTTCACAAACATGACAAGTGATGCAAAAGGATTATGGCTTGGTTGGATTGTGCCAACACCCACCATTTCAAAGATCAATCTCTCCACCATATCCTTCTGTAAACTAGAGTACTTGTATGGCCGGAGGTTAACAGGTTAAGCTCCCTCCTTCAAGTGAATAATGTGATATTCAGGTCTATTAGAGGGTAACTATTCCAAAAGGGGTGAACACATTCTGGTAGAGGTGAAGTAGATTTTGCAGGGCTTTCTTTTCTTGATTGTTAAGATTTTTCCCCATTGTTAATGTATTTGCCACTCTCGTTTCTTGAACTAGCATCAAGCTATAAAGATCGATACTTGCTATATTACTTCTGCTGCCTAGCAGACCACTCATCTATCCAAACTGAACTGATTGTAATTTCACATGTTTTTCTCCTCTTAGTGTTACTCTTTGTCCTTGTTAATCGAAGCTCATCCACATACTCTTATAATTGCATACAACGTCTCCAAGGGTAGCAAACCATTGAACATCTAAGACCATATTGCAGGCATCAAGTTCCATCACAAATACATTGGCCACGAAATGTATTCCCTGCATCTTCCACCTGAAATATTTATAGATTGAAGAGCACAATATTTTTCCCCCGTTAGCACCCTTAACTAGTACTAAATTGATAAGAGTTAGTTTATATTGTAACTTATTAGCAACCCAAGTATTCATGAAGTTGTGTGTGCTACCGGACTCTACCAGTATAAAGATAGGTAGCCTAACCACCCGTCTTGTCACCTTGAGGGTGTAACACCTTAAAAACCCTTCCAACGCATTCATAGAAATATGTGGATCGGTGACTTCAAACCATACTTCTCCCTAGCAGGCTTTAACTCATTGTTTTCATCCCTCTCCTCCTCATCTCCCATTAAACATATGGAATAAAACCTTTTTATTCTGCATTTGTGTCCCAGAGTGAATTTGTCATCACACCAAAAACACAAACTCTTAGCTCTTCGTTCTTCCATTTCTGTGTTTCTGAGAGTCCGAATAGGTCTTTTAGTAGGCTGAGTAGCAAACTAAGTTTGAGGGGTGGGTAATAATCCAGGTAGTTTAGAAGGTTATGAAGGTAGATCATGAAAGTTATTAGGATGCATTTATACAACCATTTGTGGACGTCTTACCCTTTGAAGGATGGAAAATCATGCCTAGGCTTATATAACTTATAATGTCTATTATACTGCCAATCACTCTTTATAGCCAATCCTTCCTGACTGGAGTGTGGTTGATCATGGTTAGAACTAGTCTTCCCTACAGGTAACTACAGTTTCTGCAACAGTGTCTTCTACTGAAGGAAAATGCAAAGATGAGCTCTTTCAGCCTTAAGAGTCTAGTGTCGCCAACCAACTATTACTGTCAATATTGTTCTAACATTCTTGTCATCTTCTCATTCCACTAAGCTTGTTCTCTATTAGATGTTTCTATCACCCCTTCTAATTTCTTTTTTGATCAAATGTAAGTATATATAAAGATAAAAAAGAAACAGAGCCAGGAAGCTAGTAAGTCACATACACAAACATGTAAAACCTAAGGGAACATCTTTCTAAAAAAACAAATTAAGCTAACATATACATAATACAATGCAAAACTGGAGAGGGAAGTAAGATCCTTTAACATAAAAATATAAATAAAATTAGTTAACTAAGGAGCCTATAACTAGAACAAATGCTGAAGTTAACCAACATAAGAGCCATACAGCACCAAAAACTCTAGCCACAAAGCATATCAAGAAGAAAAGAGAGGCCAGGCCATTCCAAACCCATCCGCCAACAAAAACAAAAATCATAGATTCAGCACTGCATCTTAAAACCAAGTAAAAGTCAGCTAGGAGAGCAGACACCAGGAGAGAAGAATTATCAACCATGCAAACATGATTTAACTCATCAAAAATTATCGAACATAGGCCAAGCAGTAACCGCATATTAGCTAAGATTAAGACAATTATGCTCCTTCTCATGAAAGTGAAAAACTATGAAGAACATCACTTGGAATTTTTGGAAGAGAGATTTCATGGAGATGTAAGAGGATTCAACTATCCTCTTGTTTCTTTCCTCCCAGATTAGGTAGACTGTAAGTCCTAAAAAGACTCTAATTTTTATTTCAATAGTATTTCCCCAAAGGTAAGACCTCGAATAACACTGATCAGAGTCGACATTCAGCGATGGATACGCAACCAAGATTTTATGCTCCCCCAGAAGCATGGTGTCCAACTACAAGCAAAGAAAAGATGTCAATGAGATTCCTTAGCTTACCCACAAAACACACAAGAGATGTCCAATGGAATGAAACATAATTTGTCCTTCGTTTCAAGTTTCTCTACAACCGCAAGTAATATAATGAAATTGTATCGTGGTAGAGACTAGGTTTCCCATACTACACGGTCCCAATTCACCTGAGTAGTAAGACTCTGGAGATATTCATAAGCTTTAGTTGAGAAGTGATGAACACCACTGGACAAACTTGTGAGAAAAGTTACAATTTCATGTATACTCCCACAACCATAGTTTTAAAGCCTAACCAACCCGAGCCTAGGACCGGTCCAGGTAGAGGCAAAAACCCGCTTGGGAGTTGGCCCAATGAAACCTGGTCGACCCGGGACCCAGGCCACCTGGTCAAACCAGGCTAAGACCTGGTCTCTTTTTTTATATATACTAATAGATGTTAAACGATGAAGAACAACAAAGCAAAATTGGCATATTAATCACAAAGCAAACCTAATTAACGAAAAGACCAATTTCAATCGCTGAGGAGTAGAGGAAAGCAAAAGACATTAGATCATTGTTGTTTCATTGTGAAAAAGGTTAGACTCTTGTTTATGTTCATGAATCTCCTTTTTTCACTCTCTTTTCTTTATTCTTGGCCGTGTTTTGAACTTGCAGTTTTGGCATCGATTCGTTGTTCATTGATTCAGTCGTATAGATTCATTCGCAGCCCAGTCATCTCAACCTCAGGTATGTTTCTCTATTCTTTTCTTTTCTACAGCGTAATAAATCCTCTGCTATTAGGAAGTGTAAAAAATGGATGAGGAAACTAGTTTTGTTCGATGCACTAGTTTTAATTGATGCATTTGCTTCTAGAACTAGCTAGGATAATCTATAATGTTGATTGAGAACAAAAAACTATTGATATTTTGGCTAGTAATGTGAGTCAATCCTCCTACTCTAAGGACCCAGTTTTGTTTTAAGAACTGTTATAGCCAGAGATTGAAACTGTTCTAAGAATTATTAACAGCTAAAATATTTCGGCTAATAATGTTTGTTTGGTTTTATAGTTGACTGTAAATTTAAGAAAACATAAGTTGTAGAGATTTTGATATGCTGGCCTGCAAGTTGTAGAGTGTGTTTGTTCATTTGTTATGCTTTTGCTTCTATAATTTTTTGATAGAGTTACTGTCAACTATGGCATCAATTCTTCCCTAGATTTTTATTTAAGCTAGTTGTGCTTAGTTAACTGTGTTTCATGGAGTTACTATGACATCGATTAGTTAGTTGATGTTATCAGCTTTTCCTAGAGTTACTGTGGCATTAGACTTTCCTTTCTCAATGCTTTCTCATGTTGATTGCTGGCTGATTTTCCACATCTGGTTGCTTGTTATTAGTTCTAGATAAGAAAATAGCTTTGACAAAATTTACTGGGAAGCATAATCGTTTTCTGTTATGTGTGATTAATGGGGCTATCATTGTTAATCTAATTAATGGATTGTATAGTGATTTGGCTTGAAATTATATTCCCTCTTATAAATTATGTTAGGTCCTTAAAATGTCTTCACATGATGGTAGTACTCCAAGTAATTATCCTTCAACAGCCCAATCATCTCAAACTTCAATTTCCATGTCAAGTGGTAGTAGAGGAAGACCAGATTTGGCATGGGGTCATTGTAGAGAAGCTCCTGAACTTAGTGTTAGGTGTAAAAAAACTAAATTAGTTTATTTATATTGTGCTAAAGTATTTGCGGATGGTGGCATTAATCGATTTGAGCAACATTTAGCTAGAGCTAAAGGAGAAGTTGAACAATGTCATAAATATTCTCCTGATGTTCGACATCAAATGCTTTTAAATCTTAAGGGAAATGCTTGAAAAAAAGAGAGTTAGAGAAATGCAAGCAGATTTCAATCCATTTAATGCACGACAAAGGGAGCATGAAGAGATGATGATTAGGCAATTAGAAGATGATGATGGTGAGGACGATGAGGATGTCAATACTAAAAAACATATGTTACCTCTAAAGGTTGTAAAAAAGAAAAAAGATTCAAAGCACCAGCACTGTAAAACAATCGACTACAAGTTATGGAAAATAGAAGAAATCTACAACATTAGGGATATATTTCATGCCGAGAACAACTCCTGGTGCTCAAAAGTCTCTTCAGAATTGTTGGCAAAGAAAGGAAGCAGTTGAACGGTGTGATCTTGCTTTAGCGAAGTGGATGATTGATGCATGTGTGCTATTTAATGTTGTTAACTCTATGTATTATCAGCATGCTATAAATGTTGTAACAACCATGGGTCCTAGTTATAAAGGACCAAACTTGCATGCTATTCGTGGTTATTACTTGGCAAAAGCGGTTGGTGAAGTCAAGATTTATGTTGAGACTTATCGAGAGATTTGGAAGAAGACAGTTGCACATTAATGGCTGATGGATGGATATATAAGAAGAGGAGGACTTTAATTAACTTCTTAGTATATTGTCCTAAAGGAACATTTTTTTTTAAAACTATAGATGTATCAGATGTCTCAAAGACTACTAAATTGTTGTATTAGTTGTTTAGAGAGGTTGTTTTGTATTTTAGGGTAGAAAACATTATGCATATGGTGACTGATAATACTGCAAATTATATTGTTGCTGGCAAGTTATTGATGGAAGAATTTCCTTCAATATTTTGGTCTCTTTGTGCTGCTCATTGCATTAACCTCATACTTTAGGACATTGGTAAGTTGTAGTTAGTTTGTTGTGTTGTTGAGCATGCTTCTGGTATCACAAAGTACATTTATAATCATTATTATTCATTGTATTTGATGAGAAAGTTCACTGGAGGAAAAGAAATACTATGTCCAACTCCTACTCGTTTTGCTACTAATTTCATTGCATTGCAAAGCATTTTAGCTTATAAAGATGAGTTGAGAGCTATAGTGACATCTAGGGAATGGGTCTCATATGCGTATGCTAAAGAGAACAAATGAAAAAAGTTTGTTGAGAGTGTTCTAGACTCTCTATTTTGGGAAGAATGTGCAATAATTGTGCGAATGAGTGAGCCTTTAAATCGAGTTCTACAAATGGTTGATGGTGATGATAAACCTTCGATGAGATATTTGTATGATGCTATTCATCATGCAAAAGAAGAAATGATGAGGAGATTTCAAAAGAGAAAGGCTAGAGTGAAACCTTTCATAAACATTATCAATAATTAGTGGGATGAACAACTTTATAGAAATCTTTATGCAACGACATTTTGGTTGAATCCTTGATTTTAATATGATGTAAATATAATGGATAAACATATGAGCACCATTTCTGGACTTCTAGATGTTCTTGAGAAGTATGCATATGGAAATCTACCATTGCAAAGTAAGATTATAAGTGAGATGAAGTTGTTGAGGAATGATGAACATGACTTTGGTCGAGCGTCCGCAATAAATAATCACACCTTTATACCTCTAGGTATATAATTTTTATATTTAAAAATATTATTTGCATAGTCTTACACTCTTACTTATTATTGTTTTGTATAGATGAATGGTGGATGACATATAGAACCAGCGCTCCAAATTTACAACAATTGGCTATTTGAGTATTAAGTCAAACTTGTAGTTCTTCAGGATATAAGAGAAATTGGAGTATGTTTGAACATATTCATTCCAAGAAGAGAAATAGATTGGAGCACCAAAGGCTTAATAACCTTATTTACGTCTACTGTAATCTAATATTGAAACAAAAGTATTTTTCTTTTCTCTAATTCCTTAAATATTATTTTATCTTGTTTAGTAGCATAATTAATACTTATATTGTGTTTACCTTCACTTTTAATATATAGGAATTATTGGAAAGGATGAAATTATGATCCAATTAATGTTGAGACAATTTGTGACATTGAAAATTGGATAGTAGAAGATGACTCGTCAATCTTGACAACTGAAGAAGCAGGGAGTTTTCACCAAGCTCTATCAAGTATGACCATACAAGATACTTTAGATGATGGTAATTAATGATTGATTATTTAGTGATAAATATTATTTAAAATAAAGTTTTGTTTAATACATAATATTTATTTATTAATTGTGTTTGAAATGTAGATGTCATAAATGTTAATGATATTGAAGATGATTGTGACGATGAAGTTTCAAAGGAGCATGTTGATGATTTATTAGGTGTTGATGAGATTGGCTCAATTCCTTTGACATTGGATCCAAATTTTGCTCCTATAGACACAGAAGAACTTAATGTGTTCATTCAACAAAAGTAAATGTGTTGTTAATTTACAATTTATGTTGTTAAATGTTTTGTTTTAAATATTTTAGAATTAGAATTTATGTGGTTGGATGTTTTGTTTTAAATATTTTAGAATTTATATTTGGTTTGTGTTTTGGATATTGAATTAAATTTATGTTATTGGTTTATAACTTAAATTTGTTTTATGTAAGTGTTGCATTGTAACTAGTTATGTTTTTTTTTTTTTATAGGTTTTTTTTTAGGTTAACCCGGGTCAACCCATCTGACCCGTGACCCAATCACTTGACTGGGTCGGGTTTCAAAACTATGCCCACAGCTCTTTACTTGCTGATCTTTAAGATAGATAATGAATTTCTATAGTGGGTAGAAGGATATATGGGCACACACGATCCATATAGAGTAGGTATGCAAGTAGTAATGGTGAACCTATTGAATCCAAATGGAATCTGTCTTCAAATGAATATTCCAGAGATGTCTAGCAAGGAAGCTCTTGTTTCTGGCCTTTACATCAAATAAGTGAAGGCCCCCTTCTTTATTTGGTAGGCAAACCTTGTTCCAAGCAACCAAAGCAAATGTGCTTTTAGTAGTGTTACTTGTCCATAAGAAATTCCTACAGGTGGAGAGGGCTAAGGGGGACACCTAGATATGTGAAGGGGAAAGATCCTTCTTTAAATCCAGAATCTTGAAGAAGAGCCAACTTCAAGGTTGGATTCAGTCCTTCGAAATATATTAAAGATTTTGTTGCATTAATAACCAAACCCGAGGTCTGCCCGAAAATATCTAGCTGACAAAGCAAAATAGCAATAGAAGATTTATCGGCTCGAGATAGCAAGAGAACATCATCTTTAAAGGCGAGATGACAGATACCAAGAGCTTTACACTTTGGGTGAAAGTGATATATAGGATTCCTGGTAGCTAGCTGAAGAATCCAAGAAAAATACTCAATGCAGATAATGAAAAGATAGGGAGATAGGGGATCACCTTGTCTCACTTCGCACTTCCCAGGGAAAAAACCATAGAGATTACCATTTACAGCAATTGAAAAGGATGTGGTTTCCACATATTGCATAAGCTAGAGCATAAAACGATTTGGAAAGCCTAGCATCCAGAGAAGATCTTTAAAGAAGGACCACTGAACCGTATCAAAAGCTTTCTTGAAGTCAATCTTCATATGACACCTAGGAGAGGCTAATGTCAGATATAGCTTGAGCTAATCTCCCAACAAGAATTGTAGAAATCACTTTGTAGACCACATTGCAACATGAAATAGCCCGAAAATCACCAACAGTGACAACATTGGCAGACTTGATGATAAGGGATATAATAGAGTGGTTTATCTACTTCAAAAGCTTTCCTGAGGAAAAGAAATCATGAACAACAATGCAAAAATTTGCCCTTACAATATCCCATGATTTTTTTAAGAAAAAGGAAGTATACCGATCAGGTCCAGGAGCTTTGTTGTTATAAATACTAAATAGAGCCTATTTGATCTCCTTCTGAGAAACTGGACATAGCAGTAGCTCGTTAGAATTTATATCAAGTCAAGGACTACATTGAATGATTGCCATATCCAAAGGGAGAGACTTATTAGGGGTGCCAAGCAAAGCTTTATAAAATCGAACAAATTATTCCTCAACCTCATCCACTGAGGTAGAAAGGGAACCACTACTACACTGAATAACAAAGATTTGATTCCGCCTGTGCTTCTGGCTCATAAGGGCATAAAAGAAAGAGGAGCCACTATCACTTTTTTTTGAAGAATGTGCATTTAAGTTTTTGATGAAAAAACATTTTTTCCACCAACTTGAGATGAATCAATTGTGATTTGAGATGTTTCTCCTCTTCTAGGAGCAACGGGTTATCCTTGTCAGCATGGAGAGCTATTTGGTGATCTAATTATGCCTTTTCAATTATGTTAACCCTCTTCAATATATGGCTGAAGTGCAACTGATTGAGCTTCTTGAGGGGTTGCTTCAACTTCTTTAACTTCCTGCATAAAATGTATATAGGAGAACCAAAATCATCAGAGCACTAGTCATCAGATATAAGCCCTAGAAAATTTTTATGTGAGGCCCACATATTGAAAAATTTAAAGTTTCTTCTCGCTTTTGTGTTATGGAAAAATCGAACAACAGCAAGGTAATGATAGGAAAAAGCTTTAGAGTGGTCAAAATGAACATGAGCTGATTTGCCAAGGGAGTGCCAAAGCAGGTTGACTAGCACCCTATCAATTCTGCTCTAGATTTTCCCATTAGTCTAGGAGAAGTGACAACCAGAGTAGTTAAAAGCATTCAACCTATGGTCAGCACAACAACTTCTGAAATTCAAAACTTCATAAGTAGAGACAATGACCCCATTATGCTTGTCTGCTTGAGAAAGAACGGAATTGAAATCACCTAGAATTAACCATGGACAATTTGACTGCCAACTCCTCAAGTCATCCCACGGAGATCTCCTGGTGGTAATGGAATTAAAACCATAGACAAAAATGGCATTGAACTTGATCTGATGAACAAGACTGCAGATGGATATATAAAGACCTTGGGCTGAACAACCAATGAGATCAACAAAAACTATTAATGGATTCCAAAAAATAACAATTCTTGCATTGCTGGCAGACCCAATATTTGTAAGGAAACACTAGTTAGAAAGGTAAAATTTATGCATAGTAGCCACCTTGGAAGAGAGCAATTTGGTTTCAAGGAGACTGCAAACATCCATACAATTCTTTTTCATAAGGTGTACAACCTCATGCTACTTCAGAGGACTATAAAATCCCCTGACATTCCAACTATAGACTAACATTAACAAGTAGAAGAGGTAAGAAGCCTCCTACCACTACCACTTAATTTTCGACTACCACTCCTAGTGGTCCTTGCTAGAGAGACTACCTCTTGAGAAGTGGTTACACAAGTTGTTCCTCCATTACTAGCAGGAATGCCAACAAGATATTATTCATAAGTTGCTTCTTTAGCCACAACAATTGCTCTAACAACAAGGCCAACATAGGCCCTACCTTCCCCATTCAAGAGTTGAGAACTATGAGGGACCACCACAACCACCCTAGAATCATTAGGACCTGCCACCTCCTTCCCCTTTCAACTAGGAGGCTAGGAAGCAACAATTTGTGCTTGAGTTCGAGCCTTATAACTAGAATTCTTCCTTTGAACCACTTCCCATCCTTCAACAATTGCTTGAATATTTGCCTGCATTGGATTAAAAACATATTCATCATTTTATTCCTTAAGGTAGATCAACCAAGGTCCATACATTGTTAGTGTACATGGAATCCATTTTAGATTTCATATATTTAAGCCATTTTTTAAAATCAATATTGGATGTTAATTCCATGTAATTGGTAGGCTTATCAAGTATGAGCAATTTATTATTTTTAGCTTTCATAAGAAGTCCATATATCATTGGTGTAAGACGTGTCTTACTAGATATATAAAGTTCTTATATTTCTTAAGTTTCATGCTAAACATCTAATGTTATAGTCTTAGGCTCAGGTTCTCTTTAAATGTTAGTTTGTGGTTCTTGAAATTCTTCAAGTTTTATTTTTCCCCCGCTACTCTTTTCAAGAACAAATTCTTTCTTTATAAAGGTAACCTATTTTGATACAAACATTTTTGCTTAGCAGGGTGATATAAATAATATCCAATAGTTTCTTTTGAATCTCCCATAAACTTACATTCATCTAACTTAGCTCCTACCTTTTCAAATGAAATACATTTCATATAAGCGTTACATCTCAAATATTTAAGTATGATAAGATTGGTCTCCTACAATTTCATATCTCATATAGAGTCTTATCAATAAATTCTAATGAAACCCTGAAAAAACATTTTTCAAAATTTAATATGACAATCAATTATATGAAAATTCTTATTAACATACTAAACTATTTTAAAAACAATTAAATCTATTGTTTTAGCTTAAAAACTATTTTTATTTATTAAAAAAAACATTTTTCTAAAATATTTATAAAACAATTTAATTAAATCCTAATCCATTTAGGGTAAAACAAAAATAAAATTCATGAATTAAATACTTTAATTCAATCATAATCCAATTAGAAAATTTTAATTCAACAATTAATTTAGCTTGGATTGTAATTTTTAAAATATAAAATCAACATTTTATATATGTGAAGAGGTAGAATTGTAATTCTATCTAAATGCCTAGCTTGTAATTACATATAAGACATAGGAGTAACATAGTAATTTTATACCCTAAAACCCTCATGTAATTAGGTATAAGGTCTAGGGGTAAAATTATAATTATATCCTTAAAAACCCCTAAATAAGGATTTAGGGGCAAAATTGTAATTTTGTCCCTCACCTTTTCTTTTTCCCTGGCTGCTGCCAAAAGTAGGCACATTACCGCCCATTTTCAAAGCAGCAACAGTAATGATAGTAATGATGGCTATTGCACTTCCTAGAAGATGTACGAGGCAGTAGCCTTGCATATGGCTGCCTAGTAGTGTCAGGAGTGCTTGGTGCTATTATGGTTGCTTCTCGCAATGACTGGCTATGCTTGTAACATATCTAGGCGCACCAGCAATGATGGTGTCGCTGTTGGTGGCTATTGCAACAACCTAAAAGCAATTTAAAAAAAAAAATTGGCTAGATCTACAGATTCTAACCATATTTGACTGGAAAAATAGCTGTTTAAAAAAAAATCATAAGATAGATTAAGAGTTATTTAGGGTTTATATGAAGATTACTTGAAGATTAGATGTTCTTTTTAGCTTCCAGTATTTTTTTAAATAAAAAAAATATTTTCCCTTTTTATTTTGTATTGTTTCAAGGCTAGTTTATCACAAATCACTAGTCGTCCAAGTGTCTCGCTTCTAACAATAAGCCATATGAACCACAAGTGAGAAATCTTTTAAATCCTTTTATAAAAGAGAGATTTATATGCCTTTGAGTGCTAGCTCTTTTTTTTTTTTGGTTTTCAGGTGTTTTGTATGTTGTATAGAAAATAAGAGGCATGCCATTCTATTTATAGAAAATCCTAAAAATCTTATAAATGATAGAATATCAATTTAACCCTTGAATAATATTACAAATATTATTTCATGATAATTTTAAAAATATATTCAATCAAGTCTCTACTTGATTTTTTGTAGGTCTAGAATTGTAATTCCCCATGTTAATTCCATTATATTCCTTAATTTCTAAAAAAATTTCACAATCAAATCATCGTTGATTAATCATCACATTTTGATTTACGACCAATAGTTCTTATGTGGGTGACTCATTAGGTTTCATAATAAGTTAAGCCAAATATAAATCATAGTTCTAAATAAAATATAATTAAAAAAATTAAAAAATTAATTTATCATCAATTAAATAATTAATTGATATATATTTGAAAATCAAATACAATATATACCAACGTGTCATGATCCATCAAATATTAGAAAAGTCCTAATTGGTTTGACTTAAACTTTTAGTGATCAGTTTCTTAATTTAATTATTATTCCTTTGTGAATAGTGTTTCAATTTAAATATTATAGCATGAAGTGTGTTTGTCATGTTAAATCATGTTTGTTCTCTATATAATAATCATTGATTATTTGAATAAAATTTGAAACTCTTTTAAAATGTTATTCCATCTTGGCCAAGAATTTCTCAATCAATACTATTTGAGAATAAATGAAATAAATTTTCTAATCCACCTAGGGTGATGAATCCTCTCTTGATCACTCAAGTACCTTCATATAGTTCATATTATACCTAATGTCTGCCTTTTTCTTACCTAGATTAAGATAACACGTAACAGAATCAAAGCATAATATTCTCTATATAAAATGATTTAGTGATCTAAAGTCTTAGGATTACTTACACAACTATTACGTGAGCCTTTCTATAGACATAGATGATCTCTCCATATGAAATTCTCATGTGGGTCAATTCAATGTACATGTTTTATAACAAGCAACTATATATTAGTTTTAGGTATTCCTTATACCTCAGCTTATGAGAACAATTGCTTCCTTTCATAAAAAAAGAACATAATATATATTAGTCTCTACGACTCTAATGAATGTCTGGTATTTAAGCGAGTATCGATTATGAACAATGTTTTGATGCAATATGAATCTCAAAATTATAACAACTTTATAATTTTCTTTGCAAAGCATTTTTGTCTCATGAATTTTATCTTTACTCTAGATTTATTAATCTAATATTTTATGAATATTAAAGATATATTAAGCCTTTATTAATAATAAATATGTATTTACATGACTATAATGATTTTTTTTTTAGGATATCATGATTTCATATCTCGGATTTAAAATAACATGATATGTGAAAAACCCATTGATAGCATTCAATTTTTTTTTTTTAGGATAAAAAGAATAATATAGAACAATAAAAATAAATTGACAAATAATGATGAAAAATTTATTATATTGGATAAATAAAAAGTGAATATCTATCTATATTTAATTTTGTTAAAGGTGGATAAGACAATATAAAATTCTAATTTTTTTTCTTATCTTCATATTATTTTTATCTTTGTATAATATATTTAGAAAGGTGACACAACATTTTTTATTTATTTTAATATTACTATTGCTTTTTTTTTTCCTTACATAACATGAAAAAATTAAATAATTAATTGCGTTAAAAATTTATACCTCTAGTTTTTTTTTATATATAAATTACAAAACTCATATAAACTAAAGTATAACTTTCTTAAATTAATTAATTTGATGAAATGACAAGAAAAATATGTATTATATATATAATACATTTGAAAACTAAAATAATTCTAATATATAAAAATATAATAATAATAATAAAATAAAAAAAAAGGAATACAGACATGGGCTTGGAAGCCTAAGCTTCTCTGAGCTAGATCACGCCGTAGGGCTTAGATTGATAAATGAAGCATCATATCCAATGTTTTCCTCTCTAGTTGATCACTGGTTTCTAAAGATGTTGTCGGATAAAAGCTATATATTTTTCCGGATCCAAACAAATTAATTTCTCTCAGTTATTCTAGGTTTTGCACAGAAATTCACATAAAAACACTCTCCTCAAACACCTAAACGTAAACGTTATCTTAGAACACAATTTTAAGCAACATAGATATCATGAACCAAGACTCTAAATTCATACATTTCCCAAATTAATTAGTGAAATAGTTTTACACCTAGCTAGATTATAATTATTCATATCAAGTTTCGGAAGCATGAACAGGTAGCAGAGGGAAAGATTATTATTCCAAAATAGGAAACTGATAATTCCAAAAAAAAAGAAAAAAAAAGAATGGGGGGTGGGGCCTGAAAGCTCTTCATCCATCCAAAAACATCTTTCCAGGAAAGCATGCGAGTGCCAACGCTGATGATGATGATGGCGGTGGTGATTTTCCAGTGCATCCTCCATCATTTTAAATATCATCTCATCATCACCCTCCCAACTTGCTTTTGCTTTTGCCTAACTTGCTTCCCCACCCCGACAGGAAAGGAAAAAAGAAAAGATCAAGCACAAAACAACATCCATAAAACTTTAAAAGAGAGAGCCAATTAATCGCTTGCTCCTGCCTTTTTCCTAGACATGTCGATCAACATCTTTTAATTAATATCTTCATGCCTCTCTTTTTTTTTTATCTCCTCTTGCGTATTTAGACACACACATCCACCACCAAATGCATGATTAAACCTCCCTGATCTCTTCCTTTCTTGCATTTCATTTTTTACCGTCTCCCCTTCTTTCTTTCATGTGGTATGTATTTCCTTTACACGCACATATATATCAGCAAGACTAGTAGGACGTTGTGGCAAATTTGTTTTAATATATAATTAATATATGGATGAGTCGTGGCGAATGCGCATGGGAGTGCCAACGCCAAGCGTCCCAAGACGCCGCTCCATGGAGGATATTGCAGCCACGAGACATTCCATGGATGCCAGATTAGACCCAGATGACTTCTCTGACGTCTTCGGTGGGCCTCCAAGGAGTGTTCTCTCTCGCAAATTCCCCGCCGATTTCACCAGATCTTCTTCTTCTTCTTTCTATGAGGAGATTTTCCTCCCAGAAACGGAGTCTCTTTCGAAAGGGAAGAAGAACGGCGGACGTAGCTTGCCGGCGTTCAGAATCCCGGCCAGGGGAGAAGGGTTCTACAGTGATGTGTTTAGGTTGTCGGACGAGGGCAGGAGGTCCAGGCAACGGTCAAGGGCCAACTCCAAGTCCAAGTCCAACTCTTCGTCGGTGCTCAGTTCGGAGGAGCTTAGCCCTCAACGGCGGCTGGTGACCGGAGATGACGTCGCATTATCTTCTTTCGCTTCAAAGCTCAGGTCCCCCATCTTTTAACTATTTTTCTCTCTCTTTTTCCTCGTCGGTTTGAAAGTAGGTTCCTTTTTTACGTTATATAAGATCCCGTAATTTCGGGGGTCAAGTAAGGAATGAAAAAACTTCCAACGGCAGTGGAGACAGATAACTGTTTAATTTTCAACTGTTTCGATCTCCTTCCAACCAAAATAAATAGCTTCTTTATTTTTATTTTTTATTTTTTATTTAGTTTTAACTTAACCCAAGTATCTAAGAAATTCATGATCCTAAGTGTATGATCGATGATTTGCTAGTTGACATACTCAAAGAGCAACAAATCAAGGAGACGAGTGTAGCATGATCTCCTGTGCTTTAGCACTTTAGTTTATAAGTTTAATTTAATTGTTCGCAATTAATGGATAATTATTATTTCATTTTCAGATTTTTTATTACAAAACAAAGATTCCAATTAATTATACGCATATGTATGATGTTTTGCTCGATTTTTATAAACATAATTTATATTGAAAGTTCTCCCTATATCGTCAGATTATGTTTTATAATAGAGTAGAGAATAAGGGTGTTTTTGACAAGGAAAATTTTTTGTTTGAGATTATCCAAATACAATTGTGTGGGGCCAATTTTTGTTTGTTCTGTTCCCCCCCAAATGGTTTGTTTCAGTTCTAATTAAATAGAACTTCAATCTGATATTTCAATACAAAGTCTTATCATTAGTATATATTTCGGTGAAATGATATATTTATTTATGTTTAATTAGCTTCATTTATAGTTATTCTCAGCTTCAAATCTAATAAAATGATTATTATTTGAATGGATTGAAAAAAAAAAAAAAAGATAATTTGTATAGTAAAAAGGTTTGACTTTTCACTTGTGAAAAGCTGAGGTTTTTTTTTTTTTTTTTTTAAGTTTTAAAATTATTTTAAGGATTTTTTATTTAACTTTATCTTTTAATATTGAATTGATCAGGTATAGAACTTTATAATTTTTTTTAATTTAATTTTGATAAAATTATTATTATTTTCTCAACTTCATTCTTAATATTAGATTCATTAAAACATTAAGTTGATTAAGAATTGAGCTTTATTAATATTTTTTTTTTTTTTTTATGGGATTATCATTGTATTATGATCTAAAATAAAGTTTGATACCAAAATATTTTAAAAAAAAAAATTATGGAGACCAGTCCTCATATCTATAAAAGATTAAGAACAAAAATGAACTTTCAAACAAATTTTAAAGATGCCACTTATGTTATTCATATTTTTTATTTTAGTATTTTTCAATTCAACCCTCATCCTTCAAAATATATGCAATTAGGCTTCAATTTGGATTTAAAAGGACCACATCTTTTATATAGGCAATATATATATATATATATATATATATATATAAAGATCGATCACGTAATATTAAAAATAATAAATACAAACTAATTAACTAAAAACGAATTATGTTAAAGAATGAAACTTATTTAGTGTCTGTTTTTGTGAATAACTCATCCTGTATCCTTCTCCACTCTTGTAGTGAACATAATTTTGTTTTTGATAGGCAACAAATTAAAGCGATTCAGCTCCCAATGAAAAAGGGAAAAAGACTATCTTAATTTAGGCTTTAATTACCCGTCGCTAAGCTACTTCTGAACTTTTTTTCTCAATGATTTGCAGTTGCATAAGCAACTATATGTCTATATCCATGAATACAAGCACACAAAAACTTTGTTCTCTCTGTTTTGCATCTCAACAATGAATCAGAACGCTAATATTTTCATCTGATCCATACAGGCCAATCAATGTACCTTACAGATGGAACTCAGCCACAGGGAGGCCCGAAGGACAGCCAGCTGGGAGACAATGGAACATGCCATCTTTTCCACGCAATCATACTGAGAAATGTTACATGGAAAATGAATACATTGATGAGAAAGCCAGATGCTGCTCCTCTTATTTTAAGGTTTCACGGCAGGTCTCATCCCCAGAAACCATTAGTCTTGAGCCCCATTCACACCGAAGCATCAAAATTTCTGTGGATGATTTAGAACTCAACTCCCCTTCATCTCCGGCCTCTTCACTGTGTCATGAACCAGAGGCAAAAGTTGGTGTACAGTGTAATATAATGCCAGAAGAAGAACTGGAACAGGTTGAAGATGAAGAAGATGAAGATGAAGTAATGAGTTCTTATGTTATCGAGATCAATTCTGATCATAGAGAAGGGACTGGCGAAGCAGTTTCTATTGACGAAGCAATTGCATGGGCTAAGGAGAAATTCCGGTCAAGATCTTTTGATAGACAGCACGAAAATGTTTCGATGGACCACCACTCAGATGAAGCAGAAGGTAAAGAAATATCCTGATGTCTTGTATGTTATCTTATTGATTATAATTTACAAGATCTGTCTCTTTGTCATTGAAATTATGCAGAAAGGCGTAATGTGCATGATTTTGTTGGGCATCAAATGGATGGACATGGGAGTAGGCAATGTTCTATGGTAAATCACTTATTTTTTTCTCCGAAGCATTGATAAATGGATTATATGAATATTGGGTTTCAAGAAATATATAAATTTTAAATTTTGTTTAGAACCCTAAGAATAATGTTAGATAAATCTAGAATTGTTTAGGGTTTATGCGAAGATTATCGATAAATCATATGTTCTTTTTAGCTTTTAATACTTTCTTCATGATTGAATTGTCATAAACCACAAGTCATTCAAATATTCGATTTTTTAATGGTAATTAACACTAATAACCAATGAGAAATCTCCTAAATCTTTTTAGAAGAGAGGAATCACTATCTTTAAACTATACTTTAAACTGTTAATTATTTTCCTTTGTGTTTTAAATATTTATGTACTTTATTTTTCTTGTATAAAGAAGTAAGAGACATATCTTTTTATATATAGAAAAACTTAAAAATCTTAAGAATTGAAAAAAAATATCAATTTGCCCCTTAAATAATATCACATTTATTATTTTAAGCTAGTTTTAGAAATTTACTCAATCAAATCCTTAATTGATTTTTTATAGGTCTGGAATTGTAATCTATTGTGTTAATTACATTTCTGTCCTCAATTTCTAAAATTCATTTAGAATCAAGTAATAGTTGATTAACTATCTCATTTTAATTTCTGACCAGTGATTCTTATGTAAATGACCTATTAGGTCTCCTAATAAGTTGGCTTAAATATAAATTACAATCTTAAATAAAATAGAATTAAATAAATTAAACAAATTAATTTATCATCAATCCAACAATTAATTGATTTATATTTGAAGATTAAATATAATGTCTAGCAACCTCTCATGATCTTTTAAATATTAGAAAAGTCAATAATGGTTTGATTTAATCTTTCAATAACCAGTTTCTCTATGTAATTATTATCCCTTCATCAACAATGTTTTGATTTAAATATTATAACATAAAGTGTGTTAATTCTACAAATCATGTTTATTTTCAACACTATAGTCATTGATTATTTGAATAAGATTTAAAACTATTTTCAAATCTCATTCCACATACCTTGCACAAGGATTTATAATCGATATTGTTTTATGCTATTTTTTACACAAGATGAATTATCTCTTGAATACTTAAATAGCTTCATATAATTTATGTTATACCCAATATCTATTTATTTGTTACTCTTGATTAGGACAATGTGTAGCATGATCAAAACTTAATATTTTTATATAAGATAACTTAGTGATCTCAAGTCTAAAAATTACTTATACAATTATTACGTGAGCCTTTTTATATACATATATGATCTCAACTCTAAAGATCACATATGAAATTTTATGTAAGTCAGTTTAGTGTATAAGTCATCTGACAAACACCTACATATTAATTATAAGTATATCTTATACCTCAGCGTATGAGAATAACTACTTTTTTGATATATATAAAAAACATAATATATTTATAATTAGTCTATACAACTCTAATTAATGTTCAGTCTTAATAGAACATTGACTAGAAATATTTAGGAACAATATTTTGATGCAATAAGAATCTCATAATTATAATGACTTTATAATTTTCTTTGCAATGAGCTTTTATCAAGGATTTTATCTTTACTTAGATTCATTAACTATCAAATATTATATTCATTAATAAAATATTTATTGAATATTAAAGATAAATAAATTTTTATTAATAAATTAATTATATTTATATGAACTATATAAAATTAACCGATTAACTACAAAGAAATGAGCACTCAAATAGTTAGTATTTTGTATAGCAGTGTATCAACAAGACAAATTAAATACCACTGTTATCTTGCTACAAGCTAGATTGCTTCCGTTTATGCTGGATCATTTGCTATAATATTGTCAAGATTATAGGCATTCAGCATCGATGACATCGTAGCTAGATCACCTTGAAACCTTCTAAAATATTTCAGACCCAAGTTCCCCAATGTTCTAGTCCATCTTTGATTTTTAAACTCACAGATTTCATATTCAAATTAAGGATCAAGAGAGGATTTCAAACACCATTTTTTAACAAAGAATCAAGAGACATAACTACATTATTTGAATATGAATATTGTTTTGAAAATTAAAGAGATTAAATGTGGGAACAAGTTTAAGTCTGAGATATATTTCCCCTTCTACTTTTGCAGGAAGAAGAGCTGAAGAAATCCAGAAGAGAAGAAGTAGAAAAATCAGAAAAAGATGTAAGCATCGTTGCACTGCAAAATTAACTATATATTCATTAAATTAGTAATAAAGATTTTTATTGATGCTTTTGTTTCCTTTTCTATTAAAAAAAAAAAAAAAAAAACCTGCAGATGGAGATGGAGTTATTGGATGAAGACATTAGGTTGTGGTCAGCTGGCAAGGAAACTAATATCCGTCTGCTGCTATCTACACTTCATCACGTACTTCAGCGTTTTCCTTTGCTTGTTTTTTAGGGTTTCTCCAAATTAATGTATGAACAATAAAATAAAAAACACACACATATACAGTGCAATGATCTTTTTATAAATGTTTGAATGAACGCAGATTCTATGGCCAAATAGCGGGTGGTATGCAATCGCCCTAACAAGCCTCATTGAGAGCTCGCAGGTGAAGAAAGCTTATCAGAAAGCAAGGCTATGTCTCCATCCTGACAAGTTGCAACAAAGAGGAGGTACACTCTCACAGAAACATGTCGCAGAGAAGGCCTTTTCCATCCTGCAGGTAATGTTTTGAACATAAACACAGAAAGGGATACAACAACGGGAATTGCTTAAGATGTTAGGCTGGTTTATGCTGTTAAATCATGGGAAAAAGTTTCAAAATATATAATTCTAGTTTTTTACATTGGTTACAGGATGCATGGGCTTCTTTCATCTCCCAAGATTTGTTGTTTAACTAGTAGACGATTCAGGATTTTTTTTGCACTCAGTTTCTTCAGCTTTGAAAACCAACAAGGGAAGCTAGCTCGATCAACTGAACGGAGAATGAAGAACATATCCAGAATAGATGTGCGCGACGCAAATTGCTGGAAATTGAAAACAAATCATGTATTCAGAATATATAGTTCATGTTCATCCTCTGCATGCTTTCCAACGTTCCTTGATTAATTTCTGAACAATGAGAGACAAGATATACTACGCAACAATGAGAAAAGAGGGATAATGTACTAATGTTCTTTGCTTTTTCTTAATTTTAATTTGTGGTCAATAATTATTGATTGTAACTTGGTATTTGACTTCAAGATCAACGTCTCCCAGTTAATCCACCCACTCCACTGATCGATCCCACAGCAGATCTCATTAATTAAGCCGATCTTATAAGATTATCAAACTTTGAATCTTGCATTGACATCTTTCACTTTCAGCATCTCATAATTGTTTAATGGTAATCACATCAACCACTAGTGATAAATTTTATAAATCCTTTTAGAAGAGATCAGAGAAATTATTATACTTTTAAGTATTAACTCTTTTATTTTATGTTTTAAGTATTTATTAGTTAGGTGCCCGTGTTACGCCACAGTCTCATTTTTTTATTTTTATAAAAAAATATCATAAAAATTTATAATATAAATAATAATATATTTTTTAACATTACTAATAATTTTTTTTCAAATTCATTAATATATATTAATTATAATAAAAATAATAATATTTATAATACAAATGATAATATTTTTAATACTAATACTATTAATTCTAATAATAATAATAATATTTATAACACAAATGATAATATTTTTCATATTAATATTTTCATATTTAAAATACAAATAATTATATTTAAAAACTTAAGAACCAAGAACCTTGAATCCTGACGCAAAACCCATTAAGCTTAGATCCTAATACTGGACTCCAGACAATCAGGTCCTGACACGGATCCTAGTGAATTAGGTACAGAAGCAAGACCCAAGAGATTGGACTTAACGCAAGAATCATTGCCCTTGGGTCCTGACGCAAGACCCATTTGAAGGGTAAAAATATAAATTATTTTTCTTATTATCATTAAAAATTATTATTTTTTAAAAAATTATAAATATAAAAATTATTATTATTATTATTATTATTATTTGTACTATAAATATTATTATTTTTATTATAATTAAAGGTATTATTTTTATTATAATAATATTAAAAATAGTATTATTTGTGTTATAAATATTAAAATTTCTATTATAGTTCAAATTATTATTGTTTGTGGTAAAACTATTATTATATTTATTATCATTGAAGGTATTAATATTAAAAACAATATTATTTGTGGTATAAATATTATTATTTAACTTGTTTGTCTAAATTTTTATATTTTTTAATCTTTATAAAAAAATTATGATTTTTCTTCCATAGTAATAACAGTTTTTTAAAATTTAATAATAATAATAATAATAATTTTTAATTTTACATGTCAAATCAAATTTATAGTTGTTTTTCAATATTAATAATAATTGTTTTCAAATTTATTAATTATTTTATTTATAATATTAATTATTAATAAAATAATAATATTTATAACACAAATGATAATATTTTTAATATTAATACTTTCAATTATAATAGAAATAATAATATTTATTACACAAATCATACTATTTTTAATATTAATACTTTCAATTATAATAAAAATAATAATATTAATAACACAAATAATATTATTTTTCATATTAATACTTTTAATTATAGTAAAAATAATTATATTTAAAATATAAATAATTATACTTAGAAACCTAAAACCAAAGAACATTGGGTTTTGATAAAGGACCTAATAGGCAGGACCCATTAGACTTGGGTCTCGATGCAGGATCCAATCAGAGCATTGGGTTTTGATGGACAACCCATTATCATTGAGTCCTGATGCATGACCCATTCAACTTGGATCCTGACGCAGGGCCTGACGCAAAGCTAAAAGTATAAATTATTGTTTTTATTATCATTATTATTATTAATAAATTTGAAATAAAATATTATTACCACCAAAGAAAAACCTATATAGTTGATTTGAAGGATGAAATTAAAAATTAAAATTATTAGTATTATTAGTATTAGTATTTGTGCTATAAATATTATTATTTTTATTATAATTGAAGTTATTAATATTAAAAACAATATTATTTGTGTTATAAATATTAATATTTCTATTATAGTTCAAAGTATTAATATAAAAAATATTATTATCTGTGGTATTAAGATTATTATTTTTATTATCATTGAACGTATTACTATTAAAAATAATATTATTTATGTTCTAAATATTATTATTGTTATTATAATTCAAAGCATTAATATCAAAAATACTATTATTTGGGGTATAAATATTATTATTTTATTATAATTGAACTAAAAATATTTAGAACACAAATTATAATATGTTTGATATTAAAACCTCTTTTTATTATTGTCTTTTTCCTTTTTTTAAAGAAGCAATCAATTCTTTGGCAACATTTGTTTTACTTTTGAAGATCCTTTTTAGAACAACTATTTTTTTTCTAGCATTGCAGGCTTGTTCACCAGATCATCGTATTTGGCCATTCTTTCCTTCAACTCCTCCTGGATTTCCTACATAATTTCCTCAGACTCCATGTCCTATCATTTACTAATCTTCTTTTGATCATTCTTTCCCCATTTTAAGTCTTGCATTAGTACAACCATTTGTTTATCCATTTCTCTTAAAGTCTAGTTTAAAAGGACCTTTATCTTTTCTTCTTCCAATAGCTGGTTTTCTAAGAACTTCTGTTAACTTTTGTTGTTACTTAGTTTAATTCTCAGTTTATCCAGCACATCTCGCAACTCTTCATTACTGACCCTCTTTTTGTTATGTTCTACGGTGATAGAGTGTCCAACTTTGTTTGTAACACCCTTCTCAATTTCATACATTTTAAGTTTTATTTCCTAAAAGCAATTTATATCTTGGGATGTATATCTTTCGAGAGACATATTCCTTACGAAATAGATAAGTATGTTCTCTTACACTATTTCATGCTAAATTGTTTTAGCATATTGTCTATGTAAATGAATCGGGATAATCCAAGAAACTTTCTAAATCTATCTCTATATATATCTTTATTCTCAGTATATATGTTGTTTCTCCCATATCATTCATGGAAAAATTCTTAGATAACAAGATCTTTTACTGCTAGAGTAAAGGAATGTTGTTTCCTATCATTAATATGTCATTTATATATAATATTAAAAAAATAATCTCACTTGCCTTTGGTTTGGATGTTCCCCTTCTTTGGAGCCTTGTCCTCTGAAGGGGCCTTCCTAGCTGTTGGAGCTAAGGATGGCTTGCTGCTTGTCTGGGTGCTGATATCACTAGTGCCTACTTGTTTTGTTAGGGCACTATTCCTAGCAGTTTGTTATGTTTGTTTGCTACTTAATGGATATCTATTTGGTTGGAAATTTGCTTTTTGCAGGCCTTCTTCTAACTTTCAGATTGGAGGGCCCTTTGGGGCTAGGCTTTTGCAGGTCTAGTGATGGATTATTGCTGGTGTTTATTCATTGGTTGTATGGCGTCTACTTGCAAATTTTGTTGGTTGCTGATTTTGTTAGTTCGTTCATGGAGCTTTTTCCCTTTTTGGTTGTATTTGCTTGTTCAAGGGAGCCTATTCTCTTTGCTCGATTATATGTACATGCTTGTATATTCTCACTTGCTGATTTCTAACTTTGTTTCACATTTGATCTATAAAATTTCTTACATTTGATAAAATAATAATAATAAAAAAACTCCACTCCCACTAACATTTTTATAAACACAAGGTTTATCTATAATTTTTCTATGAAATCAAACTATTTAATTATCCCATCAAAATGAATATTTCAACCCCTTAAAGTTTACTTGAGTCCATAAATGGAATTTTTAAGCTTGCATAATTATTGGTATATTTCTTAGTTAAAAAAACCTTAGGTTATGTCTTATACACATTTTCGTGAAGATTCTCATTCAAGAATACAGTATTAGCATTCATTTGTCAAATCTCATAATCATGATATGCAATTATAACAAGAAAAATCCTTGTAAGTTTTAACATAACTATGAAGGTTTCATCAGAGTCAATCCCTTATCTTTGTCTGTAACCTTCAGCAACTAATATAGCTCTGTAAATGTGTACATTACCATCCATGTCAGTATTTTTTTTAATGACCCATTTATATTTAATAGGTTTTATACCTTCTGGTGGATCAACCAAAGTCCATATTTGGTTGGTATAAATGAAATTCATTTTAAATTTTATAGCTTCAAGTTATTTCTTGGAATCAATATTAAATATTGCTTCTATATAGTTCATAAACTCATCAAGTAAGAGCAACTCTTTATCATCAGCTTTCACGAAAATTTGATATATCAATTGTACATGACATGAATGAGCTCTCGAAACAGGCAACCCAATCATCCAAAACTATCAATGAAGAAGATGAACAGTGAGTGAACGACATGTTGTCTAGGTTAAATATCTAATATAGGATATAACAAATTTCATTTTAGTCTTTATTTTTTTAATTGCACCCGTAATTGCCTTTTAAACTCTTAATTTCATTCAATTTCACCCTTGCTAAAATCAATCATCAACCCTAAAGTTTAGTGTTATTTTCATCTTGTTATTTGGTATCCGATTTGTACATTTGGACTCTTAATTGACCATCAAACTTTAAATTTTCTTTGATTTGATTTGTGATTTGATCAATTTTAGCCCTTAAAGTCTCGCATATTTTACAATTTGGTATTTAGTTTTGAATTTCTTCAATCAAACCCTAATTGGCTATCAAACTTTATTTTTCATAATTAAACCCCTAATTTGATCAATTCAACTTTTAAAAGTCTAATTTCAGTCCTCAAACTTTAATTTCTTCCAATTAACACCTAAATGGACTCCAAAAACTAATTTTCCTTGCAATTAAGTCCTCAATAAAATTAATTAAGCCTTTCAAAATCCTCATTGAGTCTTTACTCATTCAAATTCATATTTCTTTACCCCAAATAAAAATATTTTCACCAAATAGGTTTTTTGTCAACCAAAATTGGATTGTCAATTTTACAATCTTATATATTTTGGTTCTCCAACTTTTTCACTTGTCATTTTAGTCCTTCACCGTCAACTTGGACATTCTTCTAGGTTTTTTTCCTGTGTATCCTCTTGTATTTTTGGATTTTTTTCTATTTTTTTCTTAATTTTTTTTATGGAGTCAAAAATAGATGACAACCTATTAAATATTCCTTTGATCTTCTTTACTATTGACTTTATAATTAGCCTAATTAACACAATTAACACCTTTAATTAATCTTTTATTGTTACTAATTAATTTTCCATCATCACGCCTTAATATTAAACAAACTCAACTTCTTAAGAAAATTGGAAAATTAGAAAATATAATAACCATGTTTTACTAATTCTTTATGAAAAGTATTTTTAGAATAAATTAAAAAACTGTGTTGTTAAAGTAAACACAATGGATATTAATGTGGCCCACTCAATTTATTTATTTATTTTTTCATTAAAAGGCAGGCTAACTAAAATGGTAACTTGACATTCTAACAGTAACTACATTTGCAGACACCGTAAAATTTTATTATGGGATGCTGTGAATATGAAACCATCCATCTATGAAATTGAATTGAAGCCATCCGTCTCCCTGACTGGGAGTTCAGGTGATCAGATCTACGTCCGAAGGTTTGCGTGTTTGGAGTTTGATTATAATTATTTTTTAAAATATTTTTTATATTTTATATTTTTAAAAAATTATTTTTAAATTTAATACATTAAAATAATTTTAAAATATATTAATTTAAAATAAAAAAAATTAAATTTTTTTAAAATACTTTTCAAATGAAGTGAAAACTCCTAGGACATGTCAAAAAAGAAATCAAATTGCCTATTCATTAGAAGAAATCAAATTACAGAATTATTACTGGAGGATATATACATCTTTATACAGCACGATAAATAAGCAGGTAAAAAGGCATGTTCTCAATGTACTATGGCACACTCTTATCCAGCCCCTGGCCTTATCATCTCCCCAAACTCCTCATCGGTGCTCTTGAGCATCAGTCGCAGAGGAATTTTGACCCCACTTTGCACAACCTCGACGTGCCTTGGCTTAATTCGCTTATCCAAACTGAAAGCAAAATACTGAGGAAACCCCTTCAACTCTGTCAACTTCCCCTTCATCTCCTCGGCAAAGTAATCAAACTTTGGCTTGAAGTTATTCTCGACACTAAAAGTAAACAATGCCGGACACCTTAAAACCATAGCCACAGCTTCATCTCTTGAAAAACCTATGCTCTGCAAGTACTTCAATTTAGGAATTAAGGTGTTTTCAACATTAGAAACCAACAGCACAGGGTCTTGATAAGCCAAGGCTTCCAAATCCTCAAACCCAAGCCGTTGAAGATAAAACAAGCATGGTTTGAGCTGGTCTCTCACGCTAGAAACTAGCAATCTTGGGCACTTGTTGATGGCCTTTCTGAAGTTATTGTCTGGGACTTTTAGGTCTTGGGATAGGAAGTTGAAAACAGGTTTAAGGTCAGTTCTGATGTTAGAAGTGAGAACTTTTGGACACATGCCAAAGATCCTAGGCAAGTCCTTTTGGTGGATTCCTTTGGATTGGAGAAAGAAAATTATGGACTGAATGGAGTCTAGAGAGGCGGTGTGGAGAGAAGGGTTTTGGGATAATGCTTTGCCAGAGTCAACTCCCATGATCTCAAGACACAGAATCTTTTCTTTGATTTCAAAGGAGATATTTGAGTGGGCTGGTGTGTACAGTGGGTGCTTGTGAAGGAGGCTTTTGGACTTTACCGATAACTGGATGTTTGGTTGCTGAGAAATTGAGGGTTGGGGTGTCTGCTTCGGAGAAGAAAAACACAAAGAAGAGTGCAACGCTGCTGCTGCTGCTGCTGGTAGCGGCATGGTGAATGACCGCAGAGAGACAGTGGGAGGAGGAGGGGAACTCTATTGCCACTATCTAATCTCCTTTGTTTTCTCTCATAGCATTTGAAAATGACACGTGCTCGTATGCTTCAATTTGATTGGATAAAATTGGATTGCGTGGATAGCTTAAAGGGAGTCTGAAGTTTTTGGATAATATGATGAGTTTATGGCAAAGATAAACCTATAGAGTAAATTTTCAAGTTTGAATCTCTGTTAAATAAATTAGATATTTTTATTTATATTAAATTTAAATTTAAATTTTTTTATTAAAAAAATTTATTGAACTTATATTATTAATGAAATACATTTAGCATTAAGATTTTTAAATAGTAAAATATTAATAAATTAAAATTTGTAAGCTAAGTAGGAAATAAATAATTAAAATCTAAAATTAATTAGGAAAATAATTAAAATTAAAAAAATAGTAACTTTGGGCGTCATATAAGATGCTTTCAAGTTTCTATGAGGATTTTTTTTTAGACCTGACCCTGTCAACCTGGTCTAGAAAAACTCTTAGGATAATTTTTCTACATTAGTCTCTTCTACTTAAAAAAAATTCATTCTCGAGTTGAGTTTGGTATCTAGAAAGTACTCATAAAGGTCAACACCATTAAAAATCTTTGATATATCTATGATATTTGAAAGATCAATAACATAAGTATTATCATTAATTGTTTTTAGCACCTTATATATGGACCATACTTCATCATCCTCAACTTGTTATAAGTGCCAAATGGAAACCTCTTCTTGCACAAGAAAACCATGACCATGTCTCCTTTTTTAAACAATTTAACTAGCCTATGCTTTTTTTCTTCATGCGTATTTCTAGCAATTGATCCTTCTAGTTTTCTCATGATCTCTTGATGCTTAGCTTCCATTTGTTCAACCAGATTCTCTGTTGACTTGCTAAACCCAATAGATTTAAGCAATGAATGTAAATCAAGTACATGATTTGGAGGCTTCATGTGCACAATTAAATGTTGCCTTGCTAGTAACACTATGCTTGGAACTATTTAAAAAAAAATTATATCTAAGCTAATACAACATCCTACTATTTAGGTTTCCCTCTATAAATGTTATGAATCAGATTGCCTAAAGTTCTATTTAGAGACTCTGTTTGACCATTAGTTTTTGGATGAGTAGTATTGTTAAACTTCAAAAAGGAATACAATATCTTTCATAAAGTTAGCTAAAGATGACTAAGAAATCGGGGATCTTTATCAAACGTGATGGATTTTAGAACATCGTGTAACCTCTTTATGTCCCTGAAAAATAGCTTAGCTACACTGATTGCATTCGTAGTCTTTTTGCAAGATATAAAATATGTCATCTTTGAATATATATCCACAACAAAAGCATAATCTATTTCTTAGTGAATTTGTGGAAGACCTAACATAAAATTCCTGAAAATATTTTCTCAAATATTTTTAGGTACAGGTAAAGACATGTATAAAAAAGTGTTTTGTGATTATCCCTTAGTTATCTGAGGCTTGTAATACTTATCCTCCAAAGCTGACATTATTTTGTCTCTTCCTCCAAGGCTTTTTAATCTTTATTATGCAAGTCTCGAATCAATTTCTCATGTAAGGATGTGTGAGGGATACACAATCGATCACCTTTCATTAAGTAACCATCATGTATATAGAAATCTCAATCAACTCAACCATTAGAACACTTATATCATATCTTTTGAAAATCAACATCTTCAATTTGCAACTCTTTTAGACACTAAAAACATAAAATCTCACTATGAAAAGTTGTTAGTAGGGCAACTCGTCTACTTAATATATCAACCATTTTTTTTTAAATTCCAACTTTGTGCTTCAGACTAGAATTGAACTTCTAAAGGAATGTAATCCACTTGGTCATCATATTCGTATTGATTTTCTTTTACTATTCAAAGACTTCAAAGCTTCATGATCTGAATGTAGATAAAATCTTTATTAATTAAATAATGATCTTAAATTTTCAAAGCTATCACTATATCATAGAGTTTTTTTTTATTATAGGTGACTACTTCAAGCAAACTTCATTCAACTTCTCACTGAAAAATGCTATAAGATGTTTCTCTTAGGAAAGAACTCCCTCAATACCCACTCCACAAGCATCACATTCAACCTCAAATAACTCGTTAAAGTTATGTAAAACAAGTACAAGAGCATTGCGTAACTTCTCATTTATTAAAGTGAAGTTATGTTCTTCTTCCTCATACTAAATTAAACTTCCCTTTGTTCAAACATTTATTGATTAGTGTCATATTACTACTAAAATTCTAAATAATTTTTTTTATAGAAAATAGTTAAGCTATGAAAACTCTACATATCACTAATTGTCTTAGGTGTGAGCTAATCATGAATTGCCCTCACTTTCTCTGCATCAACTTTTATTTGAAGATCCAAAAATAACAATTTGTTGGTCATGAAGCTACACTTCTTCAACATCACATACAACTTGTTTTTTAGTATCGCCTTAAGAACATTTCTTAAGTGCTCAATATGATTTGTTTCATTATGACTGAACACAAGAATATCATCAAAATAAACCATAACAAATTTATTTATAAAAGGTCACAAAACCTTATTCATAAGCCTCATGAATATGCTCGATGTATTTTAAATTATATCAATTTTTTTTTTTCAATCACCAACTTGTTATATATCAACATTAAGAACCCATTCATAATTTATTAATCCTTTACTTATAGGACCTCTGTGACCAACACTCATTGCTTAATTCTTAATTTGGTAATTCACAAAGTTTACCTCAAACCCGGCTAACCTTCATAAATAGCCAACTATTACCCAACATCCGGCTATTCTCTATCAATAGCCAATATACCTAGTAATTCCATACGAATTACCCAACATTCGACTATTCTCTATTAATAGCCTATACAACTGGTAATTCCATACGAATTGCCCAACATCTGGCTATTCTCTATCAATAGCCTATACACCCGGTAATTCCATACGAATTACCCAACATCTGGCTATTTTCTATCAATAGCCAATACAACCGGTAATTCCATACCAACCGGTAATTCTATACTGACCAGTAATTCATACAAACTAATAGTTTCTTCATTTACTTCTTCCATATCAATATGGCATAAACAACTCATAACTAATAATGAAACTTTGAATTTTAAATGAAAGTGATGAATCACTTACCGTCTGCTCGGGATGGCCCAGCTCCTCCTGCCTGATGCCCTGCTCCCGGTACAACTCCTGAATCAATCAGAATTGCACTACATTATTAATCCATTATCATTTCTCCTATGTGCCTAAATTTAAAGCATGTAATATCTTTTATTTAATTGGGGTTTACACCAAATTTTCATTCATTTGTCACCTCATTTTCAATATATAGTTTTAATCAATTTTCTTCTTTTAACTCACTTAAAGAATTCCCCCATGAACTTTTCCTACTATTTATTTATTCCTTCTTTTCACATTCTTATGATGTTTTTTTTTTTCTTTCACTTGTTGATATTTTAAATACTTCAAATAAGATAAAGAACATCATTTCTCAAACATAAAACAATCAAAACCTCATTCCTATATTTCCTCATCCTTAATCACAAGTTCTTTTTTTCAAAATTATTCAATTTCTTTCTTAATTACTACTTACATTCACTATTTCTACAATATTCTACCTCAATTCCATCATGTTTACTAGTTTTCTCAAAATCCCCAAATTCTCATAAGAACCCTAATTTAAAAAAAATCAAGATTATGAGAAATTAAATCAAATTTAATTGTCATTGTTTGATAACTTATTCAAATAGACCCAAAAACACTTCATTCAAGTAAAAATCTAAACTTTTCATGCTTACCAATCTAAGTTCTCCCAACTTTTCTTCTCCTCTTAGTGTGTCCAGCCCTCCTCACCTTTATTATATCTTCCTTCACTTGATTCTTCCTTAATTTAATGGTCCAAGTCTTTCAATCTTACAAGTTTCAAAGCTCTCTCTCACTTTTTCTTGTTTTTCTCTTAACTTCTCATGTTTTTTCTGAAATTTGACGAAAAATCATAATTTGACTAGTTTTACATTATTGGACGTAATTTTAAATCCGACCATCAGATTGAGCTGAAATTTTATGAGAAACCTTAAAATATATTAAATAAAATCTGGTTAAAATTTTAGGATGAACGGAGCTCGGTAATGCTATCAAAGAATAAAGACCGTCATATGGAAGCAAAAAGACTTATTAAGGGTCAAATGGTAATTTACCATTAAAAAAAAAAAACATGTCAGCCCCTTTTCTATTATGAATTGCTGACTGGGCAGTAACAAAATAAGCTGACTTGTTTTGAAATGTTTGAGATTTCATGACATTATAATTTGAGGGTGTTACATATTTGTTAACCTAAATGGCATCACTAACCACTCACATAATCCATCCATTATCTTAAAAGACATTTTTCACTCATCCCTTAATAAAATTCTAATTTGATGGTATTCATTTATCAAGTCAATCTTTGAAAAGATTGATACACCATACATTTGATCTAGCATGCATCCAATCATGAAATTGGAAACTTGTATCCCACTATGATTTTGTTAATGGTGCAACACATATGTCAACTACCTTTTTTGTGTCAATAAAGCAAGGACAACACATGAACTTAAGCTCTCTTGAATCAACCTTTTCTTCAACAATTCTTCTTTTATGACTCCCTCAAAATCTCCTTCTCTTTTAAGCTCATCTTGTAATGAGGAAAATTTGAAAGACTAGCCCCTAGTATTACATCAATTTGGTATCTGATATCAGGCATAAAAGGTAACTCATCTAAAATAAATTTCTGAAACTCCTCCAATATAGACTTAACAATTATGGGGCCTTTATTGCCTTGTTATTTTTCAAATAACAAGGACTTCATAATTAAAGCATTTATTTCCTTCGACTCTTTCAAATTTGTCTCAATTTCTGACAAAGATTGGGTAATAGTAAGGAATACCTTTTTTCTAGCCTTTTAAACTTTTGGTTGAGAATTTCCTTTCAGATATATCAAAGTGAAATTAATTATATCCTTAACAAATAAATAAATTTTTTTTCATCCCTCATGCCAATGCATTCACTTCATACTGTCATGGCCTACCAAACAACAAGTCACAAGCATTCATATCAATTACATCATAATAAACTCCATCCTTATACTTGCATCTTTCAGTTAATGTTACCTTTTATATCTTTTTAATTCAACATATAGTGTAAGGTTCAAAATGTTTCTCAATGTTCAAACCCAATTCAAAAATTGTTTCCCTACCAATAATATTATCATAACTATCACTTCAATAATAAGATTAAAAATTGTTGTTTTATCGTGCACCTAGTATGAGAAAAGCTTGTGTCATTGTGTCTCATCATCAATTTTTTGTGGTAGCAATAAACGTCTTACCATATAAGTTTAACCATTATCACCCTCATACTCACCCTCATTATCAAGTTCACAACACTCATCTAGATATAATTTTATACTTTTTTTATACTCTTCATCCTCATATTCATCGACATTCTCAAGCTTCTTATTAGAATATACATTGGATCTATGCCTTTTCTAATTGTATTTATAATCTTTATAGGAGAAACTTAACATAGGGATTATCTCTTTTCTGGTTAAGGATTTTCTTGGGGCCTATTTTTATCATAGTTGGAGTCTACGTTAGCTTGCCTAGATTGACTATTTGTCTTTGGCAGCTTACCCTTCTCAATAGGTGTAAACCAAGGTTCCATGATAGAAACCCTTTTTGGTAATCAAATCTCATATTGGTTCTCTCTTATATCAACATCTATGCCTTTAAAGTTATATCTCGTGTTTCAATAACATTTAGCAACATTTGAAACCCAATTATATCTCTAGTGGCAAGTTTCAGTCCCCCTATGTATCTAGCAACTTATTTCCCATCAGTTTTCATGTAGATTATTTATCTCAGCTTGGCACAAGAATTTTGTTGTATATTCATACAAGTTCAAAAACCTTGGGAACACTTCTAATACTTATGGAACAAAAGTTGATCATAATCAAAAGACAAAAATCTACCTTTCAACAATTGCTTTATCCGCTCCAAAGTCTCAACAAATCTTCTATCCTCTCGCCTCCTAACCTTTAATAGAGCCTATCCTACCAAAATAAAGCCTCACACTTCAATTTAAACCCTACAAATATTACCATTATCAATTCTGAAATTCTTTTGTACTCATAAAATCGACCACTTTCAACTTACCAATCAATAAACTTTTCAACTCCTAAATCACCATAAAAAAGAAAACATCTCAACCTTCATCTAGTAGTCTTGATTATACTTATTAATTCTAGCAACTCTACCTTAATCTTCTTTATTAGATGAATACTCAGTCATAATGACCACAAGGATTTGCATGAACTGGTTCAGGGGCAAGCATCATCCTCAACGTGTGCCTTTCTTTTTTTGCAGTTCATATTTATGTACAACCCTAATGCCTCAAGCTTGGATGTAAGGCCATCAAATCTAGCTTTGATGTTGCCAAACAAATTTTGCACTCACTCCTCTAAAGTTATCATCACTATTGAATGACAATCTAGCTGATCCTAAATGGTCGTCTCCCCTAATCTCCATAACGGGGATGGATGCCACTATCTACCTTACAATTCTCTTTAGGCTCATCATCGATCCAGATTTTGATCCGCTCTGATACCACCTGATATAGCGTATAGCAAAAATAAAACTAAGGTTTTTAAACCCTAAGGTTAGACCTAATTGTAGAGAAATCTAGAAATAATTCTCTAGTATTTTTATTGAATCCAAATAATAATTTGAATCTCTATTAAATAAACTAGTCCTTATTTATAGGAGTCCTAAAATCCTTTATGTAATTAATAGAATCTATCTAGCATTAGAATTTATAAATAGTAAAATACTAGCTAAATTAAAAACCATAAACTAAATAGAAAATAAATAATTAAAAACCAAATTTAACTAGAAAAATAATTAAAATAGAAATTTTCTTTGGAGTTCTTTTTAGGCTTGGCCTGATTAATTATAATTATTTTACTTCATAATATTGAAATAGCTAAATTTTGATGCCTTTTTCAAGATTCGGCCAGCCATTCTCTGATGTTGAAGCCATTTGGTTTTGATGATTTTATTTGAAAGAAATGTCTTTAGGATTCCAGTCTATTTTGTTGGAAATCACATCCCACCATAACCATATCTACCCTGCGTGAGATTGAGGTTTTAAAAGAATTGAATGGGGAATTATCAAATTTAACCACGAAAAACTTGCACTAACTTTTTCCTGCTAACATTCACCATACAATCCTGTGGTGCTGCTTTCTCTGAGCCGCGATTATCCCAATGATTCTTTAGCTTGAGCCTCCCAACATTCGTCCGATCCATTTAAGAAACCAAAAGGAAACCATTCCCCTTGTAAGCTGCTTCAACTTCCGTAATTTTCACATTAGTGTCTTCCTTGTCCGAGAAAAGTAGTAAGAAGCGAGAGAAAATAAAAAAAAACACAATCACCTTCTGTTGGAAAAGTTCATCGGTTGGCAAGATGATAGCATCATCATATATTTCTGATCACCTTAAAAGCAAACCAGTTACCAGTACCAGCAGTGCATAGAACCTAAATCCCAATGGCAACCACAGGCAGCAACTAGGTTGAGAAACAAGAAAGAGAGATGTTAAAGAAGTCTTTTCTAACTCTAGTTAAGCGAAACTTATTTTGGTATGGGATGGTGGGGGAACGAAAGGAAAAGGGATTGCCAGTTGTGTAGTCTAAATTCAAAAAATCCTTCCATAAATAGGACGAGGAAAACAAAAGGTACTCCAGCAGCTGAACCTGATAGAAATGCTAAAGTGAGATTTGTAAAAACAAATGATCACAACTTTTGAAACATCATGATTTCCAAACCTTTGGTTTGAGAAACCAAAGCAGGAATTGAGGCCACTAGAAACAAATATACAAACAAGGGAGAATTATTCATTGTCACATTGCAGATCAACTCGAGTAGCGACAACAAGGGACAAACTATGAAAGCATACAAGAAGTTGTACCACATAAAACTACGTTCTCAATTTCTTGAAATATCAATAAATTACTAAACAGTTACGAAGGAAGAAAAAATTGAGGATACAGGAAAGAATAGACTGCTATAAATTTCACCAGCACCAGCTCCAAAGCCAATTAGCAAAACAGATTCCTGAGATACTTTCAATATTGATGCACTTTTAGTCCTACACAACAATGGCATAACAAATAGTGCGTGATAAAAGTTAGTTATCCATGCTCTTAAGAGTAATGAATTCGCACAAAAGACAGCTCATGTTAGATGAGGTTTCCGGAGCATAAAATTGACTGTTTGCCTCACGCTCTCACCTAAGAACATATAGGTAATGCAATTAAAGCCAACACATCTTATTTCACCCACAAATGCTCTCTATACATGAAACCAATGTTTCTTTCATTTTCCCAATTTTGTGGTGCACATGAATCTACAGCGGGAAGAGGAGATGGTGATACTGGAAATAAGGAGATGGTGAAACTTTTACAGGTTCCACTCAGCATCTTTTTGCTCGGGAAATGAAAAGGGACCAATAGTCACCATCTTTGGTGCTCACTTAATAGAATAACACATTTAAATAGGGGGAGGAAGCTTTAGTCTTAATGGGAAACAAAGAGAAGACACCAAACCCCAGAGGAGGGAATAGCGTTCAGGAAAGGCAAAGAGGATACTCCAAACCAGAAAACAAGAGAGAGAATAAGAGAGAAGGCAGATTTGTCAAAAAAGAATTTAATGGAGATCATAATAAATAAATAAATAAAAATCTAGCATGAAGCTTTTTAGAAAAGGCAGAAC
Source organism: Populus alba (assembly GCF_005239225.2). Lineage (NCBI taxonomy): Eukaryota > Viridiplantae > Streptophyta > Magnoliopsida > Malpighiales > Salicaceae > Populus > Populus alba. The sequence goes on along the minus strand of NC_133294.1, from coordinate 9,099,734 downwards.
ATGAACACAGAAAGCTATGGGCATTGAAGCAATGAAATCTAACTGACATAACTAGCTATAAGTACCTTTGCTATTAGATTAATCTAAATGTTGCCCATGGCTTTTGCTCATAGAATGCCGTCCAAGGAGCTTTTGACCAGGAGTGTGGTGATCATCCTGCAGAAACAAAATTATGACATGTGCATGTCAAGCACCAAAAATATGAAAATGTAAACAACATAATTCAAAATTAAAAAGGAAAACATAAAGGAAAAGAATCCATGAAAACAAAGATGACAGCATTCATGCAGTTTTAGGAAAGAGCTGCTGCTTTTCCCCTATTGGGAGCAGTAGGGAGGAGGCGATGCAAGTAGCAATAAACCCTGGTATTAATATCATTATAACACATGAAAATCTAACCTCACATCACATGCCCTTTTACAACAAAGGGTAATGAGAAAATGCAATCCGAAGATTGTGCAGTGAGGATCAATATTAAATCCAGATAGCAGGTAGAAACTGTCATCACAATAAGAATCAATGACTGTCCACCATTTCGAAGAATATTACATTATCACCAAAAATCTAGCAAAAGGAAGCGTCTTGTTATAAATGAAGACTCAACTGACAATCGGAAAAAAAATTCACATGGACAAACAAGTTTGATTATGGAATTTGACCCAAACCCAACATTTTTCATCTAAAAAGTATGAACATCAGTTATCTGTTACTTCTACCACGAATACTACTAGTCCAATTTTTTTCTATTTCCCTGCATATTTAAATAATATCTCAAGGTTGAAATGAATTCTCTTCTCCTTGCATTGTCCTGTGGCATAAAGTTAAGACACATAATTTTGTACATTGTTGCAAAACAAGAAAACAGATATTTCATAAATTTTTAACAGAAACTGGGAAATAGATTCAGCATCCAGAGCTAGTGAGACTGCTCCATTAAGTTACCATTCAAGAGTACTTTATTTAATTCTGCTCAAATAGAAAAGAATTTCAGAGTATTTCTAACCTTATACAGAGATGCAGCTGACTCGGACTGTACAGTTTGAATTGGCATAGTCCCCAATGACCGTAACGCATCCAATGCATCCAAAGTCAGCTGCCACCCACAGAGCGCAGCAGTATCAGCATTGCTGCCAGAACCACGACTACTACAGCCAGCAGCAGCAACATTTCCATTAACCCATGGGCAGAACTTGTTGTGATGAATAATTGGATCAAATTCTATAGCTTCTTCATAATTGCTTTCACCTTTTGGAGGCCCTGAGAATCAAGTGCTGTGATAAAATGGGGACAATAGATGGAAGAGCACAAAGAAGTAACATCTTCAAAATTTAAAATCGCCACGGAAGGATGCTTTCATTTTAAGTAATAAGAAAGAGCAAGGAAAGAAATCACAGGAAAATTCTCATCTCCAGAGTGAAATGAATATCACATAAACTAGGGAAATAAGAAGCAGAGGAGCCACAGTTTCAAAAAAGGCTTGATCATTTATACCACCTCAAAGACTAAATAGTGGTGCATGAGCCAGTACCAGTCAGCATCGAATCATGTTCCATCTAATCCCATGTTTCAATATAGAGCATGCAATACAGGGATAATGATTTTAGCAATCAATAAAGACTTGGTGGTGAAAGAAGTTCCAGGTCAGACAGGAAAGTCAGCCAACGATGAAAAAAGAGAACCATGTCATAGAAATATTATGCACATGAACAGTTCATTTATCTTCTTACTGCTATTATAAATAACAACTTACATGGTTAAAAGCAACATGCTAAGCAGCAGGGTCAATTCTAGAAGGGTAGAAAATCACCGACAAGAACCCATAACTATCATGAATGGTATCAGATAGATTGATGGGCTCAAATAGCATTTTTTTCCCACTCAATGGAACATAAAACTCCATTGAATATTTTATTTGTTTCAAAAGTGGCAAAATTTCCAAGGGCTAACAGGAAAAGAGAAGATGCAATTATTTATCTCTCAGAAGTCGAGGCAAGCAATCATGATTCCCAAACCCACCCTCAAGTTATAAAAACCTTATTCAGTTTACCTGACGCTGTGCATGACTAGTTTCTGCTCTTAGCCAATTTCATAAGACTTGAAATCATTTTCTATTTAAGATGTTTTAGGTAAAAGAAATTTCATGGTGAATTTACCAACCTGTCACCGGATTTTGCAAACAAATCCTACTTGTCATCAAGTTTTTATAACAGATGCAATGATGAGTCGGAATTGTCAAGAGATAAATGGACAATATGAATGTCATCAACAAAGCAAACATCTCATACCGTTGAAAAGAAACAAACACAGTAAATTGTTTTGAGGATTAAAGTTGAGCAGCATGACAAGATAGTGTTCTAGAAAGAGGATTTTTTACTTCAATAGCATTGAAATGTTAGTCAAATTACAGTCATGTTGTAATTGCCATGGCATAGTATTTGAAACAGACTAAACTATCTTAATCAACCAGCCATAAAACACTTTACAAGTCTTGACAAAACTAAACTACTGTCTTATATCAATCAACATTTTAGTTTATTCTTTTTTCCCCCTTTCTCCCACAGCCAATTCAAATCCAAGAGTTTCCAGCTACATTAAGCTATATAGGAGTATCAACACCAAGAGAGAAAGAAATAGATGAATAGAATAGAAACAAGCAGGGGAGAGGCAGAACCATGTATTTCAATAATTTGTCCAGAACCCTTCATCAATTCTCTATTATTGTAGATGACCATTATTATTGTAAACGCTTTACATGCAAGCTATCACCAAGAGATTCTTAACCAATGAATGTAAAAAAAAAAAAGTAATGTTCAAGGTGCTTTAAAGAACAGAATATGGAGCTAGACAATGTGACTCACAAGTCCAAAATCCTGATATCAAATTGTAGATCATAGTTCACTGGAAGCCAAGGAATTCAGCTCCTTTGTACATTCTATATGATACAGTTATTACCAACCCCAATAACAAATTCCACTTCACAAGTAAACACAATGCAGGGATATTTTCAGCATTCTATAAAAGGAGCTGTGTCCCAAAAAAGAGGCATTCAATATGATAGCTAAAAAAAGGTAATAACTTACCTATCCCATTGGCGACTGCATAATCAGATTCTGCGCATGGACAGTTGTTAACAGATGATGATTTTCCACCCTTTGAAACCCCTTTGTTGGTTGTTCCATAGCCTGAATAGATGTTTGCATTGCAAGACATAGAGGGATGTGAATTGTTATCTAGTGCTAACTTGCCGCTTTGGCTTGCCTTTTTGCCACTTTCAACTGATTCAGCCTTTGTCGTACCATCTATTTTTGAGCCACTGTCAGCTCTTTCCACGGATCGAGACAGCATCTCCTGGCTATCACCACGAGGATCTTCCCTATTTATTTCATCAGGAACGATCTCATCCATCAACCCAGGATCAGGAGCAGATTCGCCAGTCTGACCTTGATTTTCGGCATCTTCTATTCTGGGTTCCAAGTCCCCAACAACACTATCTGCTCTGTGCACAGAAACATCAGCCCCGTGAATTTCAGCTTCATGACTAGCACACATACCAACACTCCCTCCACTAACCCCAAAACTAAAACCATCCCGCGCTTGAGCAGTAACTGTTTCTGCATTGAAAATTTCTTCACCGTCATTCGTACTGCTGACACCCATTTCTCCCGGAGCTACTTCAGCAACAGGTTGGAAATTTCCAATGCTTTGCTGGGCTTGATTGCTATTATTCAGTTCTGATGTCTCATTCATGTCCAAATTGCCATATGTACTAGAAGAGGGGAAATGCACATCATTAATATCTGCAGGGTAATTCTCAACACTTTCCATGGAGTCATCATCAGCACTGTGACAAACTGTATCCATTGCAATGACAGATGATGCACGTGTTGAATCTCTAGCCGATGGGATCCCTACAATTTGATCACTTCCTTGACGAAATGAAGCAGCTCTGTTTCCATCAGCAAAGACTTGAAGACCCACTGAATGGCTAGGACCAGCACCAGATGAATCTCTCTGATATGGTGAACAATATGTATCAAAAAAATCTGAATCACGAGCACGTTTTGAAGGCCCTGCTGAAAATTGTTGCCCATCTGTGACTTCATCGCCATCTCGATCAATGACAGTTCCCTCTATACTATCAGCTCGCTGCATAATCAATTGTGGCCTATCATCTGAACTGCCACCTATTTCCAAGCTCCGCTTACGAGAACTTGGTCCATGTGATTCATATGAAGCTGCATGCTCACCGACCTCGCTTCCTGAAGGTTGACCAATCATTAAGTCCCTTCCCATGTCTGCGTCTAGAATATTCTCAGGCATTGTTGTTCGGCCCTCTTGAGTAAAAGATAAACCCCCAGCCATTGTAAGATTCAAATCAACTTCTGAGTTTAGCAGCAATTTTCCCTTGTCCGTAGTTGCAACTTCATCGCGGTCTTCAATCTGATCTTTCTCAGTATCATCAGCAGCAACCCAACCACTAATCCCACTGGCTGCACTTGCTCCACGTGTCAACGTCATTTTTTTGTTTGTATCAGCAATATCAATGTTGTTGGGAGCAAAACAAGCAGGTCGAGGAACAGTCAAGAAATCCAATACTCTGACAGTAGCACCACATAAGCTACAATCTAATAAAGGTGACCTGGAATCACATCTAGAATCAACAGCAAAAACTTTGTTCTTTCCAGTGTCATTTTTTGCAGAAGCAGAGTGTGCTTTCTTGCTTGGTCCAAGATCATGTGAAAGATGGACCTGGGCCTGTGCAGGGCCAAAAGACCACCCATTTCGAGCTGATTGAGCAGAATTTTCTTCACAGTCTTGAACATTTGGAAGCCATCTGGGTTCCCATCCACATAGACTTATGAGCTTTTGAGCCTGCCAGAAAACCCCACAAGTATTGTAAGATGTAACAGATGTAATCAGCACTACACAAGCATAGAATTTATAGCACAAAATAATGAGTCCGTAACTTAACAACAAGCAATAGAGCATGAGAGAATCCTACCCGAGAATAGAAACAGAATGCTCCATCTCTAGTGGTTTCAAGTCCTGCTATGCATTCTGATTTGAAATCACCTTCTCCAGCGATAAAATTCTGTGATTGTGATAGAAGGCGGTCAACCAGTGGTCCCCGCAAAACCCGCATCAGCTCAATTGCAGATGCAGAAATGCTGGGAAGAAACTGAAATTGCAGGAGTCCATCACATCTATCTTTGTATCCTCCAATTAGGGCAGACTGTGGAGTTGGAGGGAACTGCACCAAGCTTGCAGGGCAGCTGTTTCCTCTCCAAGGACAGGTGGCTTGGTGGCCAACATCCAGCTGCTTGGCAAAGGCTTCAGCAGCACTTTCAACTTCATCCCCAAAATTGCAAAATAAAAGAGAAAACAAAGAGTACCATTATGTCAGCAACAGACAGTTGCTCTAATCCTTAATTAATGATCAAATAAGCATTGATCAAATGGAGACATCAACAGGTATTGCAATTAAATGTAAAAGAAACATGGAAAGATGCAACATGCGGATCGCATGCAAACCATGGCATTCCAAAGCTAGACCTAGTATTGAAAAGACCACCCCAATTTTCTTGAGCATTGTAGAACAAAAATTTGATCACTACAAGCTTCATCAAATTACCTACTTTATGTTACCAAATTACTTGTTTTCTCATGATACAACACATGTCCCTTTTACACTTCCCTTTTTACCTAAACTATCTTCTACTTCTTTCTCCCTTTTACATTAAAGACTGAAAGAAAACAGAGTTCGATAGATCAATGCAACTCCCTAAGCAACAGCTTTTAGTTTCCATATTTTGAATGTCCTCAGATATGTATTGTAATGTTGACAGATAAAGCAGTTGAAGATTACAAAATCTGACCTTCAGCAGGGGTCCATGAAGATAATGAAACAAAAGTCATGTGTGCACCACATGTTTCACATGCAATTTGATTAATATCAATGTTCGTCCAGCCTCTCTGAGCACAAGCCAGTGAACTAGCAATCTGCAAGACATGAGAAAAAGAAACGGTCAGATCCCTTGAAGAAAAAATGGATCAAGTTAAGAAAAAGCAGCACCTTAGGCTTTGCAAACCAATTGGGTGGCTTAAAAGTAGCCAGACGCCTCAACAGATCCCCTCTCTCCCATGGCCTGCAGGAAGGCCTAGAAGAAGAGCCGAGAGCAGAGCCACCAGCACTTGTGCTTAATGAAGTTGTCCATACTGACACTGCTTTTGAGTTATTATTATAATTATGTCCTAAATTTGGTGGTGAGGATGCCCCAGCAGAGCTAACAAACAAAATTCAAAACCCTAATTTTTAATTAACAAAAGAAAACAGGAGCAAAAATAGTCAAAAAAAGAAATTGGAGAGAAGAGAAAGAGCATACCTGGCAGCAGGAGTTGGATCCATGGTCCCTCCAGAGCTGATTACTTCTTCTCTCATTTTCTCCATATTTTGTTTTTCGAAACGGGGGAGGAGAGACGGGCAGCGAACAAAACAAAGTAAATAATAGTGCGCTCGCTGACTGACTGGCTGGGTGTGTTTTTTTTTTTTTTTATCCCGAATATCGCTTCCCTTTTATTTTCTTTTTTTGTTTGACGGGAGAAGAGATACGCGTCGTTCGTGTTTTGACTTTTGAGAGGGCATCCCACTCCCAAGCACATTCCAATATTGTTCTCTATTTAAGGATTTTGCCCCTCTGCTGATTTTTTTTTTTTATTATTATTATTCACTTAAGCTTTTTGGATTAGTTTCACGTAATTCAATTTATTTTCATAAATTTTAAAATTAATAATTAAGTAAATTTTCAATAAATATCAATATTAACAACCAAGGGATTTTTACTTGAGACTATATATAAAATAAAATAAAAAACATTTTAATTTCTAATTTTTATTACTGAGTCACATGGTATGTATTTAATACATTTTATTCTTTTGATAATGGATGGTTCTGTTGGGATTTTGTCCTTCTATTTTGTTATGTGACATTGAGTGCTACCGTGTTGAAAATCTATGCTTGCACATGGAAATAATCGGACAATTAAAAATTATATATATATATATATATATATATATATATTATATATATATATAAAGGAAAAACTTAATGATGTAAGCGCTCTCTCTCTCTATTTTATATATAGCGCTTCAAAACGTGTGTTCAATTTTTTATGAATGTTAAAAAACACGAACCTTTTTCTTTTATCACATCTTCATTAAATACTAGGTTTACGCTGCTTTGATTAAATTTTTTAATGGAAAAAAATATTTAAAATATTATTAATATTTTTATAATAAAAAATATAATCTATATTGAAAATTTTAAAAAAAATCAATGATGATATTTTCTTAAGTTTTGAGTCAATTAGATATATTAGATTGGTCTGAGTTAAAATATTAAATTTACGATTGGGATTATGAGATCATAATAACTCTATAAAAAAATTCATAATAAATTATGAATGTTAGTTTATCATCAATTCAATGTTAAAAAATAATAATAATAATTAAAGAATGACAAAAAACCATCTTAGTTAACATGTCAAACTTGCAATTTGGTTATGAGTTTGAAATAATCTCATAAAAATAAAATTAATAAAAAAAACTATAAAATTCAATTTTTAATCAACACAATATTAAAAAATGAAATTAAAAAAAAATAAAAAAACTCAAATCAACTCAAGCTAATCTATTTACTAAATCAATAACACATGAAAGCCAAGAGCATCGATGATGGAGTCAACATCCTTTCGAGATGATTGCTCTAGTTGTTGAAAGACCCTACGCTTCATAACATACAACTAAATAAAAGCCTCTTAAATTTATCTTTATTCAACTCACGACTTAGATCATAAGATCGAGATAACTCTATAAAAAACAAATAAAAATATTGCAAAACTTTATTTTCAATAGATCCAAAGTTGAAGGTTAAAATTGATAAAAATAAATAAATAAATCTATGAAACCAGAATTATTCCATATAAAAAAATTATAAATAAAAATTATAAAACTCAATTCTTAAACAACCTAATATTAAAAGATAAAATTTAAAAAAATAAAAAAAAGATTGAGTTGTTGGAGAGTAAAATATATATAAGAAACAAGAATGAACCGAGTCAATCTAAATTAACATGTTAAATTTACTATTGAAGCCACGATATTAAAATAACTTTCATGAAAACAAATCAAAAAACATTTATGAAGTCTAATTAAAAAAAAATAAAAAATAGACAAAGTCAATCTAGAAAATAAAACTGGATAAAATAATAATAATAATAATAATAATAATAAAAAACTCCAAGTAACTAATAGCTAGGGGTGTTCAAAAAAACCGACCAACCGATTAAACCGAAAAAAACCGAGAAAAAATTAACCGAAAAAACCGAACCGATAGAAAAAACCGAATAAACCGATTAAAAAATTTTAAAAAACCACTAGGTCCGGTTCGGTTTCGGTTTAAGAAGGCTTAAACCGATTAAACCGGACCAAACCGAACCAGTTTTAATTGAATTTAAAAAAATATATAAAAAGAAACACTAAACCTAATAATAAATTAACCCACCCCCCACTAAACCTAATAATAAATTATTCCCCCCTCCCCCCAAAACTTTCCCCCCCTCCCCAAAACCTTTCCAGCTTTTCCCCATTTCCCTTTCCCTTTTCCATAATAAATTAAACCCCCCCCACCACCACTAAACCTAATAATAAATTATCCCCCTCCCCTCAAAATCCCTTCTCTTTTCAGCAACCCCACCCATCCCTCCCTCCTTGCTCTCTCCCCCCCTTCCCCGATCTCTCCTTCCCTGCTCTCTCCCCCCCTTCCCTGCTCTCTCCCCCCCATTTTTTCTTTTCCAGTGGCCTTACCCTTCCCTTTCTCCCTCTCCCTCTCTTCTGTGCACAAGAAAGACTTAAAGCAACTCATTTTCTCTTATATTGTTTGCCTTTCTATTCTCTACTTTACGGGATGCTATTGAAATCTTTGTTAACATGTAGTTGTTTTAATATGGATAAATTCAGTGATTATGATTCAATTAAGGGAGATTTTTCAGATCTCAACCGGAGAGCTTGGATTCAAAGGTTTCAACAAGGATTTTTTTGAATGTGATTCGGCCAAGTTTGTCAAGTGATTGTGATTGGACCAAGTTTTCTCTTATTTAATTGATTTCGGTTTTTCTGGTTTCTAAGGCTAAAAAACCGAGCCGAACCGAACAAAACCGGTTCGGTTTGAACCGGTTCTCGGTTCGGTTCGGGTTATATTAACAAGTTATAGTATTTTCCGGTTCGGTTGAATTTTTATGTTAAAACCGGACCGAACCGGACCATGAACACCCCTACTAATAGCCATGTTTGAAATTTACAAAATGCAATATGAGGAGAACACTAATTTTTAGCGTTGTTCAAATTTGATCTCCACCATTTAAAACAAAGAGGACACCGGGCAAACCCCCTTGAGAAATTCGAAGCATATCCAACGATAAATGAAAGAGAACTAAGCTAAAGTTATGGTTGTTCAGAACTTCAATTTTCTAGAAATAATGTGGCAACAAGATCTCTCAAAAAGCAATAGATTTACAAAATCTGATCAGTGAGTTTGTAGGGCATAAATAAGTGCGAAGCATACTAATAACCCAAACAGATCCAATGGTGGATAACAAAGTTATGGCTCCGACAACCTGTTTCTCTCACTAAACTCTCTTCAAACCTTCTCTTTTTAAAAGTTTTTCTTTTTTTTTTTTAGCCTAAACATAGCTTTAAGCTTCCAAATACCACTCTGTTTAGATTTAAGTATGAATTTTTTAATTTCTCACTGTAAAAACTTCATTATAATCTTGTATTTTTCCTATATGAATATAAACAATTTGGGTTTCATAAAACATGTTGATTAAGAGTTTTTTTATATTAATTTTCTTACTCATTTATAATTTATTTTATTTATATTAATATTTCATATTAAATAACTTTTGTTGAAGAATAATTTTCATTAAAAATTTTAACTTTAAAATGAGTGGATTCTACTTTTAATTTAACCTCAAATACGCTAATTCACCAAGTTTTTCCAAATAAATTTTCTAACAATTTGTCTCTGATCTCAATTTCTTCAGCATTAAGATGTTAGTTGAATGATCAGGATTATACAAGCACTATAATAAATTATACCTAGAAAAAAAAAAACAGTCCGTACGTTGTTGTCTCTTAGAAGTGAATCCTCTCTTGGATATCTCATCCTTAGCGACACACATAATCCCAGTAGAAAAGCTAAATATTTTCTTAACAGATGCAAGAAAAAAAGCTATTAAATATATCAGACATGAACTTAACATTATGAGGACGACTGGAAATCATCAACTTTGTTCAACTTGAAAATTACAATACTCCCATGTCATTCTGCTGTATAATACAATTTACTAACTTAGCATTTATTGTACAGCATAGCGATTCCTTCCCTAACTTCATTAAGTAGAAAACAAACATGGGAGGAATAAAAACGGTTCTTGAACAAGTTGGAAAAAGTGCTAAACAGAGTTCTCAGTTTGCAAACAGTGAAAAGGATCTTCGAATCCCCTTGAAAAAGTACGTTGAATTTTTAGCAGCAACAGACGAAGCACTGGTAGTAACAATGGTGGAAGAAGCTGGTGCCATGGGAAAAGTATCACTTGCAGCTACATCTCTGTCCTCTTCGCTAATTGTATCCAGCATCTTTGATGTTCTGTGCCTCATGACACTAATATACTGTGGTGGTGCAGCCTCTGTGATGAACTTTGCTATGCGTGAATTTGCCATTCTTTTCAAATATCTGGGAGTTTCAGGACTCCAAAAAAGGAGGAAATGTTTGCTGTAAGGAGGCTGTGGATGAGGATGAACTCGTGCTATGGGTTAGCTTTATAGCTCGAATGTTTAGGCCGAAATTAGAGCACGAGTCGTAATCAAAGAGATAAAATGAAGTTAAATTTATCCGTTTGTGCCGCCACTAGACTTTTGGTATTGATTTCCGAGGGCTGATGCTCACAGGACAGTTTCAGGACTTTATAGCTCCAATTTAATGCGATGTATGCCACACCTTTCCTGGATAAATGAGATATCATAAAGATATGGTTTTTGTTGTGAACGATGGCTTCCATTTTTGCACTTTTCTAGGCTTAACAAATAGCAGCCAGTTGATGCCATCTGTTGGTTGATGTGTTTGACAGAAAAGGTAATCCTTGAAACTTCCTAGATACTTGCTTAGGAGAAAGAGATTCACTTGTCTGATTGGGCTAGAATTGAGCAATCAACGATGCTGACATGAAACTTGCCACATCTTCTTGCGTCTTCAGAAAAGAAGGGTCCTATCTAACGGCCAGGAGATTTATTTTGCAACAGCTTGACGAAATCTGCCCCGTAGATTGTTAATCTAGATTGATCAGAAGACTAATTCAAAGAGGGAAAAATGAGAGAGCATGATGAAAAAGCTGTCTGTTGAACAGTTGAACTTCATTCCAAGGGCATTTTTGCTCTTGCTATTATGGTTTAGAGTTTGAATTTTGCTAGGAGTTGAACCATCTCTTCAGAAGGGGAGAAATTAAAGAAGAGGTAAGCTCAAGAGATTATCAGGAAAGGTTGGATAGATAATCCGAGATTACTTGATTCAAAGATTTTAGCATTAGCTTTCGATGGAACAAGCAAGGGGGATTGCTGAAAGGCAACCAGCTCCCTAGTCAATCAAGATTTTTCTTGTCGTTATTTGTCAACTTACTTGAGCATTTAGGGTGTGTAATTGAGTAGATAGGATAGAATTAGATGGGACAAGCTTGTCCCGTGCAAGTGGAGTCCTTTCTGGTTCCATGTAGCCATGCAAGTGGAGTCCTTTCTGGTTCCATGTAGCCAATGCTACAACATATTGTATAAACAAATTCAAGATATTCGCTTTCCAGGATCTGGATTTGAATATAGGGAGCTAAACTCACTGCGGGTCTCATCAGTTCGTATCGTTTGGTTCAAGTTCGAGGATTCAAACTTTCTCTATAGTTCTCATCTTATCCTGGGGAAATGAAGCATATTTCATGTGGCTAAAATCACATGGATAAAGCCATCACAGAAAATTGATAGCAGGATAATGTTGAGGCATGAAAAAGAACCCAGTGTACAAGGTTGATTTGTCTTGGCTGAGACACACTCCTAATCCATCTCTGTGTCTCAAAACTTTTGCCTCTTATCCCGGGCATGAACAGCCAGTGACGCTGAGCAGTTGAAGGACCACATTCAACACTCGAAGTTGAACACTGCAAGGGCCGTCTTTTTCCTTGTTCATTGGAGACCTTTCAAGGACCATTCTTCGGCGTTTCCACTTTATTTCTCTCACATGGGGCGCCACCCGATTGTATGTGTGATTGAGTTGAATCAATCAAGACTATATATAGGACGGACGGCAAAGACAGAAGGCATCGTGTGCTCTAATTTGCCATGGATAATGTAGAGGTGTAGAGGATTTGAAAGAGTCTTTCTGCTAGTTGTTTGGTAGCTAAGAAACTTAGAAATACTAGTTTTATCATGGATTCAAAAGAAAAGGTAAAAAATTAGTTATGGCTAGAAAATATATTATCATTTCTAGTGTATTCGATCTAGGTAAGCTGCTTTGTATAGTTTAATATAGTTTAGAGGTTTTGAAAGTTTTTTTTATTAGTGGTTTATTTGTAATTTAGGATTTAGATTTATTCGTGTGAATAAATCTGCTATTAAAAAAATTTTTATGGACTTGTATATTCAAATAAATTCTTATGAAAAAGAATGTTTTATAATTTTCATAACTATAAGAATTTTCTAGTCAATTCTTAAATATCAGCCTCATTTGAAGGTCTAAGATTTATACCATAATATTCAACTATTAATGCTCTTGAATTAAAAATTTGATGATTATTGTAATATTGATAAAATTCTTATGGATTCAATAAATTGGTTATTAAATCTAAGATAGATGCTAAAAAAATAAAACATACTATGTATTTAATTTTATTTAAGAAATATATGATTTATTTTAATTAAACCTTTTAAAATTTCAATTGAATCCTTAAACCCCTAAATAAAGCATTTTCACTGGTGGGTTCCTTTGTCAATCAAAATTTTAGGTTGCTAATTTGAACATTTTGGTCTACCAACTCTTAGTTGGCATTCTAGTCTTTCACCAACAAACTTTGATAGTTATTTTTAGACTTGTTTCATGTGTATTTCCTTGTATATATTTTTTTTTTTCTTTTCTTTTTTTTTGTTAAAATGGTTAGCAACATATAAGTACACTTAAAACGTATTGGATTTATTTTTAGCATCAACTAGTTAGTTGTTTGTATGCAGAAGCTAAAAATGTATTCATATTGTTATCAAACTTGATATGTCTCAATTAATCATCTTGTTAACTCATTGATTTAGCCTCTAAGCTAGTTTTTAAATTAAACCAAATGAGAAATGATTTGTTATGACTCAATTGACTTGATGAGTTCATTCATATCCTGGTTAAACCAGTCACAACTTTATTTTACTTTTTAATTTTCTTTTTCAAAATGACATTACTTTAACATTTAAAAAAGTTATTAAAACATCGATGATTTTGGTTGACACGAGTTAACCTGCCTAACTCATAACTTAGGTTATGGTTCTGATCGAGTTTTATAACTTTGCTTTTTAAAATTAATTAATTAATTTAATTATGCTATAATATATATATATATATATATATATATATATATTTATAAGAAAAACAAAAAAAATAAAATTATGGAGGAGAAAAAAAATATCAATAAAAAAATATAATCTTCAAAACTATAATGATTTGAATTAAAAAGGACAAAAAAAGTGCATTTTTAATCTACAACCTAATCTTCTTATTCTTTTGGTTCTTTTTATTTTGAGAGAAAAGAATTTTTTTATGAGCAGTATAATTTTCTAAGTAAAAACTTATTATGATTGTGAAAACAAGTTTTAATTAAAAAAAATATAAATAAGCAAATTATTAATCAATCATTTTTGTACACCTATATGAAGAGATTTGAGGACAATAAGTTTGAGAAAATTATATAAAAAATTCAATAAAAATGTAAATATTTTGTTCTCAATAAATTAATGAGCCAATATTTAAAAAATCTTGCATATTAGGCTAATATATAATTATCCATAAAACAATCGATAATATCATTATAAATAGCCCTGAATTTCT